>NC_034201.2:29539618-29861562 GCF_002021735.2 Oncorhynchus kisutch | reverse complement strand
AATAAAACACTAGGTAAATGCCTCCAGTATAAACCTCATAGCCAATCATTTTGTCCTGAACGAGTACAAATACAGCAATCACCTCATTAATCTTAAATTATGTCTGAACATATATGGAGCGTAATGGAGATGTCATAATGGCATATAGACACAGATCCCAGTCTTTAGGACATATTTGCAATCAAGAATATCCCATGGAGCTTTTAGGGTTGTCTTTACCTCTTGAAAATATGCATTTGAGCTGCTAAACAGAAGTCCATGGTTGCGTCCCAAAAAGTCAGCCTATTTCCTTTGTAGTGCATTACTTTTGTCCAGGGCTGCCTTGTCAAAATAATGCACTATAACAGCAATTGTGTGCGATTTGGGATGCAGACCATATGTAATAAGTCATAATGAAAAAGTATTATTCTATTGACATAAAGCACTCTCTCTGAATTTATAGCCTCTCCTCACAACCGGATGTGCAACCTGTCTTTAAAGGTTAGTCTGTCCACCTTCTTTCCTGTATCTGACCTTTACTACATATCAAACAGAGTGGAGAGTGTCAAAAACCATTCCTACTGAGAGAAAAGGGTGGACAGGAGGATTTTTCTCCCCTCTGGCCAGGTCATGACCCCTAGCCACAGAAAGGGCAAATGCCCACTTCTGGATGACAGCTGGCAAAGCAGTTTCTGAATTGGGTCGAGATGCCTGAAGGAAGTACAATCAAACATTGTCACAAAGAAGATGTGCTCTTAACAATGGCACACTCCACCAGGCCCATCAAAAGGCCAATTATACACACTATTTAGATTAACCGTATCTTCCTTATTTCATTTATAGAAATCATGTCCCTTCATAGAAACATAGAATGTTACATCAAAGACGATTCAGTGAAAGACTGCCATCTTGTTAGTGTTAGCCGTAATGCCAATGCAACGGTAACCAGTCATTTTCAATGTGCTGCTTAGTACATTCTGGGTCACAATATGAGTGGGACAATTGGGTGTAAGGTCAACAACACATTAGCATGAATTATGTGAACTAAAGCACAACATTACCGAATCATTCAGTAGTACCGCATTTGCCTCATTTAATTTGAAGAAATACTATAACTTCATAGGAAGATACTCACAACCTGTGTCTACAAACTGCGTTAAACTCTGTGGTCTGGAAGAAGTCATTGTTTTCTAATGGAGGCCCTCAGGACTGTTGTGGAACACTAGCATTTCAATTGAACACTTGGATTTGTAGAGAACTGAGACATGTTAATTAGTTGTTTTATAGAAAGGGTGATTAGTGTCTTGAAGAGCAGGTTCTGTTTGACAAAATACTTCACCTCTGGAAGTGTTGTGTACAATAGGAATAAGATCGGAGATAGTCATTAAAGATAGTTTGCTATTGCAATTTGTCAAATGTTATTTGACACAAGCAATTACACTCATTTGAATGCACGCATCATGCACTGATCCTCACATAATATGGTCATGGGAAAAATGTGTGAGTAGAGAAGTAATAAGTGTAAGACATGTCAACAATGCGATTACGGGGGGGTGCTGAAGAGTATTTCTGTCTCAATTCTGATTGGCTGGGCCTGGCTGCAGTGGGTCTAGTGGGTGGGCTGGCTGCCAAGTGGGTGGGCCTATGCCCTCCAAGGCCCATCCATGGCTGCACCCCTGCCCAGTCATGTGAAATCCATAGATTAGGGCCCAATACATTTATTTCAATTGACTGGTTTCCTTAAATGAACTGTAACTCAGTAAAATCTTTGAAATTGTTGCATGTTGCGTTTATATGTTTGTTCAGTAAAAAATCTGTGTAAAACAAATCCTAAACTCACATGGACACCAACGGCACTTGAAGCTGCCTCAAATTCCGAAATGATCTTTTCAATGTCATTGCCTGGACGACAGGTATGACAACAGACCATTCTCCTGACAAAGTATGTGTGAGAGGGAGAAAGTCTGAACTAAGATTAACTTGCCAGGATGTTATGAACCTCATAATGAAAAGGATATGGCTCATGCCCAAGCATTCCTCATTAGCTATGGCTGTTCGAAAAAACATGACAGGATCAGCTCAGCTTTATTGAATGGTCTCGGGTAGTGTTCCTCCCACTCACAGGTACTTAAACACGCATGACACAGCTCTAGCTGAGCTGCAAATAGAAAGAGGTAACATTTACATCCACCCAAACATTCAAGTGAAAGTTCAAACAACTCTTGTTTGAGACAATAATGATTTTCGGGAAGAAATATTGTCTGGGAAGGGGGCTACACACAAAAGGAATGGCAATGGCATATTCTAGACCATCTTTACTCCACACACAGAGACGCATACAAAACTCTCCCTCGCCCACCATTTGGCAAATCTGACCATAATTATATCCTCCTGATTCCTGCTTACAAGTAAAAACTAAAGCAGGAAGTACTAGTGACTCGCTCAATACCGAAGTGGTCAGATGACGTAGATGCTATGCTACAGGACAGTTTTGCTAGCACAGACTGGAATATGTTCTGGGATTCATTCAATGGCATTGAAGAGTATACCACCTCAGTCACCGGCTTCATCAATAAGTGCATCGACGATGTCGTCCCCACAGTGACCGTTCGTACATTTCCCAACCAGAAGCCATGGATTACAGGCAACATCCACACCGAGCTAAAGGCTAGAGATGCCACTTTCTAGGAGCAAGACAATAATCCGGACACATAAGAAATCCCGCTATGCCCTCAGATGAACCATCAAACAGGCAAAGCGTCAATAGAGTACTAAGCTTGAATCCTACGACAACGGCTCCGACCCAAGTCAGATGTGACAGGGCTTTAAAAATATTACAGACTACAAAGGGGAATCAAGCCACGAGCTGCCCAGTGATGCGAGCCTACCAGATGAGCTAAATGCCTTTTATGCTCGCTTTGAGGCAAGCAACACTGAAGCATGCATGAGAGCACCAGCTGTTCCGGACAACTGTTCGTTCACGCTCTCCATAGCCGATGTGAGCAAGACCTTGAAACAGGTCAACATTCACAAAGCCGCGGGGCAAGACGGATTACCAGGACCTATACTCAAGGCATGCACGGACCAGCTTGCAAGTGTCATCACTGACATTTTCAACCTCTCCCTGGCCGAGTCTGTAATACCTACATGTTTCAAACAGACCACAATAGTCCCTGTGCCCAAGAAAGCAAAGGTAACCTACCTAAATGATTACGTCAGTAGCCATGTAGCCATGAAGTCAGTAGCCATGAAGTGCTTTGAAAGGCTTTGGTCATGGCTCACATCAACACCATCATACCAGAAACCCTAGACCCACTCCAATTCGCAGACCGGCCCAACAGATCCACAGATTACGCAATCTGAATCACACTCCACACTGCCCTTTCCCACCTGGATAAAAGGAACACCTAGGTGAGAATGCTGTTCATTGACTACAGCTCAGCTCAACACCATAGTGCCCACAAAGTTCATCACTAAGCTAAGTCCCTCTGCAGCTGGATCCTGGACTTCCTGACGGGCCGCCCCCAGGTGGTAAGGCTAGGCAACAACACATCTGCCACGCTGATCCTCAACTTTGGAGACACTCAGGGTTGCGTGCTCAGTCTCCTCCTGTACTCCCTGTTCACCTACGACTGCGTGGCCAAGCACAACTCCAACACCATCATTACGTTTGCTAACAACACAACAATGGTAGGCCTGATCACCGACAACAATGAGACAGCCTATAGGGAGGAGGTCAGAGACCTGGCAGTGTGGTGCCAGGAAAGCAACCTCTCCCTCAATGTGAGCATGACAAAGGAGCTGATCGTGGATTATAGGAAACTGAAGGCAGAACAGGCCCCCATTAACTTCTTGGTGACTGGGGGCAGTATTGTGTAGCTTGGATGAATAAGGTGCCCAGAGTAAACTACCTGCTACTAATATGCATATAATTAGTATATTTGGATAGAAAACACTCTGAAGTTTCCAAAACTGTTTAAATGATGTCTGGGAGTATAACAGAACTTATATGGCAGGCAAAAACCTGAGGAAAATCCAACCAGGAAGTGGGAAATCTGAGGTTTGTAGGTTTTCAACTCGTAGCTTGCATTCCATTGCTTTTCTACAGACAAACGAATTCTCCGGTTGGAACATTATTGAAGATTTATGAAAAAACAACCTATAGATTGATTCTACATGACCTGTAATATAACTTTTTGGACTTTTCTGCTGACCTTTCGGCTGGACTTTTTGGAGCTTTTTGGATATAGATTATGAACTTTATCGAACAAATCAAACATTTATTGTGGAACTGGGATTCCTGGGAGTGCATTCTGATGAAGATCATCAAAGGTAAGTGATTATTTGTAATGTTATTACTGACTTCTGTTGACTGCATAATATGGCAGATATCTTTTTGGCTTGTTTCGTCTCTGAGTGCCGTACTCAGATTATTGCATGGTATGCTTTTTCTGTAAAGTTTTTAAAATTCTGACACAGTGGTTGCATTAAGGAGAAGTTTATCTAAAGTTCCATGTCTCATAGTTGTATCTTTTATCAATGTTTATCTGTAAATTGATGTGGCTCTCTGCAAAATCAACGAATGTTTTGGAACTACTGAACATAACACGCCAATGTAAAATGAGATTTTTGGCTATAAATATGCACTTTATCGAACAAAACATACATGTATTGTGTAACATGAAGTCCTATGAGTGTCATCTGATGAAGATCATCAAAGGTTAGTGATTCATTTTATCTATATTCTGCTTTTTGTGACTCCTCTCTTTGGCTGGAAAAATGGCTGTGTTTTTCTGTGACTTGGTGGTGACCTAACATAATCGTTTGTGGTGCTTTCGCTGTAAAGCCTTTTTGAAATCAGACACTGTGGCTGGAATAATGAGAATTGTATCTTTAAAATGGTGTAAAATACTTGTATGCTTGAGGAATTTTAATTATTAGAGTTTTGCTGTTTTGAATTTGGCACCCTGCACTTTCACTGGCAGTTGTTGAGGTGGGACGCTACCGTCCCGAATATCCCAGAGAGGTTAATGTTGGAACTACCCATCCCAGATCCGGGAGAATTGTCATCAACTGACACTAAGTAGCATAACGCAACGGACAAAAAATCTTACTAGAAAATATTCACATTCATGAAATCACAAGTGAAATATATTCAAACACAGCTTAGCCTTTTGTTAATCACCCTGCATCTCAGATTTAGAAAATATGCTTTACAGCCAAAGCAAGACAAGCATTTGTGTAAGTTTATTGATAGCCTAGCATAGCATTATGCCTAGCAAGCAGCAGGCAATCTGGTCACGAAAATCAGAAAAGCAATCCAATTAAATCGTTTACCTTTGATGAGCTTCAGATGTTTTCACTCA
Organism: Oncorhynchus kisutch; assembly: GCF_002021735.2. Classification (NCBI taxonomy): domain Eukaryota; kingdom Metazoa; phylum Chordata; class Actinopteri; order Salmoniformes; family Salmonidae; genus Oncorhynchus; species Oncorhynchus kisutch. The sequence continues at coordinate 29,856,217 of NC_034201.2, read as the reverse complement.
CGAGACTCCCAGTTAGATAGCAAATGTTCCTTTTTTCCAGAAAAATTATATTTTTTAGCTCTGTTAGTTCTTCACGTTTGGCTGAGAAAACTACCGGAAATTGCGGTCACGACAACACCGAAAAAATATTACAAATTAGCTCCATAATATCGACAGAAACATGGCAAACGTTGTTTATAATCAATTCTCAAAGAGTTTTTAAAATATCTATTCGATAATATATCAACCGGGACAGAGCTTTTTTTAGTAAGACCGGGTGGAAAAATGGCTACCTCTGTCTTTTGCGCTAGAAATACACAAAAAGCCAACAGGTGAAAACTGACGCAATGTTGTTGTACATGCTCATTTTTCAAAATAAATGCCTGAAACTGTGTCTTGTGATACTAGACACATTAAGGAAGCCATAGAAAAAGGAATCTCGTTGATATCCCATTCACTGCTCAATAGGGAAGCATAGGAAGGCTCTTATTTAGAAACCGCTGCATTCCTGATTGGATTTTTCTCATTCTTTTGCCTGCGATATCAGTTCTGTTATACTCACAGACAATATCTTTACAGTTTTGGAAACGTTAGAGTGTTTTCTATTCTAGCTGTCAATTATATGCATATTCTATTTTCTGGTCCTGAAAAATGGCCTGTTTACTTTGGGAATGTTATTTTTCCAAAAATAAACAAATGACCCCTAGATTCAACAGGTTTAATCAAGCAATTATTAACTCATTTACCTGGGGCACTATGGGAAAATTCGTTTTATTGAGTTTCTATTTCCCAAATTAACTCAAAGAATATCAGATTATCGATTTTACAACAGCCGCTAATTAACCAGTTACCTCTACAGTCTCTTTCTGAACGCTGCATAATCCGGGAATCTGCACGGACCCCGGTCTCACCAATGAGTTCGTACCACACCAATCTTAGTTGAGTATTTATTTACTAGAAAGCTAAAATGATGATAAAAGATATACATACACAAAAACACATTCTAGGCTATTGATTAGAGCTTAGTATAACGGGCCAATACACTATGGCGCGTGTTACCCAAAATGGGGATTTAAAAGAGAGAGAAAAAGAGAAAGTGCACGAGAGAAATATACATTTGGGTGAATTTGTCAGCTATGATTATTCTAACCCTAGCCTTGCCCCAAACTGCCGCTCTTATGGGTCAGAATATAATGATGTAATTACATGGGGAAGGTCTCCGTGGGTTCTCCGTGTGGACCGCTCAGGCTGCTCAATGACGCACTTCTCCGGCGCAACTCTTTGGTTGTCCTCACGATGTCAGTGTCCTTTTGGCTTAGGAGTCTGTTCCCTTGCCCTTGCTCTGGAAGGGCTCTTCTGAGGACAGACAGCTCTGTAGCTCAGAACTCACAGCATAGGAATGAAACAGTGTAGATACTCCGATTCGATGAGGAGTGGAGGCTAGGTGGTTCGACTTGAATTCACCCGCTTAGACACAGCTACTCATCCTTAGCTTGGGTAGAAAAATATTTCTTTGTTTTCAAACTTGTGTTGCGTTTTGGGCTCGTTTACTCTTTTAGACCTCGGCTGCAGCTTGGGTCACGTAATCTTATCTGTAAATTCTTTACTTACAGGTTTTATAGTGGGCGTAACCACTATGGGCGTATCAAGTTATGGGCAAGGTCTAGATTTTACTCAAATCCAATTTTAGACAACTAACTTCACATTTCATCTTTACCAAAACATTCTCTTTCATTTGGACATTTTCCATACAACGTACAATGTATAAACATTAAACATATACTAGGTAAACAATGTTTTCGTAATAACGTCATCTATTAACAATTAATAACAAAACAAAAATGACATATATTTTCATATTCCATCTATCGTCATGACCACCATTGTGGCTGACGGAAACCATTGTTCCAAAGTCCCTTTATTTCATGTTTAATGTTCTGAGGCTGGTTCTCCATAGTAACAGGACAAAAGGAATTTGTCTGTGGCCTAAGATTTACCATGGGCGTGAGGGGTCATAAAACCCCCACATCTTCAGACCCCTAGATCTCTCCTCCTCTGTTGGGGTTGAGAGATAATCTGTATCCTGTAACGTGACCTGATCAGGACAGTCATGACACTATTGAACATGCCATACTAATAAAGGCATTTTAATTAATTATATGAAGAGTGCCTTGGTCCTCCTTTGTTTTTGATGACCAATTCAACCCTTTTACCAAAGAGCATCTTCTGTCTACTAAAATGTACTATTGTGTACCTTAGTAGCGCTTCCCTTCCTCCTCTTTCTACTAATGCTTCAAAGAGTTCAAGTAACAGACACATCTCAATATCAATTGTTCAGAGGAGACTGCGTGAATCAGGCCTTCATGATCAAATTGCTGCAAAGAAACCACTACTAAAGGACACCAATAATAAGAAGAGACTTGCTTGGGCCAAGAAACACGAGCAATGGACATTAGACTGGTGGAAATCTGTATTTTGGTCTGATGAGTCCAAATTTGAGATTTTTGGTTCCTACCGCCATGTCTTTGTGAGACACGGAGTAGGTGAACAGATGGTTCCCACCGTTTTTTTTATTTTTTATTTATTTTTTATTTTACCTTTATTTAACCAGGCAAGTCAGTTAAGAACAAATTCTTATTTTCAATGACAGCCTAGGAACAGTGGGTTAACTGCCTGTTCAGGGGCAGAAACCTTCCGGTTACTAGTCCAACACTCACAGGCTACCCTGCTGCCCCGTGAAGCATGGAGGAGGATGTGTGATGGTGTGGGGGTGCTTTGCTTCTGACACTGTCTGTGATTTATTTAGAATTCAAGGCACACTTAACCAGCATGGCTACCACAGCATTCTGCAGCGATACGCCATCCCAACTGATTTGCGCTTCGTGGGACTATCATTTGTTTTTCAACAGGACAATGACCCAACACACCTCCAGGCTGTGTAAGGGCTATTTGACAAATAAGGAGAGTGATGGAGTGCTGCACCAGATGACCTGGACCTCCACAATCACCCAACCTCAACCCAATTGAGATGGTTTGGGATGAGTTGGACCAGAAAGTGAAGGAAAAGCAGCCAACAAGTGCTCAGCATATGTGGGAACTCCTTCAAGACTGTTGGAAAAGCATTCCAGGTGAAGCTGGTCGAGGGAATGTCAAGAGTGTGCAAAGCTGTCATCGAGGCAAAGGGTGGCTACTTTGAATAATCTAATGTAATATTTTGTTTAATGCTTTTTTGGTTACTACATGACTCCATATGTGTTTTTTCATAGTTTTGATGTCTTCATTATTATTCTACAATGTAGAAAATTGACTGGTACTGTAAGTGTTTAGGCAAATCATTAGTTAGCTAGCTACATGTCACATGAATTGTGAAAAAAAATACAATAGCTTACGTTAGGTAACTAAGCGCTAGCCAGTCAGTCAGGGGGGCTGACAGAAGTAAACTGGTATCAACAAAATGTGTTTAACTTTATCCCATAAAACATGACATTGCTAACTAAGCATTATTCAGCTAATAAATGCTAACATTTATAAGGAAATGTAATTAATAAGTTAGACACTCACCGGACATCTTTGGTAGGTACTGTGGCTAGCTAGATAGCTTGGTTTCCATTTTCCAACAGATGTTTCTAATCCCCTTGATTGGTCATCAATGGTTACTGGTCTTGGAACTTATGTGTTCACCACGAGTGGCAATAGATGTTATTGTTGTCAAAGGTTTGCCACCGATTCACCACTAGATGTAAATGTTTGCAAACTTCTGGTAACTATTTTTGGCACACTATTTAGTTTGCAGCAAATTTGCCACAAACTTGCAGGAAGTTTGCAGTAACCAATTCCTTTTTGTAAGGGTAGCTAGCTAACTGACTAATGTAAATGTTTGCATTTAAAAGATGCATCTCAGCACCGGCTGCTTTTTCATCAATGAGATCTGAATGCTTTATGGAAATGGCAGAGATCTCGTAGTGAGTTTGACTACTGCTCTAGACTGATGTGTGGTGGCCTTTTTTGTGCAGTAACAGCAGCAGAGGCATCACCCAACTGGGTGCCACACGTTATTTGTGGATGAGTACAAAGTCCAGGTTACACAGAGGCTGAGCTGAGCATGACATTAGGGCCAGCAAGCCAACTCCATCACCATCACCTGGCATTTAAGGCTCCCCCCCCCCCCCCCGGCATTTTAGGCAATGGATCGAAGGGCCAAGGACAACATCAGAGTTGGCAAGTCAAATTCAGGACCATTATCTGGCATCAACTGAATCATCATCATTTGGCATCACCATCATCAACCATCAACTCAGTTTAGGAGCCTGAGATCACTGATCTACTGAGGGTGTCCTGCTCTAGGGCCTAGGCTATGACAATGTCGTCCTTTTTTTGTTATGTGTTATATGTGTAACTGAAGTATGCCTAGTAAGCTATGTCACCAGAATAAGACCCTCAATATTTATTGGAAAGGTACATGAAGCGCATCACCGTGCACTGTCACCACCCTGTGAAGTTCATCATAAATTATTTAATCTGTAGCCTAATAAATTGCATGGTTTGTGTGTGGGAGGAACACACACCATATAATTGTGTGACTCCAAGTTTACTTCGAGATGACGGTTATTATATAAATTAATTTGCACATAAAGTTGCTTTCACTGCCTTTTCTCACATTATTAATTTTACACACACAAAAAGATCCAACCTAGTGAATGTTGTTTACAGAATAATGTGATGTTTCTTTCAGGCCTGTCATGAAATGTTTTATAAATACTTTACTCGCATAAAAAGGTTGGAAACCTGGTTATTGTCACCAATCAACTGCATTACAGTTAAAAAACGACTTCGACTACCACCCTGATTTCTGTATGCTAGCTACGCTACCATATTATACGAACTGGAGTTAGAATTTAGCAGTCACTTCTTCTAAACCTGAAAAGGGACAACTTCTACATACTATGAAAATAGCCAAATATATCAAAATCAGGCATTAGTAACCACGTTGTGGGCCTGTTACAATACATCAATCATAATGTATTGACTAATATTAGTTGTTTGTTGAATATGCACCAATCTGGCAACCTCCTCCTATCCCCCACGGTGTGTGTTCGATTTACCTCTTTACCCTATACAGTAGTATCTGTAGAACACACAGACAACTAATATCTATGATTTATAGTCTTATCAGTGATTATTACCATTTTAAATCAATGAAATGTATTTTATAAAGCCGTTTTTCTTCAGCAGTTGTCACAAAGTGCTTTACAGATACAGCCTAAAACACCAAAGCACAGTGGCTAGCAAAAACTCCCTACAGGGCAGGAACCTAGAAGGAAACCTAAAGAGGCTGCGAATGGATAACATGCAAATCTGTGAAGCTCTCCAAATTTTGAGCTTTTGTGCAGAACCCACTAAGTTGTTTCAGATGCCAAGCTTATGGTAATGTTGCAGCAGTGTGTAGGAGGTGATTGCTTGATGTGAGAAGTGTGTAGGAGGGCATGGGACAAAGGAATGTGCAGTATTGGTGGAAAGAAACTGTGTGTGTCAATTGTGGGGGTACCCACGTTGCTGGGGATAAGAAGTATCCGGTGCGAGAGAGACCGGTTGAGATTGCCAGGGCAGAACAGAAGGTGTCATATGCTGAGGCAGTGAAGAGAGTAGAGGATTATGGGTCAAGGGTGAGTAGTATGCCTAGGCCAATACAGAGTAATACAAGTTTGTGCTTCAGTAAGGTTGGCTTCTTAGCATTCATTGCCATGGTTATCACTGTACCGCATAAATGGAGTGGTGTAGGGTTAGTTGGTGGTGCAATGTTTTCCTTTTACTTTTCCCCTTTCTTTTTAAATATTGTATCACAAAATGTAACATGATTAACACACACTACCGCACAGTCGGTGGCAGCATGCACAAACAAAACGTGCTAATGCCATGATACCAAAGGAGAAAATGATGAAACCTATAGAACAGTGGTTCCCAAACGTTTTATAGTCCCGTACAAACATTCAAACTCTGCATACCCCTTCTAGCACCAGGGTTAGCACACTCTCAAATGTTGTTTTTTGCCATCATTGTAAGCCTGCACAGGCTTCTGAGCACAGCCCTATCCAAAAATCTGGCAGTGGCTTCTGATTAAATAAAATTTTCAAAGAATTTCAATGAGGCTCTCTTGTTCAGATATCGGTAAGTGGACTATAAGCAGGGCATGAAAGGGATAACGAATCCAATTGTTTGTGTCGTCTGTTTCATGAAAGTACCTGCGTTATTGTGCACTCAGCTCAATCAGATGTTTCGCTATATCACATTTGACATTGTCCGTAAGCTTCAGTTAATTTGCACACAAAAAAATCATACAATGACAAAAAGACCTGTGTGTTGTTCTTGGTAATGCAGACAGAGAAGAGCTCCAACTTCTTAATCATAGCCTCAATTTTGTCCCGCACTTTGAATATAGTTGCAGAGAATCCCTGTAATCCTAGATTCAGATAATTCAGGCGAGAAAAAACATCACCCAGAAGGGCCAGTCCTGTGAGAAACTCGTCATCATGCAAGCGGTCAGACAAGTGAAAATTATGGTCAGTAAAAGAAAACTTTCAGCTCAACTGTCAATTCAGAAAAATGTGTCAATACTTTGCCCCTTCATAACCAGCGCACTTCTGTATGTTGTAAAAGAGTTACATGGTCGCTGCCCATATCATTGCATAATGCAGGAAATACACAAGAGTTCAGGGGCCTTGCTTTAACAAAGTTAACCATTTTCACTATAGTGTCCAAAACGTAATGCAAGCTGTCAGGCATTCACTTGGCAGCAAGAGCCTCTCGGTGGATGCTGTAGTGTACCCACGTGGCGCTTAACCACTCAACTATGTTTAACTGTCATTGCTTTGGCGCCATCAGTACAGACAAGAACACATCTCGACCACCAGTCCATTTGATGTCACAAAGCTTTACAAAGCTGTACTTTAAAAATATCCTCTCCTGTTGTCCTGGTTTTCAGTGGTTTGCAGAAGAGGATGTCTTCCTTAATTGACCCCCCATAAACATAATGGACATATACCAGGAGCTGTGCCAGGCCCGCTACGTCTGTTGACTCATAGAGTAGTAAAGCATAGAATTCACTGGCTTAGATGCGAAACAGTAATTGTTTCAAAACATCTACTGACATGTCACTGATGCATCGTGAAACAGTGTTGTTTGATGAAGACATTGTCTGTATAGTTTTTTGGCATTTTCCCCCAGAATTGTCCCAGCCATATCCGCGGCAACAGGAAGAATTAAGTCCTCCACAATAGTATGGGACTTGCCTGTCCTAGCCACTCGGTAGCTCACTATATAAGACACTTCTATACCCTTCTTATTAATGGTATCTGTTGCTTTTATACTACTCTAACACTGTCTTAATTCTTGCTAAAAAAACTCCTGTGGCCTATTTTTCTAATTGGCATGTTTTGTTTCTAAATGTCTGCGCAAGAGTGAAGGTTTCATCAAGTTGTGAGATAGTACTTTTGCACATTTAACACACTGTGGCTGAGGAAAGGCACTACTTCCAAAATAAGTGAACCCCAAATCAATGTAGTTCTCATATTTGTGCCTCTTTGATGGTCCAAAGTCCCTGCCTGTTATTCGGTGCTTTCCCGGGTTAGGGAGCAGTAGCTCTTCGGCTGCATCAGATTCACAACTGTTAGTGTCCATGCTAGCTGGGCTAGCAACAAATGTAGAATTACTGATGCTAGCATTGGATATGCTCGTGGAAGCAGAACAACTTGTGTTGTCCACCGGTGCAGGTGTCGAAAACTGGGAACTGAAAAAAACGAGCTCAGAATGGGAAATGTTTTTGTTTTGAAAGGTCAACTCAGAATTCCAATTCAGAAACTCTGGCACCTGAAAATCACTGATGTCTTGGTTTGACCTTGTTTTTTCCCCAGAGTTCCCAGTTTACCGGTTTAACAGACACAATCACTTTCATCATGCAAACCTGAGGCTATGCAATTCTGTGGATATGTCTTATGGTTAAAAGTAGAGCTCAAATTGAAGTGGTATGTGAGGAATAGGCCTAGCTCTTGTTAGAGATGGGAAAAAGCATATGCTACCCCTTGTTTGCTTAGACTTAGAAAAAACAAAGCTTCAGATTATATAAAGTGATCTAGGCTATAACTATGATTATGTCCACGATTATTTCCACATAGTCTACTAGCCTATCGAAGGTCTTACTCAACCTCACAGGAAAATTGAGTTGGTTTATTAAATGCTCCACAATTTATATTATTGGTACAAAAGACCAAAAATAATCAGTATGGGTGTATGTATAGACCAAAGATCTTAACAGATCAAAATGTTTTTATTCTGGAGAATCCCATTGAATCAGGCTATTCATTTCAGTGCAGTTGCGTTCTTACACATAACCTTAGCCTAAAAGTAACCGAAAACACCCCAGCCTGTTTCGATCACAGATCATGATGAAGCCTGAACATTTCAGCTGTTTGTCATTGCTTTTGCCCACAATCGTCTACAGATTTCATACACATGAATACCTGTATTTGATCTGGATTTGACAAATAGCCTGACAATTATCCTGACTTTTCATGTCATATTTGTTACCAATTAGGTGAAATGTATTCCTAATTTGCATAGGCTAACCATTGCGATGAATGTTATTTACCATCTTCTGCTTTTTATGAATAAACAAGCATCGGGGTAAAACATAATATAATTTGTGATGCCTCCCCACACATTAATGTTACTTACCTTACAGATCACAAAGTCAGCTAATTTCCACTTCATTCATATGCAAATACATTTGATTCATACACTGGCTTGTCTGGCTGGCATGTTTTCATTTTAAACAGGCCTTCACTTATCTACACTGAAATAATATTATTTCAATAATCCTCTATTATGATTTGTTTTTTAATCATAGCTCATTAGTACACCCTTGTGGTTGAATATATATCTATTGTATGTTCTATGATACAACAATGAATAATGTTGAACTAACAAATACCATCAAGGGATACATTATCATTTACAATAATGAACACCTTATGAAACAGCTGTGAAAACTAATCTGCTCCCCCCCCCCAAATATGTAATATATAAATTGATATTCAATATTTTTTAATTGACTTTAACAGATTTTTTGTACCCTCACATGGCAATCATACTGAAATACTCAATTCTGGTGTGGAATAGAGAGGAGTGTTATGTGGATGGGAGTTTCTGCCTGTCACTTGTATTCAACAGGCAGTCAGTCTCGGAAGGGGAACTCGAAGAGGGAGAGTGCAAAGTCCAGGCGCTGCTACTTACTTTGGTCTAAGTGTTGCAGTGCTAGTGTTTTTAGCTAATCTGTGCATCTCACATTATGTGCCCAGTATGATAGTTTTCTTGCTCTTTCTTAGCAGATAATGACAACATGACAATAACAGTAGCTGAAGCAATGAAAAGTTGGAGTGTGGTTAGTAATGGAGGACATCAGGTGGATCCATGTCTGTGTGTTAGGCAGAACCCCTAGGTCCTAGAGAACAGGAGCAGAGTAAAGGGAACAGGGTAGGAGACAGATGTAAACAAGCAAACACACAGGTTACAGGTTTGTAAAAATACAGTCATTAAATTATTTAATTTAAATGTTTGATTAGACATGCAATAATGTTAATGGCAGATGGAAAATAAAGGATACATCTCTTTAATGTTTTATGTCAGTGGGGTTGATGAGGGAGGGATGATCCCTGGAAAAGATAACGAAATGAGTTGTAAGAAAAACTCCAGGGTGGTGTCATGACCGCTGGAGTCATACACCTTAATAACAGTACCTACATGAAAGCGGCACCCACCACGAGGAGGCAGATGTAAATAGTTATCATCTGATATTTTTAAATTCACCTTAATTCTTGCGGATCAGTGGGACGCTAGCGTCCTATTTCGACAACTTCCGGTGAAATTGCAGAGCGCCAATTTCAAATTAAATTACTATAAATATTAAACTTTCATGAAATCACAAGTGCAATACATCAAACATAAAGCTTAACTTGTTGTTCACCCAGCCACCATGTCAGATTTCAAAATGGCTTTATGGCAAAAGCAAACCATGCGATTATCTGAGGACAGCGCCCAGCACACAAATGCATAACAAATCATTTTCAACCAGGGAGTTGCAACACAAAAGTCAGAAATAGTGATATAATATATGCCTTACCTTTGATGACTGTCACGCCTTGGTCATAGTATTTTGTGTTGTCGTTATATATTTGGTCAGGCCAGGGTGTGACATGGGTTTATTTTGTTGTGTTTCGTATTGGGGTTTTGTAGGCATTGGGATTGCGGCTGAGTAGGGGTGTAGCATAGGTTTGGCTGCCTGAGGCGGTTCTCAATCAGAGTCAGGTGATTCTCGTTGTCTCTGATTGGGAACCATATTTAGGTAGCCGGGGTTTCACTGTGTATGTTGTGGGTGATTGTTCCTGTCTTTGTGTTTGCACCAGATAAGGCTGTTTCGGTTTTCATTATTTCATTTCGTTATTTTTGTAGTTTCTGCATGTATAGTTTTCCTTCATTAAAATATATCATGAATCATCATCACGCTGCATTTTGGTCCGATCCTTGTTCTACCTCTTCGTCAGAGGAGGAGATAGAAGAGAGCCATTACAGAATCACCCACCACACCCGGACCGAGCGGCGTGGTAACAGGCAGCGACAGCAGGAGCAGCGAAAGGAGGAATGGACATGGGAGGACGTTATGGACAGCAGGAGTATGGAGTATACGACTTGGGAGGAAATAGACAGGTGGGCAGTCGACCCAGAGAGAGTGCCGGAGCCCGCCTGGGATTCGCTGGAGCAGTGCGAAGAGGGCTATAGGAGAATTGAGTCGAAGAGAAAGACACGGCGGCGCAGAAAGAAACCCGAAAGTCAGCCCCAGAAAATTATTGGGGGGGGGCTCAGGGAGAGAGTGGCAGAGTCAGGAGTCAGACCTGAGCCAACTCTCCCTGTTAATCGTGAGGAGCAGCGATCAAAGGACTTCTGGACTTGGGAAGAGATATTGGACGGAAAAGGACCATGGGCACAGCCTGGTGAATATCGACGCCCCAAAGAAGAACTGGAGGCGGCTAGAGCGGAGAGGCGCTGGTATGAAGAGGCAGCACGGCGACGCGGATGGAAGCCTGAGAGTCACCCCCAAAAATGTATTGGGGGGGGGGCTCACAGGGAGTATGGCTATGCCAGGTAGGAGACCTGCGCAAACTCCCTGTGCTTACTGGGGGGCTAGAGAGACCGGGCAGGCACCGTGTTATGCTATGGAGCGCACGGTGTTTCCAGTGCGGGTGCATAGCCCGGTGCGGTTCATACCAGCTCTTCGTATTGGCCGGGCTAGAGTGGGCATCGAGCCAGGTAAAGTTGGGCAGGCTTGGTGCTCAAGAGCTCCAGTGCGCCTGCACGGTCCGGTCTATCCAGAGCCACCTCCACACACCAGTCCTCCGGTGGCAGCTCCCTGCACCAGGCTTCCTGTGCGTGTCCTCGATCCAGTACCACCAGTTCCAGCACCACGCACCAGGCCTTCAGTGAGCCTCGCCTGTTCAGCACAGCCAGAGCCTTCCTTCCCTCTAGCGCTGTCGGAGCCTCCCGCCTGTTCAGCGCAGCCAGCGTTTTCCTCCTCTCCTGCGCTGTCGGAGTCTCCCGCCTGTTCAGCGCTTCCAGAGCCTTCCTTCTCTACAGCGCTGCCGGAGCCTCCTGCCTGTTCGGAGCAGCCTGAGCTGCCAGACTCCATGGAGCAGCCTGAGCTGTCAGTCTGCATGGAGCAGCCTGAGCTGTCAGTCTGCATGGAGCAGCCAAAGCTGCCAGTCTGCATGGAGCAGCCAGAGCTGTCAGTCTGCATAGAGCCGCCAGTCTGCATGGAGCAGCCAAAGCTGCCAGTCTGCATGGAGCAGCCAGAGCTGCCAGTTTGCATGGAGCAGCCAGAGCTGTCAGTCTGCATAGAGCTGCCAGTCTGCATGGAGCAGCCAAAGCTGCCAGTCTGCATGGAGCAGCCAGAGCTGCCAGTCTGCATGGAGCAGCCAGAGCAGCTAGATCCGCCAGTCAGCCATGATCTTCCAGATCTGCCAGTCAACCAGATTCTTCCAGATCTGCCAGTCAACCAGATTCTTCCAGATCTGCCAGTCAGCCATGATCTTCCAGATCTGCCAGTCAACCAGACTCTTCCAGATCCGCCAGCCAGCCAGGATCTGCCGGAGCCAACTACCTGCCTGAGCTTCATCTCAGTACTGGGCTTCCTCTCAGTACTGGGCTTCTTCTCAGTACTGGGCTTCCCCTCAGTACTGGGCTTCCCCCCAGTCCCGGGCTTCCCCTCAGTCCCGGGCTTCCCCTCAGTCCCGAGCTGCCCCTCAGTCCCGAGCTGCCCCTCAGTCCCGAGCTGCCCCTCAGTCCCGAGCTGCCCCTCAGTCACGAGCTGCCCCTCAGTCCAGTGGGGTTCTGGGTGAGGACTATTAGGCCATGGTCGGCGGCGAGGGTGGATTATCCCAGGACGCGAAGGGGAGGAACTATGACATAAATGGAGTGGGGTCCACGTCCCGAGCCGGAGCCGCCACCATGGACAGACGCCCACCCGGACCCTCCCTATGGTTTTGAGGTGCGTCCGGAAGTCCTCACCTTAGGGGGGGGGTGTTCTGTCACGCCTTGGTCATAGTATTTTGTGTTGTCGTTATATATTTGGTCAGGCCAGGGTGTGACATGGGTTTATTTTGTTGTGTTTCGTATTGGGGTTTTGTAGGCATTGGGATTGCGGCTGAGTAGGGGTGTAGCATAGGTTTGGCTGCCTGAGGCGGTTCTCAATCAGAGTCAGGTGATTCTCGTTGTCTCTGATTGGGAACCATATTTAGGTAGCCGGGGTTTCACTGTGTATTTTGTGGGTGATTGTTCCTGTCTTTGTGTTTGCACCAGATAGGGCTGATTCGGTTTTCATTATTTCATTTAGTTAGTTTTGTAGTTTCTGCATGTATAGTTTTCCTTCATTAAAATATATCATGAATCATCATCACGCTGCATTTTGGTCTGATCCTTGTTCTACCTCTTCGTCAGAGGAGGAGATAGAAGAGAGCCGTTACAATGACCTTCTTCTGTTGGCACTCCAAAAGGTCCCAGTTACATTACAAATGGTCCTTTTGTTCGAAAATGTCCTTCTTTATATCCATAAAAACTTAGTTTAGCTGGAGATAAACTTTAGTTTTTGACCAAATACTTATTTTCCACCATAATTTGCTAATAAATTAATAAAAAATCCTACAATGTGATTTTCTGGATTTTTTTTCTCATTTTGTCTGCCTGTTGAAGTGTACCTATGATGAACATTACAGGCCCCTCTCATCTTTTTTAAGTGGGAGAACTTGCACAATTGGTGGCTGACTAAATACATTTTTGTCCCACTGTAGCAGTGTTCCAAGAACGTCCACCAGGGGTGACGAACAGAAAGGAGACACAAGAGGGCACCCCACACTCATTTTAGATCCCAAGGGGTCTTTATTTTCATACTGTATGCTCTCACTCTCATCCTTTGCCATCTTCTCAAGTATTTTATTGGAACTCCATCCATCCACCCACCCACCCACCCACACTACAGTAGCATCTTGTTTACATTTCTCACATTTTAGACATCCAGCTTTGGCCTTGGATGGATCATGTTGCAATGAGATGGGCACAGAGGTATGTATGTACACTGTTTCAGTGTGGTGGCAAATTATTTGAACAGGAGAAGAGGATGTGGTTGCTTGTGGAAGTAGATTAGTGTGGGTGGTAGGTAGAACAGATACAGTGACAATGATTAGTTGCTCTGGCTCATTACTTCTTGACTAAAAGAAAGATAGATTTATAAATTAGTTTGACCTTGCCATAGTTCAATAGCTGAAAAGCCTTCATTAACATACTCCCAGAGATAGCAAAACATTCAGTATTCACTGAATGAAGTAGCCTTCCCATCTCCACTTACAATTTCCTTCATATAGCACATTCAATTACATTATTATTGTAGACTATAGGCTACTGCTTTATCTACCTTGTAAAATACCGTAATCATTGAATGAAGTAGCGTACCCAACCACATTTACCATTTCATTTATCAATTAGATCAAAGTTGTATGCCGTACCTCATTCCCTTCTTCAGTGAAAAGTAGTTATGTATCCCATGTGTTGGTCTAGTGACAGTGGACAAATAAACCCATAGCTCCAGCACACAATGGCATGTAAGGGTAGTGTATTACAATGTGAAATATGTATATATCCTATAGCACCATGTGTGTACACGTTCATTTACAATTTAATTCATCCATTAAATAAATAATACTAGCACATCAAATTACGTTATTATTGTGCAATAGTCTACTCCCCTATCAACACAGTAAATAATATTGCCTACGTGCTTTCGACAATGCTTTACAAACTCAAATAAACCAAATTTGCCTTATCAACACAGTAGGTCTAAATATTTACTAACGATATCACAACTTAAATATAGCCTACTTACTCCTCAATCGGATCAAGGACATCTTGGTAAGGCAACTATCTGGGTTAGACACTCGAAAATTGAGTTCCGTGCTTGTAAAAAAAAAAAAGTGAATGTCTGTGTAGTCTCCGAGCTCTCAAATACCGTGCCGCCTCTCACTTTATGAACGATCACTGCTATCCTGACTCCTTGGGACGTCCCTACCCTTAACCCTAAACTATAACACTAAACTTAACCATTTTACATTTATACTTGATTGAGGTAGGGACAACCCAAGGACTCCGAATAGCACGGGTCCTCTGGGAAAGCCTATGACCTCCCCTATTCGACTGAAAGCCGTGGAGAAAACTCTTATTGGTTGTCTGATGTAGGCTGCTGAGAACTAGTAACAACATAGTCTGTGATTAGCTAACAACATTTAGATCTGTATACAGAAAGATAAGGTAATCTTTTCTAGGCAATTAGCGATAACAGAAAATACACAAGCCGTATGCTACACTATAGCTCAAGGTGGCTACTTCGGAATGTCGGCTTCCACAAAAAATGGTAAGTTTCTAACATTTATGGCTGAGATTTAATTAATACAAAAATAAACTATGCGTCATATGACTTCCACACTCAACGTCAACAAAACTAAGGAGATGATTGTGGACATCAGGAAACAGCAGAGGGAACACCCCCCTATCCACATCGATGGAACAGTAGTGGAGAGGGTAGTAAGTTTTAAGTTCCTCGGCGTACATATCACAGACAAACTGAATTGGTCCACCCACACAGACAGCATCGTGAAGAAGGTGCAGCAGCGCCTCTTCAACCTCAGGAGGCTGAAGAAATCCGGCTTGTCACCAAAAGCACTCACAAACTTCTACAGATGCACAATCGAGAGCATCCTGTCGGGCTGTATCACCGCCTGGTACGGCAACTGCTCCGCCCACAACCGTAAGGCTCTCCAGAGGGTAGTGAGGTCTGCACAACGCATCACCGGGGGCAAACTACCTGCCCTCCAGGACACCTACACCACCCGATGTCACAGGAAGGCCATAAAGATGATCAAGGACAACAACCACCCGAGCCACTGCCTGTTCACCCCGCTATCATCCAGAAGGCGAGGTCAGTACAGGTGCATCAAAGCTGGGGCCGAGAGACTGAAAAACAGCTTCTATCTCAAGGCCATCAGACTGTTAAACAGCCACCACTAACATTGAGTGGCTGCTGCCAACACACTGACTCAACTCCAGCCACTTTAATAATGGGAATTGATGGGAATTGATATAAAATATATCACTAGCCACTTTAAACAATGCTACTTAATATAATGTTTACATACCCTACATGATTTATCTCATATGTATACGTCTATACTGTACTCTATATCATCTACTGCATCTTTATGTCTTTATATAATACATGTATCACTAGCCACTTTAAACTATGCCACTTTGTTTACATACTCATCTCATATGTTTATACTGTACTCAATACCATCTGCTGCATCCTGCATCTGTACCATCACTCATTCATATATCTTTATGTACATATTCTTTATCCCTTTACACTTGTGTGTATAAGGTAGTAGTTTGGAATTGTTAGTTTGATTACTCGTTGGTTATTACTGCATTGTCAGAACTGGAAGCACAAGCATTTCGCTACACTCGCATTAACATCTGCTAACCATGTGTATGTGACAAATAAAATTTGATTTGATAAACACGCAGGCGTCACGCAGACATTAGTAAGGCATTGGTATCATGTCCTGTCAGTCAGACGTTCAATGGTAAGCGACAGTCACAAGGAGGTACGGTTGCCTAAGCTTAATTCTGGCACATATCACCCCCCATACATACAGAAGATGTATATCACATCCCCTTCCCTTTTGACGCCTGCTACGTTAGGCTACCCTCCCCTTAGCAACAGAAGAAAGATGGCGGCGCCCTGTACCTCTAATCATTCTCCCGAGATATCGACGCCGTTAAAGATGCCGAAAACAGAAGTTCCATCACCAGAATCAGAGGATTTGAGTGACAGCAACCAATATCATTCCAATCCATCCACACCTAATCGATTCTCGCCTCTCAACGTAGGTATGACGATTTCTGGGAGCGCAGGCCGAAGTGGATCGGCCTTTGCCTCAAATAGCTTCACAGCTTGCCGAGGGATGTCGTGGACCCCATCCGAAACAAACGCCCTTATTGCGGTGTGGGGCAATGAAAGACTGACGGAGGCACGAATGCAGCAATTGGAGGTTGCAGGCACCGTTTTTTCTGGAAAGGCCCCTGGTCCCGCAATGTACGAGCGGGTCTCACGAGCCCTAGCAGAGCTCGGCTACGAAAGGACCCCATCCCAATGCAGGGAGAGGATGAAGGTAATGGGGGACAGAGTAAGCATGTTCATCTATCACATAGGTAGTCATCTGTCAGATGCTTGCCACTCTTCTTAGGCAGTAACTGCGTGCTATGTTAAATCATGTCATGTTAACCAGGGATGTTGTCAGTGTTACAGTAGCTTCCTAGCTTATGCCCATTGACTAACTAACGTTAGCTAGCAAGCTAGCTAATATTATGTAGCTTGCTAATGTAACGATTCAACCCGTAGGTACGTTTTAAAACATTCAGTAAATTGTTAAAGCTAGTACGTCACTTTCAGTTGTATTGGGTTGCACTACAACAGTCCGTGGGAAGCTTTACTGTGCCTGTGTTGTGGGCAGGATGGTTGTTCCTTGTGACGGGAGAATATGTAATGTAAATATGTAATAGATCTTATTATTAAACAGACTTTCCAAACGTGGGTCTGTTGTAGACAGGCGTGCCTGCAACCTCCACTTTTGTTTTGACATCAGGTAAGCAGACAGGAAGTGTGCCTGCAACAGACTAGAGGCAGCGATTTTTATAACTAACCCAAGATAGACCAGAGCCTGTCGTTTCCAAGGGGAGAAAATGAATCATAGTGGGCAGAGCCAAGCACGAGCTAGGGAGGTCCTATTGGCACATTCTAGCATTTATTTATTTGCATATTTCCTTTAGGGAACTAACGGAAATATGCACTAACTTCTAAACAACAACATTTTTGGAAGAAACTTTGGCAAAGGGTAAATTCTACAAAACACAGTCCACTCCTTTTGTTACAGATTTTAGTTTTGGACACAGAAAACTATGGAGATCAAATGGTTCATCAATGAGAAAATTTGCATTATGTCAATCTTGCTCCATCTTCTCCCACTGCCGGCCACGGGGCTTCTTCTCGTCGCTTTGTAGTGAGTGGAAACACCAACCTAAACAGACCCAAGAACAATCAGCCCTGAACCCGAATGAACCCTACGACAAGTGGCAACTTTTTTTTATCAGCGAACTTGCTCTTCTGGTTAAAGAACATGTTGGCTAGTCCTTAAACCAGTCAATAAATTCACCTTATTAGCGTAAAATAAATATGCTATAGGCTATGCAGAGATACGGTCGGGTCCACTCGGATCTATCAGACTTGGGCCCAAGGGAAAAGTTAGAATTTTGGACCCGGACTCACTCAGGTCCCGGATTGAGCCTCGGGTATTCAGGATTTGGTGGACCTGTGAAGACCTCTACAACAGACCTACGTTTGGAAAGTCTGTTTAAGTGATAATGCCCTCGAAGCCGGTGTTTGGAGGATATATTGTCACGGGTGTTATTCGGCCTGAGACGAAGTCGAAACACCAGCTTCGAGGGCATTATCACTTTCATATATATATATACACACGTTCAAATAATGATTGACATATTTTCATAAACTTTTTATTTTAATGAATTTATACATACTATTTCATCCTTCCACGAGATATAGTCCCGACAAAAATCTAGGGTTTCTGTTGATGCTGGCTGGTCATTCATTTTAGTCTTTTTGTTTCATATCTATGGACGCATCCCTACGGAGGTCCAGAGAGGACATATGAATTTAAATAGTATTCCCTTGTTATGTCAATCACAACTTATTTATCTCATGATCACTACATAAAGTTGTTTAGTCAAGATCGTAAGATCATTTTCTCGTGATCACGGCGTAATAAAAATAAGAGTTATATATAGAAATATATACAAAAATACTATTTACACACTTCATATATACAGTACCAGTTAAAAGTTTGGACACCTACTCTTTCCAGGGTTTTTCTTTATTTTTACTACTCTACTACATTGTAGAATATTAGTGAAGACATCAAAACAATGAAATAACACATGGAATCATGTAGTAACCAAAAGTGTTAAACAAATTCTTCAAAGTAGCCATCCTTTGTCTTGACGACAGCTTTGCACACTCTTGGCATTCTCTCAACCAGCTTCATGAGGTAGTCACCTGGAATGCATTTCAATCACCAGGTTTGCCTTGTCAAAAGATCATTTGTGGAATTGTTTTCCTTTAATATGTTTGAGCCAATTAGTTGTGTTGTGACAAGGTAGGGGTGGTATACAGAAGATAGCCCTATTTGGTAAAACTCCATATTATGGTAAGAACAGCTCAAATAAGCAAAGAGAAAACACAGTCCATCATTACTTTAAGACATGAAGGTCAGTCAATCTAGAAAATTAAGAACTTTGAAAGTTTCTTCAAGTGCAGTCGCAAAAACCATCAAGCGCTATGATGAAACTAGCTCTCATGAGAACCACCACAGGAAAGGAAGACCCAGAGTTACCTCTGCGGCAGAGGATACATTCATTAGAGTTACCGGCCTCAGAAATTGCAGCCCAAACAAATGCATCAGAGTTCAAGTAACAGACACATCTCAACATCAACTGTTCAGAGGAGACTGCATGAATCAGGCTTTCATGATCGAATTGCTGCAAAGAAACCATTACTAAAGGACACCAATAAGAAGAAGAGACATGTTTGAGCCAATGAAACACAAGCAATGGACATTAGATCGGTGGAAATCTGTTCTTTGGTCTGATGAGTCCAAATTTGAGATTTCTGGTTCCAACCACTGTGTCTTTCTTAGACGCAGAGTAGGTGAACGGATCTCTGCATGTGTGGTTCCCATGTGAAGCATAGAGGAGAAGGTGTGGGGGTGCTTTGCTGGTGACACTGTCAGTGATTTAACTAGAATTCAAGGCACACTAAAGTAACATGGCTACCACAGCATTTTGCAATGATACACCATCCAATCTGGTTTGCGCTTTTGTTTTTTCAACATGACAATGACCCAACACACCTCCAGGCTGTGTAAGGGCTATTTGACCAATAAGGAGAGTGATGGAGTGCTGCATCAGATGACCTGACCTCCACAATCACCCGACCTCAACCCAATTGAGATGGTTTGGGATGAGTTGGACCGCAGAATGAAGGAAAAGCAGCGAACAAGTGCTCTGCATATGTGGGAACTCCTTCAAGACTGTTGGAAAAGCATTCCAGGTGAAGGTGGTTGAGTGAATGCCAAACGTGTGCAAAGCTGTCATCAAGGCAAAGGGTGGCTACTTTGAATAATCTAAAATATGAAATCTATTTTGATTTGTCTAACAGTTTTTTGGTTACCACATGATTCCATATGTGTTATTTCATAGTTTCAATGTCTTCACTATTATTCTACAACGTAGAAAATAGTACAAATACAGAAAAACCCAAACTTGACTGGTACATGTTCATATATACAGTACAGTTAATCTTTAGAAAGAGGAGAGGCGCTATGATTAAATAAAACTTTCTGTTTTTAAACCTAAACTTGCTTTTTACCACCAGTAATCTCTGGTGGCAGAGCATTCCACGATGTCATGTATATAAATGAGCAATGCATTAAATCTATTTTTGGTTTGGGTACAGTGAAGAAACCAATAGTGGCATGTCTGGTGGTGGATGTACAGTGCATTCGGAAAGTATTCAGACCTCTTCACGTTAAAAAATTAATAAATTACATTAGCCTTATTCTAAAATGTATTAAATTAATTGTTTTCATCACTCTACACACAAGAAGTTTGCATAAGGGTGCTGAATTTTGCATCTAGTGCAATTTTAGAGAGTAAAATATCCTCAGCTATATGCATTTCAAAGCAAATAATTTCTGTAAATCTATGTAGCCATTCATTCATCTTGATCCCAGTCCTTTTGTGGGTGACTATGCCGTCTCTGGTGTATTTGTGGCATTGGATAGGCCTATAGCTAGTCTAATAGCTAACACTAACTTCAAGATCTTCCTCTGAGGTTCACACACCCATTATGACCCGCAGACGCTGCGCCGGTGCTATAGCAGAGTGAAGGAGCATGGCGTCGGCAAGAGGAAAAGTAGCTACTCCATCGAGCAGCTGGAAAAGGTGTTTGGCCAGGGAGGCTGGGACTCCCAGACGTGTGCCCCCGTCCTCATCAACAGTAGTGGCCTGTACCAGGAGATGGAGTCTGACGGCAGCACCATGGAGGACTTCTCCCAAGAAGACTGGTGCAACCAGGTGCTGGCCTCCGCCTTCCAGGAGGGAGAGATGGAAACTGGTGAGTGGTGGTGATGATGATTCTGGTGATGACATAGGGAAGGGGTCAGCAGACGTATTTTTTTTGTTAAAGTTGTAGGTAGACTATCCAGGGGACTGGTAGTTCTTATTAGGGGTAGCTATGAGAGTGTGAAACATTTGGAAGCACTGCCTGCATTGTTGGTTAAGGCTTGTAAGTAAGCATTTCACTGTAATACCTGTTGTATTCGGCGCATGTGACAAATAACATTTGATTTAGTATGCAGGCTCTTCCTTCACTCTGTCAAAATAAATACTGTAGGAGTAATGAGCATATATGCCTGTCAGGGTAGCGTTTGATGTGTTATTTTGATGATGACAAATACTGTTCCTTTATTTCTTCAGAGGAAACACAGCCGCCAAAGAATGCCAGTGTCCTGCAGCTTCGACCTGAGCCCTCGGAGCAAGTTCAGTATGTGTTTTTGCCATAGAATTAATGACACCTGATAACAGTCAAAATAAATACTTTTTACTGCCAAGATGTTATTAAAAACAAATCACTGACAGAGACTGTCACTGCATTATTCAACGTCCAGTCTTCATAAAAATTTACCAACCCTCCACTGGTTCCAATCTAATCTTGACCGTTCATGTATTTCTGTCCCTCTCAGGAAACAGGAAGTGATGCAGAATGTGGTGCGCATCCTGGAGTCGGTACAGGTGAAGTGGGAGCATTTCCAGACATGGACCGACTTCTCCAGATTGCACCTCTCCAACAAGCTGGCCATCTTTGGTGTGGGCTACAACACACGCTGGCACGAGGACGTCTGCTACCACTACGCCGAGATCAGCTCCCAGGTGCCCCTGGGTAAGCGGCTGCGCGAGTACTTCAATCCGGAGAAGGCAGAGGGCCGTGTCATCATGACCAAAGTGCAGAAGATGAACTGGAAGAACGTTTATTATAAGTTCCTGGACATCACCATTAGCGAGGCGCGCTGCCTGGAGCTGCACATGGAGGTAGACTGGATCCCAATAGCACAGTCAAGGGTGACGGGCTGCAGCAACGGGGCCTCCGAGTACCTCCTACCCGGGGGAATCCCTAAGACTTATGGCCTTTATGCCATCGGTTACGAGGAGGTGTCAGCAGAGTCAGACTACACAGGGGAGGATGAGGCCCCAGACTCTCCGCTGCAGCACCAAGACTCTGACCAGAGCTTGCCTCTCTCTGGATCGTCGGGCTCTGGCGGGTCTGGGTTCGAGAGTGTGGTGGGCCCGGGGGGGAGTGTGAGGGAGAAGACGGTGGCCAAAGTGACCTACTGCTACCTGGGCATCGCAGAGGAGAGGACCCTACAGCAGTGCCTGTTCCAGCACTTTCAGAGCTCAGGCAAGCACTACAGCCGCAGGCAGCCCTCGGCCGTCACACGCTTCCTCCAGGGGAACTGCAGGGGCACCGGGCAGCAAGCCAGGGAAGAGGGCCTCTCCATGGGCCCTGAACGCTCGGCCATTTACATCAAATTTATCGAGGTGGAGCTAGATTTCCTCTCCGCTGGCTCCCTGGTGGAATGTCTAGAAATTGCAGTTGGTTACTCCTTAAAGTACAACAAAGCAACGTTGTAACGCATGTTGTTTCGATTCCCATTGACTGAAGGATTGAAAGAGGGCCAGAGGGACAGTATCTCTTTCTCCCAATTTAAGTGCAGACCTGAGTTCAAATACTATTTGAAATAATTTTGAGTACTTAATCTGGGCTTGATTGAGCTTGCCTGGGACAATAAAAATAATAGAATAGTCTCAAAACTGCAAACCCCACCCATCTGACACTCCAGGCAGGCTGAAGCAAACACCCAAAAATATTTGAAAGATTTAAAATAGTGTTTGAACCCTGATCTGTATACACGCTATCTAATCAGGGAATGTGAGAGGGAATGGCTAGTGCTGGATGCATTTCCCTACCTCGAGGATATAGCAGGGGATATATATTAAAAGATTGTGTGTGCGCTTGTTTAAAAACTGCCTTTACATTTCTTAGACTTTGGATGTCTATCTTCAGGTCTAAATTGCCACAAAAAAGATCCAGGGGTAAAGATCATGTAAGGAATGTGAACCAATTGAAAAGAGGACCTAAAGGGGAAATATGAATGAATATATAAAATATTGAAGATCTCTATATAGAAATATATATTTAAGAATATATATTGATGTTGTCAAGCATTCCAGTATTTGCAAACATATGACATTCAAAGAAGTATGTTAATGTTTTGGTGTTTTATTATATATATTTTTTATTATTGGTTAAGTCTTTGCGTATTATTGTTTCCAGGTCACAGTCTTGTATGTTTACATGTTTAGAAAAAACAATAAAACGGGGCGCTGACCGTCATTTGCCACTCACCGATTAGTTTTAGGTTCCGGTGTGCTCATTTGTGGGTGTTGGGTGTTTGCTATCTAGTGATGACCTGTAGGTCCTATCCTTCCTTGCAGAAAAGCCCATGCTTCATGCACCACTTTGTCACTAGATGGCAGCAAATAACAGGATGTGGAGAAGCTACAGGCAGAAGGCGAATACCTGGCCTGCTACATTAGGTTAGTGAATCCCTAACTATGGGGGGTGATAAGTTCCAGAATTAAGCCTCATGCGTACACGTCATGTAGACGTAGTGTTCACCTTGTGTAACGTGGCACTGACACATCATGTCAGTTTGCTTGTAAGTTTATGAAAGATCGTACCATGAACGCCTTAAAAACGTCTACATGTGTTATGCATCACGTGTTAGTTTAAGTGTGTTTAGTTTTATTATTAAAAATCGGACCATGAACGCCTTACAAATGTCTACATGTATATGACAGGCAAAAAGCATGCTACCCCTTGTTTACTTAGCCTTAGAAAAAAAGCGATCTAGGCTATAACAATGATTAACTCCATGATTATTTCCGCATTGTTTACTAGCCTATCGAAGGTCTTGCTCAGCCTCAACATCACAGGAAAAGTTGCTTGTTTTATTAAATGCTCCGCAATTTAGAATATTAGTGGTAGGCTATACCAAAAATACCTAATAAAAGAAAATCAGTAGGGGTCTATGCATAGACCAAAGATCTTAACAGATAAAAAAAAATATATTCTGGAGAATCCCATTGAATCAGGCTATTCATTTCAGTGCAGTTGCGTTCTTACACATAACCTTAGCATAAAAGTAACCGAAAACACCCCAGCCTGTTTTGATCACAGATCATGATGAAGCCTGAAGATTTCAGCTGTTTGTCATTGATTTAGCCCACAATCGCCTACAGATTTGATACACCTGAAGACCTGTATTTAATCTGGATTTGACAATCAATAGCCTGACTAGGATCCTGACTTTTTCCCATGTCATATTTGTTACCAATTAGGCTAAATGTATTCCTATTAATACGCTTTTGTTTTCCTATTATTTTGCATAGACATACCATTGCGATGTAATGTTATTTATCATCTATGTTTTATGAATAAACAGGCATCGGGGGGCAAAAAATATAATGTTGATGATCCATACACATTGTTACTTACCATATAAAAAATAATTTAAATAAAAAACTTTGGCTAATTTCCACTCCATTCATATGCAAATACATTTGATTCATACAATGGTTTGTCTAGCTGGCATGTTTTCATTTTAAACAGGCCTTCCCTTATCTACACTGCAATAATACGTGGATGTCGATTATGGCAGCCCCCCACACCTCTCTGATTCAGAGGGGTTAGGTTAAATGGGCCGGCAGGTAGCCTAGTGGTTAGAAGGTTGTACCAGTAACCGAAAGGTTGCTAGATTGAATCCCCAAGCTGACAAGGTAAAAATCTGTTGTTCTGCCCCTGAACAAGGCAGTTAACCCACTGTTCCTAGGCTGTCATTGTAAATAAGAATTTGTTCTTAACTGACTTGCCTACTTAAATAAAGGATACATAAAGGATATGGTTGTTACTGACAAGGAGCACATGGCAGAGCTCTTTAATCACCACTTAATTAAGTCAGGATTCCTATTTGACTCAGCCATGCCTCCTTGCCCGTCCAACATTTCCTTATCTTCCACCCCTTCTATTGTGACTTGCCCCGATGTTCCTCTCTCTTTTTCCTCCTGCCCCACTACAAAGTTTCTCTCTGCGGTCGATCACTGAGTCTGAGGTGCTGAAGGAGGTCCTTAAACTTGACCCGAATCTGGGTCAGACGGTTAGATGGAACCTCCCTCTCTGGGAAGGTTCCCATTGCTTGGAAGGCAGCCATGGTGCGTCCTTTATTTAAAAGGGGAGATCAAGCTGATCCTAACTGTTATAAGCCAATTTCTATTTTGCCCTGTTTATCAAAGTGTTGGAAAAACTTGTCAATAATCAACTGACTGGCTTTCTCAATGTCTATAGTATTCTCTCTGGTATGCAATCTGGTTTCCGCTCAGGTTATGGATGTGTCATTGCAACCTTAATTAAGGATCTGAATATTCTTAATACCATTTGAAAGCAAACACTTTGAAGTTTGTGGAAATGTGGAGAATATAGCACATTAGAAAGGCCATAATATGATATTGCAATTTAGGCACAATTTAGATTTTGGCCAACAGATGGCAGCAGTGTGTGAAAAGTTTCTGATTTACCAGATCGAATGTGTTATATTGCAATATTGGACAATATTTTGTATCAAGTCTGCCCAAATGTTCCGAATTGGTCAATTGATAAATGTTCAAGTACATAACTATAGAGAACATACAAAAAATGATATGGTAATACCAGAATTTAAATGTACACACTCCCAGGAATATCATACATGATGGATCATTAGCTTATGCACTAACTTTCACACATCTAGATGGCCAGGAGGGATGGTGGGTGTGGAGCCAGAGACAGTAGGGGTTCAAACTGTAGAACCCACTTCCTACGTTTGAATTGAAAAATTGATTTTATCAAACAAAACTATGCTACATTTGATCTCTTGGAGCCTCAGGATGACAAATTAGAGCAAGATTACTGAGTGTAAGTACATTATTTACCTGAATGTATCAAACCAGTTGCCGTGCAAAATGTTTGTTGTTGTGCACTCTTCTCAAACAATAGCATGGTATTTTTTTTTACTGTAATAGCTACTGTAAATTGGACAGTGTAGCTAGATTAACAAGAATGTAAGCTTTCTGCCCATATAAGACATGTCTATGTCCTGGAAAGTTTGCTGTTACTTACAACATCATGCTATTCACATTAGCACACGTTAGCTCAATCATCCCGGTATAGGGACATCGGTCCCATGGAGGTTAAAGGTCCTAAATGATGTTACCATTGCCCTTGATTCTAAGCAATGTGCTGCTATTTTTATCTACTTTTTTAATCATATTTTTATCGTATCAAATCTTTTGATACAGTAGAGCATTCCATTCTTATGGGCCGGCTAAGGACTATTGGTGTCTTTGGCCTCTCTCGAAGAGTGCAGTGTATAAAATCAGAACATCTGCTGTCTCAGCCACTGCCTGTCACCAAGGGAGTACCGCAAGGCTCGATCCTGGGCCCCATGGTCTTCTCAAATTACATCAACAACATAGCTCAGGCATTAGGAAGCTCTCTCATTCATTTAAGTGCAGATGATAGTCTTATAGTCAGCTGGCCCCACCCTGGATTTTGTGTTAAACGCTCTACAACAAAGCGTTCTAATGTCCAACAAGTTTCTCTGCCTTTAAGCTTGTTCTGAACATCTCCAAAACAAAGGTCATGTGGTTTGGTAAGAAGAATGCCCCTCTCCCCACAGGTGTGATTACTACCTAGCTTGAGGTAGTCATCTCATACAAGTACTTGGGAGAATGGCTAGACGGTACACTGTCATTCTCTCAGCACATATCAAAGTTGCTTAGTTTCCTCTATTGTAAACACTCCTCTTACCCCAGCTGCCAAACTAACCCTGATTCAGATGACCATCCTACCCATGCTAGATTACGGAGACGTAATTTATAGATCGGCAGGTAAGGGTGCTCTCGAGCGGCTAGATGTTCTTTTGGCCAAGATCTTATCTGTTGGAAATATATCAGTTTGTCCTCTGACAAATAAACTGTAAATTTCGGTGTTCCTCAAGGCTCCGTATAAGGACCACCATTGTTTACACTATATATTTGACCTCTTGGTGATGTCACTCGGAAACATAATCTTAACTTTCACTGCTATGCAGATGACATACAGCTGTGCATTTCGATGAAACATGTTGAAGCCACAAAAATGTATAGATTACCAAGTGTTGTGAGCCCCTTCTCCCTCCACTGTGAAAACACCACATCATCCAATGCAGGGTGGAAAGCATGATTCAGGCAAATTGGGCTGTCTATGTAAACAGTGGGTATGTTAAGAAAATACCTAATCTGTTTCCAGATCCTAAGCGTATGACAAGTGACTGGGTTAGAGTCATAAGTGGATTTTTTCACATATGATGGGCTATTAACAAGTGCAGGGAGTGAGGGACGTTGACAGGAGGCCTGCTCAATCAAAAGCCATGAAGGCATATCCTTCTGTCTCATCGCAGGTAAACTTTCCCTCCAGAAAGACACAATGTTCAGATTAACAGCCCAAGAATACAGTTTAAAGTGAAGAAAGCCAAAGCCCCCCTCTATCTTGTACTTGCATAAATGCTTCTTTGAAATTCTGGCTGCCTTGTTATCCCATAAAAATTGAATTACTATTGAATCCAGTTTCTTAAAATAGCTTTGTGGTATGAAATTGGGTAGACATTGGAAGAGGTAAAGAAACCTGGGTAGGACAACCATTTTAATAGCGTTTATACGACCAACCAAGGAGATAGGCAGAGTTTTCCAAAAATCAATATTTTGTTTAAGCTGATATATTTATGTCCCAATTCGCTTTCAATAGCTGATCAAGGTTTCTTGTCACTACAATGCCAAGGCTTGTGAACTTGTCCATTACTGTTCTAAACGGGGTAGATTGCAGAAATTGCATATCCACAGGCTGTGATATTGGCATCAACTCACTTTTTTGCCAGTTTATCTTGTAGCCAGAGAAGGAGCCAAATGTGTTTATCAAGTTAACTAAGGGTGGAATAGAAGTTTTAGGCTTGGACAAAAACAAAAGAACATCTTCTGGATATAGGGAAATTTTGTGCTGTGTGTCCTTTATTTTAACAGAAGCTATATCGGCACATGCCCAAATGCGAGTAGCATGGGTTCCATGGCTATAGCGAAGAGAGCAGGCGAAATAGGGCACCCCTGTCGGCACCCCTTGAACAAGCGGAATGACTGTGACATTTCCTGATTGGTTACCACGGATGCCATAGGGTGTGCATAAATCATTCTTATCCAATTAATAAATTCGTTTCCAAACCCGAAGTGCTCCAGAACCGACATCATATACTTCCACTCAATCTAATCAAATGCCTTCTCTGCATCAAGAGCTATTACCACTGCCTCAACCTTATGATCTTGATACATTACGTTGAAAAGGCTTCTCAAATTGTAGTATATATGTCGGCCCAGGATAAACCCTGTCTGGTCAGGGTGTATGATGTTGGAAATATATGTTTTCAATCGGTTTGCCAATATCTTTGTCAACACCTTGTTTTCTATGGGGAGTAACGACACGGGGCGATAAGACGACATCTCCACGGAATCTCTATCTTTTTTCAAGATCAGTGCTATTGTAGCCTCATACAGTGTTTGCGGGAGTTTGGCATTTTCCTTGGATTGTTTAAACATTCGCAAAATAAGTGGAGATAGACTGGCGCAGTACTTCTTATAGAATTCTATTACATATCCATCGGGCCCAGGGGCCTTGCTGTTTGGAAATTGTGCTATCGCTGTGTTAATTTCCTCTAAAGTTATCCCTGCATCGAATGCAGCAGCTGCCCCCCTGTCTAGTTTAGGAAGTTTACATTCAGCGAGAAAGCGTTCCATAGTTTGTGGATCAGTAGTGTCGCATTTTGATTGGTATTGCCCTGAGTAAAACTGCAAAGCATTTATTCATATCCTGTGAATCTATTTTACCCTTCTTGTCTTTTATTTTGTGAATAGCTCTAGATGCTTGTACATGCCTTAGCTGTCTTGCTAATCATTTATGTGGTTTGTCACCCAGTTCAAAATAACTTTTTTGCGTTCTAGCAAGTAAAGAGCCCACCCGTTTCGAAAGGATGGTATTGTATTCATATTTTAACTTTGTGATCTTCTCAAGGACTGTATACGAGGAATTCGTCCAAAAAACGTTCTTCTGTTCCCCTAACTCTCTTTCAATTTCTCTCAGCCTAGTATCGGTGCGTTTCTTCCTCTCTGATGTTAAAGCAATAATGTAACCTCTAATCACAGCCTTTAGAGATTCCCAAAGGGTGGAGTCGTCAACATCCCCCGTGTCGTTAGTTCAGAGGAAAAAGGCAATCTGCTCCTTCAAATACTGACAAAAAGCCTCATCTTTCAACAGGTATGCGTCTAAGCGCCACAGTTGCCGACCTGTCGACATATTGTCGAGTTTCAGCACCATGCACAGAGGAGTGTGGTCCGTAATTAGAATAGGGTGATAGGTAACCGACTCAGCTGCTGAAATTAGTTTGGAGTCCAACAAAAAATTGTCAATTCTGAAATATGATTTATGAACTGATGAAAAGAAAGAGTAATCCCTGTCTGTTGGGTGCGTCAGTCTCCAAATATCGATAATGTTAAGGTTTGTCATCAATGTATTTAGACAGACACTGACATTTGATTGTTGAAGTGACCTTGATAGCTGTTTATCTAAAAGAGGATCTAACGTACAGTTAAAGTCCCCTCCAACAATAACACTTGTATCCGAGATATTTGGTATGTCCTTAAATACCCTTTGAAAAAATAATGGATCATCGAAGTTGGGTCCATATAAATTGACCATGGTTACTGGTTTCGAATTCAGTGTACCAGTCACAAAAATATACCGACCATTAGGATCTGAAATCGAGGATGAGTAAAGAAAATGAATGTTTTTCCTTATCAGGATTGCTACCCCTCTCGCTTTTGCTTCAAAATTAGACTGGTATATCTGACCGATCCAGCAGACTCGTAGCTTGGCCTGAGCTGAGCGTTTAATAAGAGTTTCTTGAAGAAGCAGTATGTCAGCACCCAGTGATTTAAGATGAGAAAAAACCTTAGCTCGTTTCACCACATGCCCTAAGCCATTACAGTTCCAGCTGACTATCTTTATTCCATCTGGTCTACTCTGTGCTCTGTCACTATGTGGAATTTCTTATTTTAGAGCAAATTGTTCCGGTCATACAAAACCCAGAAGAAAATCGTCCCGCCATGCGGGAGCTTGTCATGCCACCTGTATTAATAAACGTGAACATAAAACACAGACCCCATCCTCCTCATGTCCCTTTACTGAGTGTCTTCCCCAAACGAAGCACTCCTTGGCTAACACACAAACCTTAGGGTGTCTAGACATACAGCTTGAACTAACTTGTCATCTGCAGATGCTCCGCATATAAACTAATATTAAATAACACTTACCACTTAACTCTCACGTTAGGGGGTGAGTGGCGCTAAAACATGACATGCTAAACAATGCTATATTAGCCACAACATCTCACCTATCATATAAGTCCCCATTTCTGATCTTCTAATCGAAAAGACATAGGCCGGAAATTCAAACACATTCCTGGCCTGTATTTGGCCATTTAGCCGGCTGACACAGCCGTTCTGTATCCTCAGCCAGGGAGCTTGCTTGTCAAGAACAGATCGGCCTCTTTTGGGTTGTCAAACGTACGTGTTGATTCTTCGACTGTCACCTTAAACCGGGCTGGGAAGAGGAATCCATATCGGATGTTGGCCGCCCTGCATTTGTTGCATACCTCATCATACACTTTCCGTTGGTTCCTCACCTCCAAGGTAAGATCTGGGTAGAAAGACACCCTGGCTCCATTGTAGTTAAGGGGGAACTTTTGACTAGATCTCTGGTCTGGGGATAGTGTAGCCGTACAATGAATGGCCTTGGTGGCCCGCCCTTGGCCGGCTTCGTTGCCTGAGATCTGTGTGCGCGGTCGATCAAGATGGCCGTTTTGAAGTGTTCACTCCCCAGCAGGGCCGGTATCAGCTCCGAGACAAATTCAGTGGATTTCCCTTTCTCAGTGTCCTCCTGGATCCCACATATTCGGATGTTCTGGCGTCTTGAATGCGACCCGAGCATTTCCATTCGGGCTTTCAGGGTTTTGTTGTCATTTTTGAACGTTGCGCACTGTTTCTCTATGTCCTGTAGCCTGGCCTCGTGATCGACTGTCATCTGCTCAACCTCATGCACCCTTCCCTTAGTTGCCTTCACAGTTTCGGCCAAAGTCCCAATACTCTTTGAGATATCAGCCAACCTTGTGTCCACCTTCTTGCTTGGTGAGTTTATGGCAGCCAGTATGTCACTTTGAGTAGGATCTGTGGGGAACTCTTGGAAGCTAGCCTCTTCAGCTAACTCCTCGTGGGTCGGCTGAAATTGGTTCGTTGTCTATCTCATTCAAATGATCTTGTTTAGCGCCCACTTTTTTGGTGCCTTTTCCCTTTGTCATATTTGTTTGAAGTCGTGAGAGGTTAAGATAAATACTAATTTGTTTCAAAATAGAGCGGAGCTCTACAAAGCACGTCTACTCCATAGCACGCTCTCTAGCATGCTGTGTTGTCATGTGTTGCTGCCATGCTATGTTGTTGTCTTAGATTTCCCTTTATGTAGTGTTGTTGTGTCGCTCTTGTCATGATGTGTGTTTTGTCCCATATATCATATTTTTTTATTTTTTTTATCCCAGCCCCTGTCCCCGCAGAAGGCTTTTTTTCATTTTGGTAGGCCGTCATTGTAAATGGAATTGTTCCTGGAATGTTCCTAACTGACTTGCCTCGTTAAATAAAGGGAATAATAAATAAATAGATTATAATGCAATGTCCTCTTTTGAACAGCTTTTTCCAATCAACCCTGATTTAAAGAGGGAATGGTAACATAATTCATTGGACAAACACCTAGTAAGCAAAACTATACACATTTAAAGGTGAAATACTGTAGATATGTTAGCAAAAATGCATCTCAAGGCTAGAAGCATCAGCACCCCGAGAAAGGTAGTTCTAACCTTGAATATGACTGGGAAAAGTGTTAAGAATAGGAGAGCCATCTATTTTATAGTACACTAGTACACAGCAAACATGGACCACAACAGTCTAAAACATAGCTGAGGGCAATAGAACAAAATATCCACTAGATGACAGCAATGGGACCTCTAACGACCCTACAGGAAAGGTGAGAAATCCATATCTTCATTTAAACCAGGGTACTTAGTGGCCTGTACTTTGTAAATCCCCAAACTTTCCCTTTGGTTTAGCTCTTTAAAGCTGGTGCCTTTTTCTAATTGAGGCCGGCACATGATCAATATCCATAGCTTGTAGGGAGGCAGGGTTACCATCGGCAGGTAGCCTAGTGGTTAGAGCGTTGGACTAGTAACCGACAAGGTAAAAATCAGTTGTTCTGCCCCTGAACAAGGCACTTAACCCACTGTTCATAGGCCATCATTAAAAATAAGAATTTGTTCTTAACTGACTTGCCTAGTTAAATAAAGGTAAAAAAAATTGTGAAAGTACTTATAGTGCCTTGCCATGGGGTAGTCTTCATTGTGTTCTGCTAAGCCTTCTTGAAGGTGTCTCTTTGTCCATCCAATGTAGAACACCTTGTTCTGTGGACATTCTAATCTGTAGATGACATGGGTGGTTTTGCAGTTAATTAAATCTTTGACTTGATACTCCATTTTAGAATCTGTGTCAACAAAATACAAAATACTTTTTCTGTGCAATATTTCTGCAATGATTGCATTTAAAAGAGCCCCTGGGTTTATCGTCTAGCTAAGTTTTTTTGAGAGTCACCAGGAAGGTAACGTTAGCTGTGAACTAATTTGTCATTTTTCCTACCCTGTCTTTCTAAGGTCTTCGAAAGCCAAGTTAACAAACAGATTACTGACCATTTCGAATCCCACCATACCTTCTCCGCTATGCAATCAGGTTTCAGAGCTGGTCATGGGTGCACCTCAGCCACGCTCAAGGTTCTAAACAACATCATAACCGCCATCGATAAGAGACATTACTGTGCAGCCGTATTCATCGACCTGGCCAAGGCTTTTGACTCTGTCAATCACAACATTCTTATTGGCAGACTCGACAGCCTTGGTTTCTCAAATGATTGCCTCGCCTGGTTTACCAGCTACTTCTCTGATAGAGTTCAGTGTGTCAAATCGGAGGGCCTGTTGTCCGGACCTCTGACAGTCTCTATGCGTGTGCCACAGGGTTCAATTCTCGGGCCGACTCTCTTTTCTGTATACATCATTGATGTTGCTCTTGCTGCTGGTGATTCTCTGATCCACCTCTACTCCGACGACACCATTCTGTATACTTGGACACTGTCTTAACTAACCTCCAGACGAGCTTCAATGCCATACAACTCTCCTTCCGTGGCCTCCAACTGCACTTAAACGCAAGTAAAACTACATGCAAGCTTTTTAATCGATCACTGCCCGCACCTGCTCGCCTGTCCAACATCACTACTCTGGGCGGCTCTGACTTCGAATACGTGGACAACTCCAAATACCTGGGTGTCTGGATAGACTGTAAACTCTCCTTCCAGACTCACATTAAGCATCTCCAATCCAAAATTAAATCTAGAATTGGCTATCTATATTGCAATAAAGCATCCTACACTCATGCTGCCAAACATACCCTCGTAAAACTGACCATCCTACCAATCCTCGACTTCGGTGATGTCATCTATAAAATAGCCTCCAACACTCTACTCAACAAACTGGATGCAGTCTATCACAGTGCCATCCGTTTTGTCACCAAAGCCCCATACACTACCCACCATTGCGACCTGTACGCTCTCGTTGGTTGGCCCTCGCTTCATACTCGTCTCCAAACCCACTGGCTACAGGTTATCTACAAGTCTCTGCTAGGTAAAGCCCCGCCTTTTCTCAGCTCACTGGTCACCATAGCAGTACCCACTCGTAGCACGCGCTCCAGCAGGTATATCTCACTGGTCACCCCCAAAGCCAATTCCTCCTTTGGTTGTCTTTCCTTTCAGTTCTCTGCTGCCCATGATTGGAATGAATTGCAAAAATCTCTGAAGCTGGAGACTCACATCTCCCTCACTAGCTTTAAGCACCAGCTGTCAGAGCAGCTTACAGATCACTGCACCTGTACATAGCCCATCTGTAAACAGCTCATCTATCTACCTACCTCATCCCCATACTGGAATTTATTTATTTAGCTCCTTTGCACTCCAGTATCTCTACCTGCACATTCATCTTCTGCCGATCTACCATTCAATCTTCTGCCGATCTACCATTAATTGCTATATTGTAATTTACTTCGCCACCATGGCCTATTTATTTCCTTAACTTACCTCATTTGCACTCACTGTATATAGACTTTTGTTTTCTTTTGTTCTACTGTATTACTGACTGTATGTTTTGTTTATTCCATGTGTAACTCTGTGTTGTTGTATGTGTCGAATTGCCACGCTTTATCTTGGCCAGGTCGCAGTTGCAAATGAGAACTTGTTCTCAACTAGCCTACCTGGTTAAATAAAGGTGAAATAAAAATAAATAAAATAAAAGGACATGTCTTAAAGCTTATGACTGGTGGCTCTGGGAAGACTTCGCATAGTAGTATATCACTTTGGATGATTCCCCAATTCTTTAAAATTATTATTTTAATGTTCTCTGCTTCAGTGCTGTATTTTGTAACAAAGTACACTCTCTCTAGTGCGTCACGAGGCGCTCCCCTTCGCAACAAGTTCTTTCTGTCAAGTTGTCCGGCCCTTCTACCTGCATCTTTCAGGACCTGAGTGCTGTAGCCCCAATTCAAGAAGCGATTATCTAATTCAGCAAATTTGACAAAGTTGTCTGTTTCCTGATCGCTAATTCTGTGGACTCTTTGGCCATATGGAATGTTCTCTTTTAGTCTTTTGGGATGGAAGCTACAGTATGTGCCCTCAGAATGGTATACCCATCTGTAGGGTTCATAAAGATTGATGCGTACACACAACCTTTGTCATTTTCACTGATGAAGTAATTTTCCAATTTACCTAAGTACAAACCAGCGTAGGAAGGGCTGTAGCAAGTTCCCATGGCACACCCTTTGGCTTGTTTAAAAATACAGTCCTGAAAGACAAAATGTTATTATTAAGAGTCCATTCAGTCAGTGAGATAATTAATTCTGTGGGAGGCATCTCAGTCTCAGGCCGGGTACTCAAGAAATGGTGCATAGCTGCCAATCCTTGTTCATGTTCACTGGTGGTGTATAGAGACTCCACACCCATGGTGACTAAAAAGGACGCTGTACCTATATTGTTCTGCCTGGAGGGTTTTCAAGATTCTTGTGGACTTTTGGAAGAAGATAAAAAAATAAGCCACACGCAGACTGCCAAGGAAAAGATATTTGAACTCATTGTCTGAAATGTAGCCACTCTCCTTAGCTTCTGTGAGGAGATTGGTAGAACTCATCATTGTCTAACTGACGGTAGGCTTCGGTCACATATTTGTCTTTACTGCACACTACTGTAGCGCCACCTTTGTCTGCTTTTTAACCACAATCCGTCCATTTTTGGACAAGGATTCAACTGCAGCCCTCTCTGACTTAGAAGGGTTACATTGTGTTTGGTTAGAGTCTATTTTACCCTTAAACAGATTCTCCACATCAAAACTCACCTTCTTGGGCAAATGTATTTCGTGTGGCATTCTGGACAATGGGACAAAAGGTGGACTTGAGCTTAAAATGTGTTTTTGGTACACAGAAAATACCCAGGCTCTGAACCAAGCTTCCAGAAAATTGGAACGGAAATGGCGCCACACCAAACTGGAAGTCTTCCGACTAGCTTGGAAAGACAGTACCGTGCAGTACCGAAGATCCCTTACTGCTGCTCGATCATCCTATTTTTCAAACTTAATTGAGGAAAATAAGAACAATCCGAAATTCCTTTTTGATACTGTCGCAAAGCTAACTAAAAAGCAGCATTCCCCAAGAGAGGATGACTTTCACTTTAGCAGTGATAAATTCATGAACTTCTTTGAGGAAAAGATTATGATTATTAGAAAGCAAATTACGGACTCCTCTTTAAATCTGCGTATTCCTTCAAAGCTCAGTTGTCCTGAGTCTGCACAACTCTCCCAGGACCTAGGATCAAGAGAGACGCTCAAGTGTTTTAGTAATATATCTCTTGACACAATGATGAAAATAATCATGGCCTCTAAACCTTCAAGCTGCATACTGGACCCTATTCCAACTAAACTACTGAAAGAGCTGCTTCCTGTGCTTGGCCCTTATGTTGAACATAATAAACGGCTCTCTATCCACCGGATGTGTACCAAACTCACTAAAAGTGGCAGTAATAAAGCCTCTCTTGAAAAAGCCAAACCTTGATCCAGAAAATATAAAAAACTATCGGCCTATATCGAATCTTCCATTCCTCTCAAAAAATTTTGAAAAGGCTGTTGCGCAGCAACTTACTGCCTTCCTGAAGACAAACAATGTATACGAAATGCTTCAGTCTGGTTTTAGACCCCATCATAGCACTGAGACGGCACTTGTGAAGGTGGTAAATTACATTTTAATGGCATCGGACCGAGGCTCTGCATCTGTCCTCGTGCTCCTAGACCTTAGTGCTGCTTTTGATACCATCGATCACCACATTCTTTTGGAGAGATTGGAAACCCAAATTGGTCTACACGGACAAGTTCTGGCCTGGTTTAGATCTTATCTGTCGGAAAGATATCAGTTTGTCTCTGTGAATGGTTTGTCCTCTGACAAATCAACTGTAAATTTCGGTGTTCCTCAAGGTTCCGTTTTAGGACCACTATTGTTTTCACTATATATTTTACCTCTTGGGGATGTTATTCGAAAACATAATGTTAACTTTCACTGCTATGCGGATGACACACAGCTGTACATTTCAATGAAACATGGTGAAGCCCCAAAATTGCCCTTGCTAGAAGCATGTGTTTCAGACATAAAGAAGTGGATGGCTGCAAACTTTCTACTTTTAAACTCGGACAAAACAGAGATGCTTGTTCTAGGTCCCAAGAAACAAAGAGATCTTCTGTTGAATCTGACAATTAATCTTAATGGTTGTACAGTCGTCTCAAATAAAACTGTGAAGGACCTCGGCATTACTCTGGACCCTGATCTCTCTTTTGAAGAACATTTCAAGACCATTTCAAGGACAGCTTTTTTCCATCTACGTAACATTGCAAAAATCAGAAACTTTCTGTCCAAAAATTATGCAGAAAAATTTATCCATGCTTTTGTCACTTCTAGGTTAGACTACTGCAATGCTCTACTTTCCGGCTACCCGGATAAAGCACTAAATAAACTTCAGTTGGTGCTAAATACGGCTGCTAGAATCCTGACTAGAACCCAAAAATTTGATCATATTACTCCAGTGCTAGCCTCTCTACACTGGCTTCCTGTCAAAGCAAGGGCTGATTTCAAGGTTTTACTGCTAACCTACAAAGCATTACATGGGCTTGCTCCTACCTATCTCTCTGATTTGGTCCTGCCGTACATACCTACACGTACGCTGCGGTCACAAGACGCAGGCCTCCTAATTGTCCCTAGAATTTCTAAGCAAACAGCTGGAGGCAGGGCGTTCTCCTATAGAGCTCCATTTTTATGGAACGGTCTGCCTACCCATGTCAGAGACGCAAACTCGGTCTCAACCTTTAAGTCTTTACTGAAGACTCATCTCTTCAGTGGGTCATATGATTGAGTGTAGTCTGGCCCAGGAGTGGGAAGGTGAACGGAAAGGCTCTGGAGAAACGAACCGCCCTTGCTGTCTCTGCCTGGCCGGTTCCCCTCTTTCCACTGGGATTCTCTGCCTCTAACCCTATTACAGGGGCTGAGTCACTGGCTTACTGGGGCCCTCTCAAATCAAATTTATTCGAACATGCTGATCATTTATGAACATTTGAACATCTTGGCCATGTTCTGTTTTAATCTCCACCCGGCACAGCCAGAAGAGGACTGGCCACCCCACATATGCTCTCTCTAATTCTCTCTTTTTTTTCTCTCTCTCGGAGGACCTGAGCCCTAGGACCATGCCCCAGGACTACCTGACATGATGACTCCTTGCTGTCCCCAGTCCATCTGACTGTGCTGCTGCTCCAGTTTCAACTGTTCTGCCTTATTATTATACGACCATGCTGGTCATTTATGAACATTTGAACATCTTGGCCATGTTCTGTTATAATCTCCACCCGGCACAGCCAGAAGAGGACTGGCCACCCCACATAGCCTGGTTCCTCTCTAGGTTTCTTCCTAGGTTTTGGCCTTTCTAGGGAGTTTTTCCTAGCCACCGTGCTTCTACACCTGCATTGCTTGCTGTTTGGGGTTTTAGGCTGGGTTTCTGTACAGCACTTTGAGATATCAGCTGATGTACGAAGGGCTATATAAATAAATTTGATTTGATTTGATTTTTGAGGGCACAGAAACTGCCTGACCTGAAACACTGGTGTCTGTAGTTGGAGAGATGTTTTGCTTGTACCAGGCCTTCAGATGTAGATTCCTGTAGAAACTAAAATAGGTCAATCTTTGTATTGAATTCATTCGTCGAGTATGTGGGGGAAAAGGACAGTCCTTTAGACAAGACCCTTACACAATCATTAGAAAGGGGTTCTCCAGAAATACTGATCACACCCTTGTTCTGGTCCTGCTCCGTGTGGTTTGATAGTCCTGATATCTTCCTACCTTCCGTGTTGGCCTCTTCTGTGTCGTCTCCTTCTCTTGTTGGGGAACCTGCGTGGCTCCTCTTCCTGGTCTAAAAAATCTTGGGAGGAGCCGGACTCAGACTGTGTGGGGTGATCCTCATCGTCGCTGCTCGTAAAGTTGAAAGAACCAGATCTAGGCTTCATCCTCTGCAGATGTGATTCTGAATTCTTGCGGGTTGGTTTTCTCCGGGCAAAGAGCTTACCATCTCTGAAGTCTACTTCATCTCTTTTACATTTCTTTAGCTTGTCTTGTTTCATTGTCAGAGTGAATGTGTCTATTTTCTCTTTCATAATCCCATCGCATTGTGCTTTGTTGGAATTGTCACTGTGTTCTGAAATGTTCCTTTTGACTTCTTTCTGTTTAGACTACTTGTCTGTCCTTTTTAGCTTCCTCTATTAGAAGTAGCATTAGGTCAAAAGAACACTTGATGAGAATAGCCTTCCATTTATCTCTAAATTCAGTTTCACCTTGTGCTCCATTAGCTGGAAACTTCATAATACAGAGTCCTTTCTAGGGGTTCTGTTGCTTCTAGCATTGAGATGCATTTTTGATAACATATCTACATTATTTCGCTTTTTAATAGTAATGCTTACTAGGTGTTGTCCAATGAATTCTGTAACCACTCCTTCTTCAAATCAGTATAGATTGGAAAAAGCTGTTCAAAAGAAGACATTGTATTATCTTTGTACTCCCTGACGAAGGCCATGCAGCTGAAATCCATCAGAGTTGTAAAATGTTGTTTCCATTGAACATGCCATACAAATAAAGGCCTTTTAATGAATTATATGAATAGTGCCTTGGTCCTCCTTTCTTATTGTGTGTAGATTGATGAATGGGAAAAAAATGATTAAATCAATTATAGAATAAGGCTGTAACATAACAAAATGTGGAAAAGGGGAAGGGGTTTGAATATTTTCAAAATGCACTGTATATCTAGTTTGAGAAACAGACACCTCACAAGTCCTCAACTGGCAGCTTCATTAAATAGTACCCACAAAACACCAGTCTCAACGTCAACAGTGAAGAGGCGACTCCAGGATGCTGGCCTTCTAGGCAGAGTTCCTCTGTCCAGTGTCTGTGTTCTTTTGCGCATCTTAATATTTTATTTTTATTGGCCAGTCTGAGATATGGCTTTTCATTGCAACTCTGCCTAGAAGGCCAGCATC
Source organism: Oncorhynchus kisutch (assembly GCF_002021735.2). NCBI lineage: Eukaryota > Metazoa > Chordata > Actinopteri > Salmoniformes > Salmonidae > Oncorhynchus > Oncorhynchus kisutch. The sequence continues at coordinate 29,816,483 of NC_034201.2, read as the reverse complement.
CCGGTGTCGCCTCTTCACTATTGACATTGAGACTGGTGTTTTGTGGATAGTATTTAATGAAGCTGCCAGTTGAGGACTTGTGAGGCGTCTGTTTCTCAAACTAGACACTAATGTACTTGTCCTCTTGCTCAGTTGTGCACTGGGGCCTCCCACTCCTATTTCTATTCTGGTTAGAGACCGTTTGCGCTGTTCTGTGAAGGGAGTAGTACACAGCGTTGTACGAGATCTTCAGTTTCTTGGCAATTTCTTGCATGGAATAGCCTTCATTTCTCAGAACAAGAAAAGACTGATGAGTTTCAGAAGAAAGGTCTTTGTTTCTGGCCATTTTGAGGCTGTAATCAAACCCACAAATGCTGATGCTCCTGATACTCAACAAGTCAAAAGATGGTCAGTTGTTTTGCTTCGTTAATCAGAACAACAGTTTTCAGCTGTGCTAACATAATTGCAAAATGGTTATCTAATGATCAATTAGCCTTTTAAATGATACACTTGGATTAGCAAACACAATGTGATATTGGAACACAGGAGTGATGGTTGCTGATAATGGCCCTCTGTACGCCTATTTAGATATTACATGAAAAATCTTTGATCAATTTGATGTTATTTTAATGGACAGAAAAAGTGCTTTTCTTTCAAAAACAAAGACATTTCTAAATAACCCCAAACTTTTGAACAGTAGGATATATAGTATAGATATAATATATACTGTATAATACACTGTATATACTGTATATATTTCCTTTTTATGTTTATTTTTTGCTGCCTCTTGGGCCCCCCACAGGCCTGGGCACAGGGGCTTTAGCCTTGGTAAGCCACTGCATTAAGCCGGCCCTGGCTGCATTGTCTTTCATGTATTTCCTAGTTAATGTACAGAACATGGGAGTTTATCTCTTACATAATATGTAGGCCTAGGCTGTGCAATATGCAATCATGTGTACCAATGTACCACGGTTCTATTTGGGATTATAAACTGGGTCGTTTGAGCCCTGAATGCAGATTGGCTGAAAGCCATGGGTTCTCAGACCATATTCCATGGGTATGACAAAAATAACTTTTTACTGTTTTCATTAAGTTGCTTACCAGATAATAGCAATAAGGCACCTATGGAGTTTGTGGTATAGGCTATATATGACCAATATACCATAGCTAATGGCTGTATCCAGGCACTCAACATTGCGTCGAGAGCAAGAACAGCCCTTAGCCTTAGTATATTGGTCATATACCTCATCTCCTCGGGCATTAACGCTTAAATAGAACTGCTGCACCGGTAGTGCGCTGCGAAGAATTCCGAGAGGGTGTTGCTAATGAGCACAGGTGGCGCTCGTTGAGGTGGCAGGGCAGAGCTTTCTCATGATGACAACCATTTTATCCAAATATTCAATGGCCCAAAGCGTAAAAGGGAAAGTTGACGAAGACATTTTTGTAGGCTTGGGCACTTGCCGAAGTCGTTCACTGGAACAATTCCTCGCGCCAGATGCTGAACGCCAAATGCGAGTCTGTCACGTCAACTGCCGCTGAGGTCACATTGCCTACTGTAAACGCGCTACCAAAATTGAAAGACTTCACATTACCCAAAGTGAAATTGCGCACTGATAACGGGAAGACCGTATACGTTACGACTGGAAACAGAGATTGTGGGGTGACCGAAAGCGCATACTGTGGAGATGTATACTTTGCGGAAATTTGGCACCTTGCTGTCACTTCCATTTCTCTTGTATTTTCCAGGTAAGACGATGGTCATTTTGAGTTTGAATTAACGCATTTTCTTTTAAGTGGCAGTTGTTTTTCAATTGCTTATTCTGGATATTTTAAGGTGTTTGTAACCAACCAAAAATTGTCGAGCTAACACCGACAACATAGAAACATTTTTCTTGGTGCCTCTGAATGACAGGAACCTACAAGACCGAATAGCCAGTAATACTAAAATGTATCATTGAAATATGGAGAAGTGGACGATTTAATATTCCTCAATTTACAAGTGTGTTATGCATAATTCTGAGCGCTGAGGCAGGGAAGAACAATTAATTTATTAGATGGACAGACACTGCCTGAACAGTGGGTTTACACTGTTTAGCAAAGTGTTGTTTTGTCACTCAAGCTTTCTAACATCAACAGTCTTGGTCATACTAGTGAGATTACTCCCCCCCCCCCCCCCCCCCCCCCCAAAAAAAAAGATTATGGTACTAGGGTTGCAAAATTCCAGGAATTTTACCCACATTCTCAGGTTGTCCAGATATCCTGGTTGAAAGAACTGGAATAAAGAGGGGATAACAGGAAATCCAGCAATCCTCCAATCGGGTTTTCTAGAAATCCTTGTAATTTTGCGAATGTTTACTGGAATTTTGCAACCCTAATTATGGTACTAATTTTGTTGATTGACCATGTAAAAAAAAAGTCTGCCATTTGTCTGGTTTTAGAATTGGACACAATTTTCAAAATATTGTACACTTGAACTATTTTAAATCGGTAATGTTTTTGTCAAATTTATCCTTCAGTTTATATCCTTTTGTTTCCAAAACAATCACATGTGCTGATGCAGGCAATCTCACCCGTAGCTTATTTCACCTTAACAAGGTGAGGCATTGCCAATAGTGTTTCAAATAGTAAGGAGTATTACAAGGACTCATTCCTTGACACATGGTTAATGAAATCTATCCTCACACTCTTGTCTTGAGTATGAAGTGCAGAAAAAAACTGCTAGGTAGCTGAACAATAACCTGTCGGACTTATTGCTATTATAATAAAAATTTCTCAACATGAGTTTTCGGCCTTTACTTCAGCTGTTTGACTCTACAGCAGGTGTATCCCCTGAGGGCCAAAGCATGGGAGGAAATGGTTGTGAATAGCATCCTGCTAACAGGAAGCTTCTCATTCTCTGGGCAAGCTACAGATTTTTACACCAGGGTAATGTGATTCACCAGGTTCTTGTATCCATTACTGGAAGTTGCAGGTTAGGTACTGTTTGGTGTAGCACAAATAATGTTCGACCAACCTTGAAGGGTAATGTCATATTCATAATCTCCAGCACCACCCCAACATCAACATATGTGAAAACTGCGAGTATGTTTTGTTGTAAAGTGTTTCCAATGACTACATTGTTGTGCATTGTGATTTTAACCAATTATGAGTAGGCATTGCCTACTAATTGGTTGATGTCATTGGAAATACTACTTCATCTGTTTTATTGCAGAACATAGAAATGTGCCATTTTCACATGATGTTGGGGTGGTGCTGGAAAGATGAATATGAAGTTGAACACTTTAGAAATGTCCCTTTTAACATGGCTACACATCTTCATTCTCGATTCGGCCAAACATGTATCTTCTAAAATATCTGTGTCCAGTTGCAGATGGTTCGTTTTGAATCTAGAAAATGCTCCGTTACTAAAATGAAGTAATCCAGCAATGTGTACTCCGCCATCTTGTCTATTTCAAATCTTCTCTCGTTGCCTGAGACCGGTGAGTGTCATCATGACATGCAGCACCACATGTCTCAATCAATGAGAGATTCTCCATTTAAAATATGGTGGCGCAAACATTGTTGGACACGTACATTTTAGAAGATGTGTGGGTGACTTGGTTGGTCTAAAATTCTGTGCTACACCAAACAGTACTTAAACTGTAACTCCCAGTACTGGATACCAAAACTCTGTTGTAAAATCACATTATCTGGTGTAACAATCTGTAGCCATCTCCTGGCATGCCTTCATCCCTATGGCTATGTTTCATAATTAGTCATGTAAGGAATTTGTGTTCTTGAAAACAGGATAACCTGTGGTGTTTTGTTTTTTTACCCATTAATCATTTGATTGAAAAGGCAATGTAAATTAGTTTTGGGTATGAAGTTGGGAAAACTAGTGTCTTGGAACTGAAGTCTGGAGTAAAGTAGACTACATTAGACTAATGAGTATTGATAGTACACTGCTGCACTGCGTGTGTGTGTGGCACCCCATGCCATTAAAATACTATCAAGCCAGGCGCCAGCATTGTTGTTTTCATGGCAGCTTCTTGCGCAGTTGGTCATTTAGAAGCTAGGTTTGTTTAATTTGGAACTTCAGCATGCTCTCTGTTCTTTCAACACGGCAGAACATGTTGCCATGTCAGGCACTATAAGACATACAGTAATCATATTTCATAGGCCCATCACATGGTGTTAGTTACATTGTCCCGAGATCCCTAAATCAATTAGGATTTTCAAGTCAGACCCTAGTCGTTTTGGTTTAGCTCATTTGAATTCCATTAGTCTCAGTTCAATTGGTTGACTACATAATTATGTTGTAACTGTTTAAATGACCTTGTGGTGTTTCCAGTACTTTACAGAATCTCATTCTGAAAATAAATGAGTTTCATTTCTTTCCCCCACAACTTGATGTCCCTGGACTTGTTTTTGCTAATTACTGAAGTGGGTAAGGTGGGTCAAAGGAAAGCTGTACCAGTATTGTTACACTTGAAAGCTTTTTGCTCTTTCAGTCTGATCGCAAGGGTTGGTTCAGGGTTATCTGGATAATTTGGATCAGTAATGTATATGGAGAACATACAGTTGAAGTTGGAAGTTTACATAAACTTATGTTGGAATTGTTAACTCGTTTTTCAACCTTTCCACAAATGTCTTGTTGAGTGTAGGGGGCAGTATTTCTGTGTTTGGATGAAAAACGGACCCAATTGAAACTGCCTATTTCTCAGGCCCAGAAACTAGAATATGCATATAATTGTCAGATTAGGATAGAAAACACTCAAGTTTCCAAAACGGTCAAAATATTGTCTGTCTGTGCGTATAACAGAACTGATATTGCAGGCGAAAACCTGAGGAAAATCCAACCTGGAAGTGCTCTTTTTCCTGAAAGCTCTCTGTTCCATTGGATGCCTTGCCTCCATTTAAAGGGATATCAACCATATTCCTTTTCCAATGGCTTCCTCAAGGTGTGAGCAGTCTTTAGACATAGTTTCAGGCTTTTATTTTGAAAAATTAGTGAGAAAGAACCCATTGCGTCAGTGTATGGCTGGGTGCCAGCAGAGTTTTGCATGAGGAACAGCCATTTTCTCTCGCTCTCCTATTGAAGAAGCTACAGTCCTGGTTGATATATTATCGACTTATATATTGTAAAAACAACCTGAGGATTGCTTGATTATAAAAAAACGTTTGACAAGTTTCTATAAACCTTACGGATACTATTTGGAATTTGTCTGCGACATCGTGACCGCTCGAGCCTGTGGATTTCTGAACATAACGCGCCAACCAAATGGAGGTATTTTGGAAATAAAAATTCTTAAAGGAACATTTATTGTGTAACTGGGAGTCTCGTGAGTGCAAAGATCTGACTATCATCAAAGGTAAGCGATTTAATATATTGCTTTTCTGACTTTCGTGACCAATCTACTCGGCTGCTAGCTGTTTGTAATATTTTGTCTACTGAGAGAGATGTCCTTACATAAACGCTTGGTATGGTTTCCCTGAAAAGCTTTATTGAAATCTGACATGCCAGGTGGATTAACAACAAGCTAAGCTGTGTTTTGCTATATTGCACTTGTGATTTAATGCAAATTAAATATTTTTAGTAATTTAATTTGAATTTGGCTCTCTACAATTCAGCGGATGTTGATGAAAATGATCCCGGTAACGGGATGGGTGCATCAAGAAGTTAACTATAATTTTGGCAAGTCGGTTAGGACATCTACTTTGAATGACACAAGTAATATTTCCAAAAATTGTTTAGACAGATTAATTCACTATCACAATTCCAGTGGGTCAGAAGTTTACATACACTAAGTAGACTGTGCCTTCAAACAGCTTGGACAATTTCAGAAAATGATGTCATGGCTTTAGAAGCTTCTGATATAGGCTAATTTACATAATTTGAGTCAATTGGTGGTGTACCTGTGGATGTATTTCAAGGCCCATCTTCAAACTCAGTGCCTCAGTGCTTGAGATAATTGGAAAATCTAAAGAAATTAGCCAAGCCCTCTGAAGAAAGATTGTAGACCTCCACAAGTCTGGTTCATCCTTTGGAGCAATTTCCAAATTCCTGAAGGTACCACGTTCATCTGTACAAACATTAGTACGCAAGTATAAACACCATGGGACCATGCAGCCGTCATACCGCTCAGGAAGGAGACGTGTTCTGGCTCCTAGAGATGAGTGTACTTTGTACGTCAATCCCAGAACAACAGCAAAGGACCTTGTGAAGATGCTTGAGGAAACCGATACAAAATTATCTATAGCCACAGTAAAACAAGTCCTATATCGACATAACCTGAAAGGCCGCTCGGCATGGAAGAAGCATCTGCTCCCAAACCACCATTAAAATAGCCAGACTACGGTTTGCAACTTCACATGGGGACAAGATTGTACTTTTGGAGATATGTCCTCTGGTGTGATGAAACTAAAATAGAACTGTTTGGCGATAATGACCATTATTATGTTTGGATGGAAAAGGGGGATGCTTGCAAGCCAAAGAACACCATCCCAACCGTGAAGCACAGGTGTGGCAGCATGTTGTGGGGGTGCTTTGCTGTAGGAGGGACTGGTGCACTTCACAAAATGGATTAAAACTAGGTGGATATATTGAAGCAACATCTCAAGACATGAGTCAGGAAGCTAAAGCTTGGTTGCAAATGGGTCTTCCAAATGGATAACAATCCCAAGCATACTTCCAAAGTTGTGGCAAAATGGCTTAAGGATGACAAAGCCCTGACCTCAATCCCATAGACAGTTTTATGGGCAGAACTGAAAAAGCGTGTGTGAGCAAGGAGGCCTACAAACCTGACTTAGTTACACCAGCTCTGTCAGGAGGAATGGGCCAAAATTCACACAACTTATTGTGAGAAGCTTGTGGAAGACTACCAGAAACTTTTGACCCAAGTTAAACATTTTTAAAGGCAATGCTCCCAAATGGTAATTGAGTGTATGTAAACTTCTGACCCACTGGGAATTTGATGAAAGCAATAAAAGCTGAAATATAATTACTCTCGACTATTGACATTTCACATTCTTAAAATAGTGGTAATCCTAACTGACCTAAGACAGGGAATTTGTACGAGGATTAAATGTCAGGAATTGTGAAACGGCATTAAAATGTAAGGTTTACATACACATAAGGTGTATGGTGTATGTAAACTTCTGACTTCAACTGCACTTGTTGAATAATTAGACCTACATTTAATGACCTTTTTTACTTATTTTATGAACAAATAATTTCTATTCAAAATGCTATACTTGTTAGACGATGCGATAGGTAGATGGAACAAGCAACACGCTGGTTAATGACACAATACAGTCCTAACATATAAACTGACCGTGCACAAGCAAATGTTAATATTACCCAGCTCAACGATAATGACTAGCCTCATTAATGTTCTGCCAGAACGATTTATCACTCCCCTGTTTCTAGAGACATTGATTGACATTATGTGCAATGAAGTTGGCCCCGGAGGGGATGGCCGCCATTTTACGATCTCCTAACCAATTGTGCTATATATTTTTTTACGCAATAGTTGTAAATTATTTTGTACATAATGTTTCTGCAACCGTATCTTACGGCAGAAAAGAGCTTCTGAATATCAGGACAGTGATCACTCACCTCTGATTAGACAAAGATCGTCTGGACCCGCAGAAGACAACTATGAAAGCTGCCGTTACCGTCAATATTACTCGCCAACGTGCAATCATTGGACAATAAACTAGACGAGGTAAGATCACGAATATCCTACCAATGGGACATAAAAAAACTGTAATATCCTATGCTTCACGGAATCGCGGCTGAATGACGACATGGATATTCAGTTAGAAGGATACACTCTGCACCGGCAGGATAGAACAGCACACTCTGGTAAGACGAGGGGGGGCGGTCTGTGCATATTTGTAAACCGCTGGTGTACGAAATCTAAGGAAGTCTCGAGATTTTGCTCGCCTGAAGTAGAGTATATTGTGATAAACTGCAGGCCACACTACTTGCCTAGAGACTTCTCAGCTATACTTTTTGTGGCTGTTAATTTACCACCACAGACAGATGCTGGCACTAAGACTGCACTCAGTCAGCTGTATAAGGAAATAAGCAAACAGGAAACTACTCACCCAGACGCGGCGCTCCTAGTGGCCTTTAATGCAGGGAAACTTAAATCAGTTCTACCAAATCTCTATCAACATGTTAAATGTGCAACCAGAGGGAAAGAAATTATAGAACACCTCTACTCCACACACAGACTCATACAAAGCTCTCCCTCGCCCTCCATTTGGTAAATCTGATCACAACCCTGTCCTCCAGATTCCTGCTTTACAAGCAAACATTTAAAGCAGGAAGCACCAGTGACTCGGTCTATAAAAAAATGGACTGCTTTGCTATCACAGACTGGAACATGACTGGAACATGTTCCGGGATTCTTCCGATGACATTGAGGAATACACCACATCAGTCACTGGCTTTATCAATAAGTGCATTGATGATGTCGTCCCCACAGTGACTGTACGTATGTAACGGATGTGAAACGGCTAGCTTAGTTAGCGGTGTTGCGCGCTAAATAGTGTTTCAATCGGTGACGTCACTTGCTCTGAGACCTTGAAGTAGTTGTTCCCCTTGGCTTTTGTGGAGCGATGGGTAACGATGCTTCGTGGGTGACTGTTGAAGTGTGCAGAGGGTCCCTGGTTCGCGCCCAGGTATGGGCGAGGGGACGGTCTAAAGTTATACTGTTACACGTACATACCCCAACCAGAAGCCATCGATTTACAGGCAACATTCGCACTGAGCTAAAGGGTAGAGCTGCCGCTTTCAAGGTGCGGGACTCTAACACGGAAGCTTACAAGAAATCCTGCTATGCCCTGCAACGAACCATCAAATAGGCAAAGTGTCAATACAGGACTAAGATTGAATCATACTACACCGGCTCTGACGCTCGTCGGATGTGGCAGGGCTTGCCAACTATTAGACTACAAAGGGAAGCACAGCCACGAGCTGCCCAGTGACACGAGCCTACCAGACGACCTAAATCACTTCTATGCTTGCTTCGAGGCAAGCAACACGGAGGCATGCATGAGAGCATCAGCTGTTCCGGACGACTGTGTGATCACGATCTCCGTAGCTGACGTGAGTAAGACCTTTAAACAGGTCAACATACACAAGGCTGCGGGGCCAGACCGATTACCAGGAGGTGTGTTCCGGGCAGGTGTTTTCACTGACATTTTCAACATGTCCCTGATTGAGTCTGTAATACCAACATGCTTCAAGCGGACCACCATAGTCCCTGTGCCCAAGAACACAAAGGCAACCTGCCTAAATGACTACAGACCCGTAGCACTCACTTCCGTAGCCATGAAGTGCTTTGAAAGGCTGGTAATGGCTCACATCAACACCATTATCCCAGAAACCCTAGACCCACTCCAATTTGCATACCACCCAAACAGATCCACAGGTTAATCTCTATTGCACTCCACACTGCCCTTTCCCACCTGGACATTAGGAACACCTATGTGAGAATGCTGTTCTTTGACTACAGCTCAGCATTCAGCACCATAGTACCCTCAAAGCTCATCACTAAGCTAAGGATCCTGGGACTAAACACCTCCCTCTGCAACTGGATCCTGGACTTCCTGACAGGCCGCCCCAGGTGGTGAGGGTAGGTAGCAACACATCTGCGATGCTGATCCTCAACACTGGAGCTCCCCAAGGCTACGTTCTCAGTCCCCTCCTGTACTCCCTGTTCACCCACGACTGCATGGCCAGGCACGACTCCAACACCATCGTTAAGTTTGCTGACGACACAACAGTGGTAGGCCTGATCACCGACAACGACGAGACCGACAACGACGAGACCGCCTATGGGGAGGAGGCCAGAATAACAACCTATCCCTCAATGTAACCAAGACTAAGGAGATGATTGTGGAGTACAGGAAAAGGAGCACTGAGCACTTACCCATTCTCATCGACGGGGCTGTAGTGGAGCAGGTTGAGAGCTTCAAAGTCCTTGGTGTCCACATCAACAACAAATTAGATTGGTCCAAACAGTCGTGAAGAGGGCACGACAAAGCCTATTCCCCCTCAGGAAACTAAATAAATTTGGCATGGGTCCTGAGATCCTTCTACAGCTACAGCTGGTTGCATCACTGCCTGGTACGGCAATTGCTCGGCCTCCGACCGCAAGGCCCAGTACATCACTGGGGCAAAGCTGCCTGCCATCCAGGACCTCTACAGCAGGCGGTGTCGGAGGAAGGCCCTAAAAATTGTCAAAGACCCCAGCCACCCCAGTCATAGACTGTTCTCTCTACTACCGCATCGCAAGCGGTACCGGCGTGCCAAGTCTAGGACAAAAAGGCTTCTCAACAGTGTTTACCCCCAAGCCATAAAACTCCTATACAGGTAACCAATGGTTACCCGGACTATTTGCATTGTGTGCCTCCCCCAACCCCTCTTTTACACTGCTGCTACTCTCTGTTTATCTTATACATAGTGTCGTGGAGGATCATTACAAAATATAACACTTAAAAGAACTTGTGAATTCAATATAGGCTTTTAATACAAACATATCAGAAGCCTAGATGGTCCGCGGAACACACACTTTTCCAGAGCTCTGGCTTTACACGTGTTGAATTTGGCGCACGTGACAAACTTTTGATTTGACATGTTCTGTGTGTGACATTGTAGACCATGTGTCGAAACGGAGAACAGGTTTTGGGGTGTGTGAACACCCGATAAGACCAAATTACAGGTTCCTTATGGAATGGAGTATGGAGCCCACTTTATCTGAGAGCCAAGCCAATCTCTGTGCAATTAATCTTCCATTCCAAACACACCATTCCTGGGAAGAGAAGATCTGACTAACCAGATCATCCCATTGAGCTTGACGTTTGGAGAGTCGTCCCTGAAGACGCAATTCCCAGTTCACCTACTTCAGTACTTTAAAAAAAAATGTTTTTATGTGTGTGTGTGTATATAAAAACATATATATTTAAAAAAAAAATAGAAATAAAGATCAAAGATTTCTGTTTTTTTGGGGGGGTTGTTCTAACTTGGCCTTATCTCTAATGGCTTATTTCTTAAAATAATAGGGACTGAAGGCTTGCCAAAGACCCTGTTTAGAGCCTGGATTACCGGCCCAATTTGAAGTCGCTGGTCCCTTGTGTGGGACTCGAGCAACTGGTATGCTTTTGATTTGTCACAGGATTGTGGATTTATCTGGACTATTGTTAGATGTAATGACTAACAACAACCTGTGGCACTTGTTCTTACAAGGTGAAATGAGGGTTGTCCAATTGGGAGTCCAAGAGAACTGTGGTCAGTTCTGATCCTGTGTATTGACTCTTCTCAGCACTTTGGGTTTGAAATGATACAATGACTGAGGATAAAGTGTAGACTGTCAGCTTTAATTTGAGGGTATTTTCATACGTATCGGCTGAACCATTTAGAAATTACAGCACTTTTGTACATATTTTGTGTCACATTAGTTTCTATTGATCTTTTTCTGTCACTTTTTTAAATTCTAAATAAGAATAGGATGTTTCTAATCACTTCTAAATTAATGTGTATACTGCCATGATTATTGATTGTTCTGAATGAGTGATTGAGAAAGTTAAGACTCCCGTCATACCCCCTCCCCCAAAAAATGCTAACCTTTCCTGTTATTTCAATGGTGAGCGGTTAGCATGTCTTGGAGGTATGATATTTGTGCATCAAACGTTCTGTCAATTGAATTATGAAATGTTATAGCCTACAATGAGTGCATTTTTTTTTTCTCCCAGTGCGGGAAGGAAGAGGGGGAGAGAGTGGCTTGCTCATCACAGCAGCAGGCTCCAGCGAAACAGGATCAGTGCAGATACTTTTAATTATGAGGGTAATGCACATTACTGTTTGAACAAATCATGGTTTTAGTCTCCCCAAAATGTGACAGTTTGCATGAGGTGACAATGTAGAATGTGCAGCTTTCTGATGCAACCAATTAAAAATGTAACTCGCACAGCCAAGTCAAAGGATTTACAAAATGTGCCTAAATGGTTGCAGTCTGGAGCCCTGCTATAGTGATCTCTGATCCACAGAGGGAGCGAATGTGGGCAGAGGGGGATGGGGCAACATTTTGGAATGAAACTCAGCCCAATTAGGGGCTTCTGCCACACAGGCCATCCCCGGACAACTGTCTCAGACAGACGTCACTTTCCTTCTGCTCTGCACTTTCCTTGTCCCCTATTTGTCATTCTGGTTGGGACAGGTGATATAGCTAGGAATCTGAGTCGATTTAATAGCAATTGGATAAGTGTGCCTTAAGCCTGGATTTCCTTTATGGGCAAAACCCCACTGTTTCCCCTCTGATATAAAATGACTGATGTCCTCTGCAATCCCATATGGCAAATCAAGGCCCAGGCGCCATCAGCCAATCCTCCTACTGCAGCATACAGGTAATGTCAGAGAACAATATGCAAATACATGCTAGAACATGCCAATATGATCTCACTAGCTGGTGCTTGGCTCTGCCCACATCATGCTTGTTCTGCCCACTATGATTAATTTGCGCCTATTGGAAACGAAAGGCTGTCTATATTGGGTTAGTTATAAAAATGTTTGACCTCTATGAAAGCCCCAGCTAGCTAGACCAGAGCCTTACAGACAGGAGGGAGGGAATAGCATGGCAATAGTGCTGGTGAATCTCAAACTTCTTAGGGCAGCAATCCCGTTAACGGGATCGATATGACAACAGCCAGTGAAAGTGCAGGGTGCCAAATTCAAAACAGAAATCTCATAATTAAAATTCCTCAAACATACATGTATCTTATACCGTAAAGGTAATCTTGTTGTTAATCCCACCACAGTGTCCGATTTCAAATAGGCTTCACATTGAAAGCACCATAAACGATTGTTCGGTCACCACCAACTCACAGAAAAACACAGCCATTTTTCCAGCCAAAGAGATGAGTCACAAAAAGCACAAATGGAGAGAATTAATCACTAACCTTTTGATCTTCATCAGATGACACTCCTATGACTTCATGTTACACAATACATGTATAAAGTTCATAGTTATATAACTAAATCTCTGTATACATTGGCACTTTACATTCACTAGTTCCAAAAACATCCGGTGATATTGCAGAGCCACATTTGACAGAAATACTAATTTATAAATGTTGATAAAAATACAATTGTTAGACATGGAAATATAGATATACCTCTCCTTAATGCAACCGCTGTGTTGGACTCAACAGATATCAGAAATAACATCTATAAATATTCCCTTACCTTTGATCTTCATCAGAATGCACTCCCAGGAATCCTTAGTTCCACAAATGGTTTTTTTCCGATAATGTCCATTATTTATGTCCAAGTAGCTACTATTGTTAGGGCGTTTAGTACACAAATCCAAAAGGTTGTGCAGGTCCAGCCGAACGTCGGACGAAAACTTCAAAAGGTTATATTACAGGTCGTAGAAACATTTCAAACTAGGTATAGAATCAATCTTTAGGATGTTATCATAAATCTTCAATAACGTTCCAACCGGAGAATTCCATTGTCTGTAGAAAAGCAATCGAACGCAGGTCGCTATCATGTGAAATGTGCGTGACCAGGACCTGGCTCTCTGCCAGACCACTGACTCAAAGAGCTCTCATCCGGCCCCACATCACAGTAGAAGCCTCATTCAATTTTCTAAAGACGGTTGACATCTAGTGGAAGCCTTAGGAAGTGCAACATAACCAATATCCCACTGTGTAGTCAATAGGGGCTGGGTTGACAATCGATCAACCTCAGATTTCCCACTTCCTGTTTGGATTTGCCTGCCGTATGAGTTCTCTTATACTCAGACATCATTCAAACAGTTTTAGAAACTTCAGTGTTTTCTATCCAATACTAATATGCATGTATTAGCAACTGGGACTGAGGAGCAGGCCGTTTACTCTGGCCACCTTTCATCCAAGCTACTCAATACTGCCCCTGCAGCCATAAGAAGTTAAACAAAAAAATATAAATTCAGCAAAAATCTTGGAAATTGTTTTTCATTAGGCCCTAATCTATGGATTTCACATGACTGGGAATACAGTAGGGGTGTAGATCAGAAAGATAGATCCATAGGCAAGCCTTTTACTTTGTAGCTTTAACTTTTTTATTTGCTCTTACCTTCCCTCCAGTCCTCTCAGCCTTCCCATGGTGCTGTGTAATTACAGGATTTCTGTTTTTTGGTCACACAACAGTCCTGGAGCCATAGTGTGTGTGGTGTGGAGCTCGGAGGTGCAGCTTTCTCTCTTTAAAATGTAATTGTTGTTTATGTAAGGCATCCACAGAGTGTCAGTGTGCTGTACACACATTTTATAATGTGCTCCTTGTGCAGAAAAGTATGAAAGATATCTCAATTTCACAATTTCTGTCAATCTCCCACCCTGTCATTGTTGTCTGAGAATTGTCATAATTAAATCGTACTCCTTAATTCTACACAGAAGTGACTGAAGCCTTAAGATAAAACATGGAATGCTAATTGAATTAGGAACCTCAAGTGTGTTCTCACTAAAATAGTATTGTACAAATGTAATTTCCATGACCCTCGCCAAAGGAAGTGCTTGATAAGCTGTTTTTGGGACCAGAAGTCACTTTCTGTCATCACTTGTAGTAGACAATGCCCTACCAGCATTAAATGACCACTAAAGGCATTGATATTTGAGGACTATTTGCCTCTGGGGTTGACTTTTCTGTCATTGTCGCCAACTGTTTAGTCAACGTTACTGTGGCCCCTTTCAGTTTTGAATGGCCATGCTGGCTTCAGTAGCTTCCCTTACTGTATTAGGAACTGATGTAAACTAAATGCATACTATGCTATACCTTTTGTAAGACGTTGCATTAGCATAACACAGTGATTCCCAAACCTCTTTGAACGCTTCCTCCTCCCCTAGATCTTTCTCTGCCTTTTGGTTTGTCCCCTTCTGCTAGCGATTGAGGAATTTCCTCTCGTTTGGTGGTTACTTGTTTTTTATGTATGCATCTACAATAGCCTACAAAGGCACAGCACCGTACCACACAGAGCCTCCATAATCTCTCTGGATGTCTTTTAAAGAGGTAGACGTTTTTAAACTGAATGCTAAACAGGATATATTAGGATTAAGTCTGAAGGCAGTCTAGATTAGTGTTACTTCAATGTTTTTCTGGAGAGTGGAAGGAAAATATGTAAATGCTACTGTTAACCAACTGCCGTACAAATAATACATTTCCTTGAGGGGGAACTATCCACCTTGCGCATTGGGATTCAAAAATATGCATAAGATCTGTAGGTAAATGGGTGTGCTTTGCTACTGTAGGTTTAGACAGCCACAAATCGTGCTTAACGTGTACATTACAAATGCTTTGTACTGAGACAAATGGTTTATGCAAAGACGAAGTGTGATGGTCGGCCATTTGTTAGTCAACGTGGTCATTGATGTTTTGAAACTTCATTAGTGACTGTTCATTACAGCTATTGATTTCTCAGGGAGTTACGATCCATGGGAGTCATGTCCATTAACCTAATCATTAAGCACAGTTAGCTAGGTTAGTGGGCCACTCGGTTTAGATCTTGTTTGGGTTTCCACATCTACTCTTTGCCCTGAAATATATCCATGACACAGTATTTGACCTGGTCTCAGCCTCTACCCAGGACAGACCTATCGTGACCTGTGATGCTGCATAATTGCACTCATTTTGAGATGAGGCTTGACAGAAAGTAGTAATGCTCGACTCCCTAGAAGATTGTGTGGTTTGACTGTTATCCTGAACTGGGCAGGAGTACGCACACATCCACAGACGCACACAAGCTCTAACAGTCTCTCAGAGCCATGTGATGAAAAAGCACTGTAGAAATGCAATGCAGCAATCATCCAAGTTACATTCAGCGACCAACTCCTAATCAGTCCCCATAACGCTCTTTGCATACCCTACCACTATTTGCTCTTCCAGTGCAACCCGCTCACCACCAGCGACTCGGAGTTTCATCCATTTATCTCTATTCATTTTGCCCATGTCCACTCGGGTGACACGACTGGCTGTCTCATACTTTTAATCTCCTCCTTAATCACTTTGGGTCTCCCGACCTCGGCGGTTGAATTCGTCACCGAAAATAATAACCTCCTATTGCAGTTAACACACATTTTCGGATTCTGAAATCGCAATGGTATTACCCCCTAACATTACCTGTCATCAAAGAAGACCTAAGGAAGACACATCGTCTCATTTCTTGAAGAGAAATTATCAGGCCCCTAACAGTGCTAGGAGGTTCATCGCCTCATCGGTCTTTACTGCCAGTGTAAAAATAGTTATGTGGGTGTCAAGGACATCCCACAATATTTTTTTCCTTGACAAGCGATCAATAATTCAGTCTAATTATCCCTTCACTTGATCAAGTGACCCTACTCCTTCAGATGAACTGTTTCGCCCATTACCTGCCAATCATAGGGAACACGGCTACTATGTCTGTCTTTGGGAATACTGATTAAAAGCAACACGGATCCAAAGGCACAGAATGTTGCTACTTTCACGTGACGATAGACAAACCGGTAGTCCAGTGTTATTGCTGAGTCTTATCATTATCGGAAATTGGGATTGTTTTCCCTGACAACTTCAAAGTTGAGTGTACAGTTATACACTGAGTGTACAAAACATTAGAACACCTTCCTAATATTGAGTTGCACCCACTTTTGCCCTCAGAACAGCCTCAATTTGTGAACTCTATAAGGTGTCAAAAGTGTTAAGGGATGCTGGCCCATGTTGATTCCAATGCTTCCCACAGTTGTCAAGTTCGATTGGGTGTCCTTTGTGTGGTGGACCATTCTTGATACGCACGGAAAAATTTTGCGTGTGGAAAAACCCAGCAGCATTGCAGTTCTTGACACACCGAAGCCGGTGTGCCTGGCACCTACTACCATAGGCACTTAAATATTTTGTCTTGCCTATTCACCCTCTGAATGACACTTATTTTTTTATTTCACCTTTTATTTAACAAGGTAGGCCAGTTGAGAACAAGTTCTCATTTACCACTGCGACCTGGCCAAGATGAAGCAAAGCAGTGTAACAAAAACAACAGAGTTGGACATGGGATAAACAAACGTACAGTCAATAACAATAGAAAAGTCTGTACACTGTGTGCAAATGTAGTAAGATTAGGGAGGTAAGGCAATAAATAGGCCATAGATGCAAAATAATTACAATTTAGCATTAACACTGGAGTGATTAATGTGCAAGTAGAGATACTGGGAAGCAAAAGAGCAAAAATAAATAACAAAATGGGGATGAGGTAGTTGGGTGGGCTATTTACAGATGGGCTGTGTACAGGTGCAGTGATTGGTAAGCTGCTCTGACAGCTGATGCTTAGTTAGTGAGGGAGATATGGGTCTCCAGCTTCAGTTTTATTTATTTCTCCCCCCCCCCCCCCCCCCCCCCACCATTTGTTCCAGTCATTGGCAGCAGAGAATTGGAAGGAAAGGCAGCCAAATTAGGTGTTGGCTTTGGGGATGACCTGTGAAATACACCTGCTGGAGTGAGTGCTATGTGTGGGTTTTGCGATGGTGAGCTAAGGCGGGGCTTTACCTAGCAAAGACTTATAGATGATCTGGAGCCAGTGGGTTTGTCGACGAATAAAGTTGAAGTCGAAAGTTTACATACACCTTAGCCAAATATATTTAAACTCAGTTTTCCCCAATTTCTGACATTTAATCCTAGTAAAAATTCCTTGTCTTAGGTCAGTTAGGATCACTACTTTTTATTTTAAGAATGTGAAGTGTCAGAATGTTGCATCTTGAGATGTTGCTTCAATATATCCACATAATTTCCCTACCTCATGATGCCATCTATTTTGTGAATAGCACCAGTCCCTCCTGCAGCAAAGCACCACTACAACATGATGCTGCCAACCCCGTGCTTCACGGTTGGAATGGTATTTCTTTGGCTTGCAAGCCCCCCCCCCTTTTTCCTCCAAACATAACGATGGTCATTATGGTCAAACAGTTCTATTTTTGTTTCATCAGACCAGAGGACATTTCTCCAAAAAGTACGATCTTTGTCCCCATGTGCAAACCGTAGTCTGGCTTTTTTTATGGAGGTTTTGGCGAAGTGGCTTCTTCCATGCTAAGTGGCATTTCAGGTTATGTCGATATAGGACTTGTTTTAATTTTGTACCTGTTTCCTCCAGCATCTTCAAGGTCCTTTTGCTGCTGTTCTTGATTTGCACTTTTTCGCACCAAATTACGTTCATCTCTAGGAGACAGAATGCGTCTCCTTCCTGAACGGTATGGTGGCTGCGTGGTCCCATCGTGTTTTATAATTGTGTACTTTTGTTTGTACAGATGAACGTGGTACCTTCAGGCATTTGAAATTGTTCCCAGGGATAAACCAGACCGTGTGGAGGTCTACAATTCTTTTTTTTGGAGGTCTTGGCTGATTTTCTTTTGATTTTCCTGAGTTGGAAGGTAGGCCTTGAAATACACTGCTCAAAAAAATAAAGGGAACACTAAAATAACACCCTAGATCTGAATGAATGAAATATTCTTATTAAATACTTATCTTTACATAGTTGAATGTGCTGACAACAAAATCACAAATTTGATTTCCATTGATAATTATATCAACCCATGGTCTGGAGGTCTGGATTTGGAGTCACACTCAAAATTAAAGTGGAAAACCACACTACAAGCTGATCCAACGTTGATGTAATGTCCTTAAAACAAGTCAAAATCAGGCTCCGTAGTGTGTGTGGCCTGTATGACCTCCCTACAACGCCTGGGCATGCTCCTGATGAGGTGGCGGATGGTCTCCTGAGAGATCTCCTCCCAGACCTGGACTAAAGCATCCGCCAACTCCTGGACAGTCTGTGGTGCAACGTCGCGTTGGTGGATGGAGCGAGACATGATGTCCCAGATGTGCTCAATTGGATTCAGGTCTGTGGAACGGGCGGGCCAGTCCATAGCATCAATGCCTTCCTCTTGCAGGAACTGCTGACACACTCCAGCCACATGAGGTCTAGCATTGTCTTGCATTAGGAGGAACCCAGGGCCAACTGCACCAGCATATGGTCTCACAAGGGGTCTGAGGATCTCATCTCGGTACCTAATGGCAGTCAGGCTACTTCTGGTGAGCACATGGAGGGCTGTGCGGCCCCCCAAAGAAATGCCACCCCACACCATGACTGACCCACCACCAAACCGGTCATGCTGGAGGATGTTGCAGGCAGCAGAACGTTCTCCACGGCGTCTCCAGACTCTGTCACATGTGCTCAGTGTGAACTCATCTGTGAAGGGCACACAGCGCCAGTGGCGAATTTGCCAATCTTGGTGTTCTTTGGCAAATGCCAAACGTCCTGCACGGTGTTGGGCTGTAAGCACAACCCCCACCTGTGGACGTCGGGCCCTCATACCACCCTCATGGAGTCTGTTTCTGACCGTTTGAGCAGACACATGCACATTTGTGGCCTGCTGGAGGTCATTTTGCAGGGCTCTGGCAGTGCTCCTCCTGCTCCTCCTTGCACAAAGGCAGAGGTAGCGGTCCTGCTGCTGGGTTGTTGCCCTCCTACGGCCTCCTCCACTTCTCCTGATGTACTGGCCTGTCTCCTGGTAGCGCCTCCATGCTCTGGACACTACGCTGACAGACACAGCAAACCTTCTTGCCACAGCTCGCATTGATGAGCTGCACTACCTGAGCCACTTGTGTGGATTGTAGACTCCGTCTTATGCTACCACTAGAGTGAAAGCACCGCCAGCATTCAAAAGTGACCAAAACATCAGCCAGGAAGCATAGGAACTGAGAAGTGGTCTGTAGTCACCACCTGCAGAGAACCACTCCTTTATTGGGGATGTCTTGCTAATTGCCTATAATTTCCACCTGTTGCCTATTCCATTTGCACAACAGCATGTTTGTAAAGGAAAGAATGAATGGGGCCATGTATCGTGAGATTGAGTGAAAACCTCCCATCAGCAAGGGCATTGAAGATGAAACGTGGCTGGGTCTTTCAGCATGACAATGATCCCAAACACACCGCCCGGGCAACGAAGGAGTGGCTTCGTAAGAAGCATTTCAAGGTCCTGGAGTGGCCTAGCCAGTCTCCAGATCTCAACCCCATAGAAAATCTTTGGAGGGAATTGAAAGTCTGTGTTGCCCAGCAACAGCCCCAAAACATCACTGCTCTAGAGGAGATCTGCATGGAGGAATGTTTAGTTAGCCCAGATCCTGGAGATGTATATGGACTTGAACATGGCTTCTGAAGGACCCGCTGAGTGTCCATTATATGGAGTCGACACACACAGGCAATCCTTCCTGAGCCCTCTCGGTTGAGATGGGTGTATGGAAATACTTGTGTTCCTAGCTCCAACAGTGCAGTAGTATCTTCCAATACACACCTAATAGTTAAAGAATGGAATTAAGAAATATAAATATTAGATTGAGACATGTCGGAGTGGCAATGACTAAAATACTGCTTTACTCATATGTATACTGTATGTAAACATTATTAAAGTGACTATAGTGTTCCATTTATTAACGTGGCTAGTGAGTCCAAGTCTGTATATAGGGAAGCAGGGTTGAGTAGCCTAGTGGAAGTCTGCTAGTGATGGCTATTTTAATTGTGATGGCCTTGAGATCGAAGCTTTGACGCACCTGTACTCACCTCGCCTTCTTGATGGTAGCGGTGTGAACAGGCCTTGGCTCGGCTGATTGTCCTTGATTATATTTTTGGCCTTCCTCTGACATTGGGTGCTGTAGGTGTCCTGGAGGGCAGGTAGTTTGCCCCCTGTGATGCGTTGGGCAGGCCGCACCACCCTCTGGAGAGCCCTGTGGTTGCGGGCAGTGCAGTTGCCATACCAGGCTGTGATACAGCCCGACGGGATGCTCTCGACTGTGCATCTGTAAACGTTTGAGGGTCTTGGGGGGCCAAGTCAAATGTCTTCAGCCTTCTGAACAGGTGGGAGAGGTTGTGTGTGTGTGTGTGTGTGTGTGTGCTAACATATTTTACAGACTTTTACTGGGGGTCCTAGATATGTATCGACTTTCCCCTCACCTGCAGTACTCATCTTAAGCACTTTTGGTGTGTCGGGGGTGTGTGTGGGTCTTGGTCATAAAATAAACTACTATGAAGACCCATAGAATTTCCATCTCAACCCAATAGCCTAGATTCCCTTGTGCAGGGGGAAGAGGACTTACAGTGCCCTCGGAAAGTATTCAGACCCCTTGACTTTTTCCACATTTTGTTACGTTACAGCCCTATTCTGAAATTGATTAAATATTTTTATATATCTATACACAATACTCTATAATGACAGTGAAAACCAGGTTTTTAGAAATGTTTGCAAATGTAAAATAAACATACCTTTTGTGTTCAGACCCTTTGCCAGAAGACTCGAAATTGAGCTCCGGTGCATCCTGTTTCCATTGATCGTCTTTGTTTCTAAGACTTGATTAGAGGCCACCTGTGGTAAATGTTTCAATAGATTGGACATGATTTGGAAAGGCACACCTGTCTATATGGGGTCCCACAGTTGACCGTGCATGTCAGAGCAAAAACCAAGCCATGAGGTTGAAGGAATTGTCCGTAACGCTCCAAGACAGTATTGTCGGCACAGACCTGGGGAAGGGTACCAAAAACTTTCTGCAGCATTGAAGGTCCACAAGAACACAGTGGCCCCCATCATTCTTAAATGGAAGAAGTTTGGAACCACCAAGACTCTTGGTAGAACTGGCCACCCAGCCAAACTGAGCAGTCATGGGCTAAGGGCCTTGGTCAGGGAGGTGACCATGAACTTGATGGTCACTCTGACAGAGCTCCAGAGTTCCTCTGTGGAGATGGGAGAACCATCCAGAAGGACAACCATCTCTGCAGCACTCCACCAATCAGGCCATTACGGTAGTGGCCAGACGAAAACCACTCTTCAGTAAAAGGCACATGACTGCCCACTTGCAGTTTGTCAAAAGGCACTTAAAGACTCTCAGACCTTGAGAAACAAGATTATCTGGTCTGATGTAACCAAGCTTGAACTCTTTGGCCTGAATGCCATGTCTGTAGTCAACCTGGCACCATCCCTACGTTGAAGAATGATGGTGGCAGCATCATGCTGTGGGGATGTTTTTCAGCGGCAGGGACTGGGATACTAGTCAGGATCAAGGGGAAAGATAAATTGAGCAAAGTATAGAGATCCTTGATGAAAACCTGCTCCAGAGCGCTCAGGTCCTCACTGGGGTGAAGGTTCAGCACCAGGACAATGACCCTAAGCACACAGCCAAGATGATGCAGGAGTGGCTTCGAGACGAGTCTCAATGTCCTTGAGTGGCCCAGCCAGAGCCCAGACTTGAACCTGATCGAACATCTCAGGAAAGACCAGCAAATAGCTGTGCAGCAATGTTCCCCATCCAAATTCACAGAACTTGAGAGGATCTGCAGAGAAGAATGGAAGAAACTCTCAAAATACAGGTGTACTAAGCTTGTAGCGTCATACCAAAGTAGACACAATGCTGTAGTCATTGTCAAAGGTGCTTCAACAAGGTACCTAGTAAAGGGTCTAAAAACATGTAAAATGTGATAATTTATTTAAAATAACTTTTTGCTTTGTCATTATGGCGTATTGGGGGGAGAAAATGCAATTTATTACATTTTAGAATAAGGCTGTAACGTAACTGTGGAAAAGGTCAAGGGGCCTGACTATCAAATCAAATTTTATTTGTCACATACACATGGTTAGCAGATGTTAATGCGAGTGTAGCGAAATGCTTGTGCTTCTAGTTCCGACAATGCAGTAATAACGAACAAGTAATCTAACTAACAATTCCAAAAAAAACTACTGTCTTATACACAGTGTAAGGGGATAAAGAATATGTACATAAGGATATATGAATGAGTGATGGTACAGAGCAGCATAGGCAAGATACAGTAGATGATATCGAGTACAGTATATACATATGAGATGAGTATGTAAACAAAGTGGCATAGTTAAAGTGGCTAGTGATACATGTATTACATAAGGATGCAGTCGATGATATAGAGTACAGTATCTACGTATGCATATGAGATGAATAATGTAGGGTAAGTAACATTATATAAGGTAGCATTGTTTAAAGTGGCTAGTGCTATATTTACATTTCCCATCAATTCCCATGATTAAAGTGGCTGGAGTAGAGTCAGTGTCATTGACAGTGTGTTGGCAGTAGCCACTCAATGTTAGTGGTGGCTGTTTAACAGTCTGATGGCCTTGAGATAGAAGCTGTTTTTCAGTCTCTCGGTCCCAGCTTTGATATACCTGTACTGACCTCGCCTTCTGGATGACAGCGGGGTGAACAGGCAGTGGCTCGGGTGGTTGATGTCCTTGATGATCTTTATGGCCTTCCTGTAGCATCGGGTGGTGTAGGTGTCCTGGAGGGCAGGTAGTTTGCCCCCGGTGATGCGTTGTGCAGACCTCACTACGCTCTGGAGAGCCTTACGGTTGAGGGCGGTGCAGTTGCCATACCAGGCGGTGATACAGCCCGCCAGGATGCTCTCGATTGTGCATCTGTAGAAGTTTGTGAGTGCTTTTGGTGACAAGCCAAATTTCTTCAGCCTCCTGAGGTTGAAGAGGCGCTGCTGCGCCTTCCTCACGATGCTGTCTGTGTGAGTGGACCAATTCAGTTTGTCTGTGATGTGTATGCCGAGGAACTTAACTTGCTACCCTCTCCACTACTGTTCCATCGATGTGGATGGGGGGGTGTTCCCTCTGCTGTTTCCTGAAGTCCACAATCATCTCCTTAGTTTTGTTGACGTTGAGTGTGATGTTATTTTCCTGCGAGGGCCCTCGCCTCCTCCCTGTAGGCCGTCTCGTCGTTGTTGGTAATCAAGCCTACCACTGTTGTGTCGTCCGCAAACTTGATGATTGAGTTGGAGGCGTGCGTGGCCACGCAATCGTGGGTGAACAGGGAGTACAGGAGAGGGCTCAGAACGCACCCTTGTGGGGCCCCAGTGTTGAGGATCAGCGGGGAGGAGATGTTGTTGCCTACCCTCACCACCTGGGGGCGGCCCGTCAGGAAGTCCAGTACCCAGTTGCACAGGGCGGGGTCGAGACCCAGGGTCTCAAGCTTGATGACGAGCTTGGAGGGTACTATGGTGTTGAATGCCGAGCTGTAGTCGATGAACAGCATTCTCACATAGGTATTCCTCTTGTCCAGATGGGTTAGGGCAGTGTGCAGTGTGGTTGAGATTGCATCGTCTGTGGACCTATTTGGGCGGTAAGCAAATTGGAGTGGGTCAAGGGTGTCGGGTAGGGTGGAGGTGATATGGTCCTTGACTAGTCTCTCAAAGCACTTCATGATGACGGATGTGAGTGCTACGGGGCGGTAGTCGTTTAGCTCAGTTACCTTAGCTTTCTTGGGAACAGGAACAATGGTGGCCCTCTTGAAGCATGTGGGAACAGCAGACTGGTATAGGGATTGGTTGAATATGTCCGTAAACACACCGGCCAGCTGGTCTGCGCATGCTCTGAGGGCCGGCTGGGGATGCCGTCTGGGCCTGCAGCCCTGCGAGGGTTAACACGTTTAAATGTCTTACTCACTTCGGCTGCAGTGAAGGAGAGACCGCATGTTTTCATTGCAGGCCGTGTCAGTGGCACTGTATTGTCCTCAAAGCGGGCAAAAAAGTTATTTAGTCTGCCTGGGAGCAAGACATCCTGGTCCGTGACTGGGCTGGGTTTCTTCCTGTAGTCCGTGATTGACTGTAGACCCTGCCACATGCCTCTTGTGTCTGAGCCGTTGAATTGAGATTCTACTTTGTCTCTGTACTGGCGCTTAGCTTGTTTGATAGCCTTGCGGAGGGAATAGCTGCACTGTTTGTATTCAGTCATGTTACCAGACACCTTGCCCTGATTTAAAAGCAGTGGTTCGCGCCTTCAGTTCCACACGAATGCTGCCATCAATCCACGGTTTCTGGTTAGGGAATGTTTTAATCGTTGCTATGGGAACGACATCTTCAACGCACGTTCTAATGAACTCGCACACCGAATCAGCGTATTCGTCAATGTTGTTGTCTGACGCAATACGAAACATCTCCCAGTCCACGTGATGGACTACTTTCTGAAGGCACTGCACTTGTGGCAATATGATTCCAGTCATACAGAACTGAGTATATAATTCAGATACACTCTAGTTGGTCTGAATAACTGGTGATTGGGGAAAGTATTTTTTTTTTATATCCCCCCCCCTCCATCAATCAAGTAAAAGGGAGGACCCAAAACCTGCAGACACTCGGCTAGCCGTGGAATGAGTTTAACATGTGATCTAGAAGCCTGGCACATTGCATACGATGTCCATACCTGTAAGCTTAGAAAGCATAAGTGGGGAGGAGTCACTCTGGAGTGACTTGTTGAGCCACTCGCTGCTCTTTCCATACAGAAATTGTGGTTGGCCATGTAGCCTCTCAGCTAGCTAACATCTCTGATAGCTTCTCATGCCTTTTGATGCGACCACAGTCCCCCTGTGTTCATTCAGCAGAGAAAAGACTGATGGTGGTTATTGGTGCCCAAAGATTACATTTTCCCCTTGGTTTCTAAGAACTGCACTTAGTTGGGTCAGGGTGTTGTATTCTTATTACTGCAGATACATTTTGTCTGCAGTTTGGGGAAATTGTTTACTCATCGAAACGTTTACACCTAGATATATTTTCTAGTGCTTTTGGTGCCCTTCAGACCGACACTTCACTCTTCTTGTATTCATGTCCAGTGGTTTAAAATGGTAGCTAAAGGTTTTAAATGTTCACCATGGAACATAATTATGACAATTCCCAGCTTCTGCACTCCACACAGGGAGTTGTTCACCCCACCCCATGAATAGTTAAAGAGATGGAAACAAACTTGCATTATATTAGACATAAACCTTTGGTACTACATCTACATTGAAATAAGTCTCCATTTGTTATTCTGAATGTAAGCCAATGGACAACAAATCACACTGACTTTTTTGGCTGAATTTCTTTTAAGTTAAATTTAGACCCTCAGATACAGAAGAGGGGGGGTAAATGGAATAGTGAAATGCTCTAGAGAAGAGCCGATCCCCTGGTGCTGTTTATCAGCAGGAAAGCTCTGCGTCCTGGCCTTTTCCTCTTCCCTGACACCCCACTTCCTCTCCCGGCAGCCTGGGATTCCCAGATAAACTCCCGGGAACATTCCGCGGCCACGCACAATTCCATCCGCACTGATCCCACCCCCAATAACACAATGTATTTATTTGGGAAAAAAGGCATCTCTGGATTCTCAATTTAACGCAATCTCAATACAGGAGACTGCTGGTCTGGACCAGAGTGTATGCACCAGTGAATCCTCATTGTAGCTGGAGAAAAGCATCTGGGGGTTTCTATGATGAAATATTGAAAAGCTGGGATCAGAGGGGTAATTGTGTGGTCTGAAGAGCAACAAAGTATTATTTTCCCAGATAGAGGCTACCAATTCAAAGTCATCAGTTTGTGTCCCAGCTTTATCATAGGTCGCACAGGAATTAAATATTCGCTCTGAACTACATTTCCTACAGCATATCCAAATCAAATTTTATTTGTCACATACACATGGTTAGCATGTGAAATGCTTGTGCTTCTCGTTCCGACAATGCAGTAATAACCAACGAGTAATCTAACCTAACAATTCCACAACAACTCCCTTACACTTGTGTGTATAAAGGGATAAAGAATATGTACATAAAGATATATGAATGAGTGATGGTACAGAACGGCATAGGCAAGATGCAGTAGATGGTATAGAGTACAGTATATGCATATGAGATGAGTAATGTATGGTATATAAACATAAGTGGCATTGTTTAAAGTGACTAGTGATACATGTATTACATAAAGATGGCAAGATGCAGTAGATGGTATAGAGTACAGTATATGAGATGAGTAATATACAGTGGGGCAAAAAAGTTGTCAGCCACCAATTGTGCAAGTTCTCCCACTTAAAAAGATGAGAGGCCTGTAATTTTCATCATAGGTACACTTCAACTATGACAGACAAAATGAGGGCAGAAAATCCAGAAAATCACATTGTAGGATTTTTAATGAATTTATTTGCAAATTATGGTGGAAAATAAGTATTTGGTCTACAAACGAGCAAGATTTCTGGCTCTCACAGACCTGTAGAGACAGACTTCTTCTTGAAGAGGCTCCTCTGTCCTCCACTCGTTACCTGTATTAATGGCACCTGTTTGAACTTGTTATCAGTATAAAAGACACCTGTCCACAACCTCAAACAGTCACACTCCAAACTCCACTATGGCCAAGACCAAAGAGCTGTCAAAGGACACCAGAAACAAAATTGTAGACCTGCACAAGGCTGGAAAGACTGAATCTGCAATAGGTAAGCAGCTTGGTTTGAAGAAATCAACTGTGGGAGCAATTATTAGGAAATGGAAGACCTACAAGACCACTGATAATGTCCCTCGATCTGGGGCCCCACGCAAGATCTCACCCCATGGGGTCAAAATGATCACAAGAACGGTGAGCAAAAATCCCAGAACCACACGGGGGGACCTAGTGAATGACCTGCAGAGAGCTGGGACCAAAGTAACAAAGCCTACCATCAGTAACACACTACGCCACCAGGGACTCAAATCCTGCAGTGCCAGACGTGTCCCCCTGCTTAAGCCAGTACATGTCCAGGCCCGTCTGAAGTTTGCTAGAGAGCATTTGGATGATCTAGAAGAAGATTGGGAGACTGATCAGTCATCCTGGTCAGATGAAACCAAAATATAACTTTTTGGTAAAAACTCAACTCGTCGTGTTTGGAGGACAAAGAAGGCTGAGTTGCATCCAAAGAACACCATACCTACTGTGAAGCATGGGGGTGGAAACATCATGCTTTGGGGCTGTTTTTCTGCAAGGGACCAGGATGACTGATCCGTGTAAAGGAAAGAATGAATGGGGCCATGTGTCGTGATATTTTGAGTGAAAACCTCCTTCCATCAACAAGGGCAATGAAGATGAAACGTGGCTGGGTCTTTCAGCATGACAATGATCCCAAACACACCGCCCGGGCAATGAAGGAGTGGCTTCGTAAGAAGCATTTCAAGGTCCTGGAGTGGCCTAGCCAGTCTCCAGATCTCAACCCCATAGAAAATCTTTGGAGGGAGTTGAAAGTCTGTGTTGCCCAGCAACAGCCCCAAAACATCACTGATCTAGAGGAGATCTGCATGGAGGAATGGGCCAAAATACCAGCAACAGTGTGTGTGAACCTCATGAAGACTTACAGAAAACGTTTGACCTCTGTCATTGCCAACAAAGGGTATATAACAAAGTATTGAGAAACTTTTGTTATTGACCAAATACTTATTTTCCACCATAATTTGCAAATAAATTCATTAAAAATCCTACAATGTGATATTCTGGATTTTTTTTTTCTCATGTTCTGTCATAGTTGAAGTGTACCTATGAAAATTACAGGCCTCATCTTTTTAAGTGGGAGAACTTGCACAATTGGTGGCTGACTAAATACTTTTTTGCCCCACTATGTAAACATTCTATTAAGTGGCATAGTTTAAAGTGGCTAGTGATATATTTTTTACATACATTTTCCATTATTAAAGTGGCTGGTGTTGCATCAGTATGTTGGCAGCAGCCACTCAATGTTAGTGGTGGCTGTTTAACAGTCTGATGGCCTTGCGATAGAAGCTGTTTTTCAGTCTCTCGGTCCCTGCTTTGATGCACCTGTACTGACCTCACCTTCTTGATGATAGCGGTGTGAACAGGCAGTTGCTTGGGTGGTGGTTGTCCTTGATGATTATGTTCTTCCTGTGACATCGGGTGGTGTAGGTGTCCTGGAGGGCAGGTAGGTTGCCCCCGGGGGTGAATTGTGCAGACCTCACTACCCTCTGGAGAGCCTTATGGTTGTGGGCGGAGCAGTTGCCGTACCAGGCTGTGATACAGCCAGACAGGATGCTCTCGATCATGCATCTGTAGAAGTTTGTGTGCTTTTGGTGACAAGCCGGATTTCTTCAGCCTCCTGACGTTGAAGAGGTGCTGCTGCGCCTTCTTCACCACGCTGTCTGTGTGGGTGGACCAATTCAGTTTGTCCGTGACGTGTACGCCAATGAACTTAACTTACTACCCTCTCCACTACTGTCCCATCGATGTGGATCGGAGGGTGCTCCCTCTGCTGTTTCCTGAAGTCTACAATCATCTCCTTAGTTTTGTTGACGTTGAGTGTGAGGTTATTTTCCTGACTCCACACTCCGAGAGCCCTCACCTCCTCCCTGTAGGCCGTCTCGTCGTTGTTGGTAATCAAGCCTACCACTAGTGTCGTCCGCAAACTTGATTGAGTTGGAGGCGTGCATAGCCACGCAGTCGTGGGTGAACAGGGAGTACAGGAGAGGGCTCAGAATGCACCCTTGTGGGTCCCCAGTGTTGAGGATCAGTGGGATGGAGATGTTACCTACCTTCACCACCTGGGGGCGGCCCGTCAGGAAATCCAGTACCCAGTTGTACAAGGCGGGGTTGAGACCCAGAGTCTCGAGCTTAATGACGAGTTTGGAGGGTACTATGGTGTTGAATGCTGAGCTGTAGTCGATGAACAGCATTCTCACATAGGTCTTCCTCTTGTCCAGATGGGTTAGGGCAGTGTGGTTGCGATTGCATGGTATGTGGACCTATTGGGGCGGTAAGCAAATTGGAGTAGGTCTAGGGTGTCGGGCAGGGTGGAGGTGATATGGTCCTTGACTAGTCTCTCAAAGCACTTCATGATTACAGATGTGAGTGCTACGGGGCGGTAGTCATTTAGCTCAGTTACCTTAGCGTTCTTGGGAACAGGAACAATAGTGGCCCTCTTGAAGCATGTGGGGACAGCAGACTGGGATAATGATTGATTGAATATGTCCGTAAACACACCCGCCAGCTGGTCTGCGCATGCTCTAAGGACGCAGCTAGGATGCGGCTATTCCTAGCATAGAGAATACCACTAAACCATTGTTGGTGGGTTAGTCATTCCCGTGAAGAGATGACATTCCGCTGATCGTTTATGAAAGGATAACAAACCAGCAAACTCAAGGATGAGAACCATACACAGAGGATGACTTTGTCAGCGATTGCACCGCAAAACCAAACAGCAGTCTTCCTTTGATCAGTTATACACTGAACAAAATATAAACACAATATGCAACAATTTCATAGTTTACTGAGTTACAGTTCATATAAGGAAATCAGTCAATTGAAATACATTTATTAGGCCTTAATCTATGGATTTCACATGACCGGGAATACAGCTGTTGGTCACCGATGCCTTAAAAAATAGGTAGGGGCATGGATCAGAAAAGTGAGTATCTGGTGTGACCACATGCCTCATGCAGTGTGACACCTCTCCTTTGCATAGAGTTGATCAGGCTGTTGATTGTGGCCTGTGGAATGTGGAAGGACAAACATTTTCAGCTTCAGGAGAGTAGTAGAAAATAAAAGCTTGTGGAGAGAATGTGGGGGGGGGGGGTTGATGAGGCATCTCAAGTCCTACTTTCAAAGTCTATTGTCTTGTGGGAAGGGCGTTGGGTGACGCCAGAGACAGACTGGCGATGCTTGTCATTCATCACGGTGTCACATTCTGGCCCAAATGACACCTTATTTCCTATTAGTGCACTACGGTTGACCAGGACCCATAGGGTCAAAAGTAGTGCACTATATATTGAATAAGGTGCCATTTTGGCGCTGGGCCTGGACCCTTACCTGGATGGGAGTAGAGCACTTTTCCCTTTCTATCTGGCTCCCCATTAGACTACAGAGCCTTCAGGAATCTTTTTTTCATTAAGCATTTCAGATATCCAGTAAGTGAACCCAGAGAGGGAAGGCTCAAACAGCTCTGTCTCCCAGACTTACTTTTTAAGAAGATATCATGTTTGCCATGACTTTGATGTAGTTGTGGGCTTCATGTATGCCTACCTGGTTATACTGAAATGATGCACAATGAACATTAACCGTTTGGCTTCGCCATGTAATTATTTTTATCAATTCAAAAACACCTCAGAACTTCAGCCAAAACATATCATATGGGCATGTTGGCTGTCAGTCATATGATGTATTTATAGCCATGTGTGTTCATGTCTGCATGCATGTATAGATTATTTTTTTAATTGTCAGACTTTATTTTTTTCATGAGTCATCACTAAGTCATTTTCCCTCTGGCCTGAGGTTCTGCCTGTCTTTGGGGGCCTTACCTTCAGAGATGGCTTTGAAAGCTGATAGGATTAGAGCGTGACGAGCAGGTTTAGCATGGGCCCAGCACTCCCAATCTCAAAGTGTGCGACAGGACTGGGTGCAAGGAGGGAGGCGGCGGAGGGTGGAACTGTCACCAACCCCTGTGCCCACACACTCCTTATCTAGCTTGGTGCATCTAGTCATCATTCACCAAAGCAATATTGTCCACTGTGCCCCCCCCCCCCTCACCTCTGGACTTTTTCCACATTTCGTTGTTACAGCCTGACATTTTAAAACTGATTTTATTGAGATTTGGTGTAACTAGCCTACACACAATACCCCATAATGTCAGTGGATTTAAAAATATAAAAAAATATTATACTGAACAAAAATATAAACACCATGTAAAGTGTTGGTTTTATGAGCTAAAATAAGATCCCAGAAAATTTTTCTCACAAATTTGTTCCCTCCAAGGGGCAGGTAACCTAGTGGTTAGAGCGTTGGGCCAGTAACCGGAAGGTTGCTGGATCGAATCCCCAAGCTGACAAGGTAAATATCTGTCATTCTGCCCCTGAACAAGGCAGTTAACCCACTGTTCCCCGGTAGGCTGTCATTGTAAATAATAATTTGTTCTTAACTGACTAGTTAAATAAAAAAATAAACATCCCTGTTTATTGAGCAATTTACTCCTTTTTGTCAAGATAATTCATCCACCTGACGTGTGGCATATTAAGATGTTGATTAAACAGCTTGAACATTACACAGGTGCACCTTGTGCTGGGGACAGTAGACCACTCTAAAATGTGCAGTTTTGTCACACAACACAATGCCACAGATGTCAAGTTTGAGGGAGTGTGCAATTGGCATGCTGACTGCATGAATGATTTTATGTCCACCAGAGCTGTTGCCAAATAATTTAATGTTAATTTCTCTACCATAAGCTGCCTCCAATGTTGTTTTGTAGAATTTGACAGTACATCCAACCGGTCTCACAACACGTGTAAC
This sequence comes from Oncorhynchus kisutch, assembly GCF_002021735.2. NCBI lineage: Eukaryota > Metazoa > Chordata > Actinopteri > Salmoniformes > Salmonidae > Oncorhynchus > Oncorhynchus kisutch. The sequence goes on along the minus strand of NC_034201.2, from coordinate 29,784,393 downwards.
CACGCCAATCCAGGACGTCCACATCCAGCTTCTTCACCTGCAGGATCGTCTGAGACAGCCACCCGGACAGCTGAGACTGTGGGTTTGCACAACTGAAGAATTTCTGCACAAACTGTATCTGGGAAGCTCACAACAAAATTTGGAGAAAGTTAAGGGGTATGAATACTTCCTGAAGGCACTGTATGTCTGTGGGATCTTGTGGGTGGTGCCTATGTTTGCAAAAATATGACCTCCTTATGTGAGCCCAAGTCCCAGTTGTCTGAGAGCGATCTTTCGTCAACGTCTCGTTTCACTCCTCTGACTTCTCCACTGTCTGTCACTCAGTCTTACATATTCATATTACTACATGCTTGACAATCAAATGCATCATCCACTGACGTGTTGAATAGCCTGTATAGACGAGTCTTGTTTTGATGGAATGGAGATTGTTCTTTGTCTCATATCACACAATCTTTGTGGAGGATTTTGTCATTGTTGATGTTACATGATGTCTGCGTTTCCATATTGCGGTATTTGATCCATATTATCACATTGAGCAAGTTCTTTCCCCCTGATGCTTAGCTATGCCACGTCCTGCTGTACCACTGACTCCTCAGTGGAAGGTGGCTTCTCACAGCAGCTCGGGACCGTATTGAGTCAACGCTCATTCACGCTCCTGCTGGTGCAGACGGCTTCTCAAACTGTAATAATCAACCCTGCTGGATCCAGATTATTTAAAGCATCAGTCTGTCATTGTATATTTAGTCAAACAGATGTGCATGTGGTTCAAGGGTCCTATAGTCAGAGCTTTGAATGGTGAAAGATACAAATGCACCCCACTCTTATAGTGTACAATAGAATAGTGAACAATTGTAGCACCTCATTTTGCCCACCAGCGTCTGGTGGCTGACGTGATAACGGACCGACTAGGCATACGAACATGGCAATGACCAGTCATATCTCCCATAGCCATACCGAGGTCTCCGAGCAACTCGGCACAAGCATAGTTCCCTTGTGGTAAATCTGTAATAAGCTGCACGTACCAAGCAGATTTCAACCCCCCCCCCCCCCCCCCTGTAAACCTTGTCTAAAAACACAACATTTGAACAATCACCAGAACAATGGGCTAATATGTCTGTGTATTACATGATGTGCCTCAAACGCTTCATACGCAAAAACTTGGTCCATATCCCCCACAGACATCGAAAGGCCACCCTAGCTGTGCTGACCAGAATTCAACAAATTTGCTAATCTTTTTCTGAATGTTCAGGGGAGTTGTGTATGAAAGCTATGCCCTGTTAAGAGTCCTAAGTAGGGTTAAGCAAATGCTACTGGTGGTCTTGGCAGTGAACAGACAACTACGCATTTCAGCCCAGTAAAGCGGCTCAAGGTCAGAGATACATTACTGTGCAAATGTACTTTTTTTCTGCAAGGAAAAAAATTCTTGCCATGCCAAAAACCTCAGGCAGATGTGACTCCCAATTGGAAATGTGATGTCCGGAGCGTGTTTGTTTTTATAGGCTCTGTAACAATCGGCACACCTTGTCGACTGAGGATTTGTAAAAATATGTCAGTTTTGAAGTCTTTGTTTTACTACTCGTTGTGGAACGTGTTCAAAGTAAAATAGCCCATCCAACTACCTCATCCCCATACTGTTATTTATTTATCTTGCTCCTTTGCACCCCAGTAACTCTATTTGCACATTAATCTTCTGCACATCTAACATTCCAGTGTTTAATTGCTATATTGTAATTACTTCGCCACCATAGACTATTTATTGCCCTGCCTCCCTTATCCTACCTCATTTGTACATGCTGTATATAGACTTTTTCTACTGTATTATTGACTGCTTGTTTATTCCATGTGTAACTCTGTGTCAAACTGCTTTGCTTTATCTTGGCCAGGTCACAGTTGCAAATGAGAACTTGTTCTCAACTAGCCTACCTGGTCAAATAAATTAAATTGTTAGTTTTATAAATTTAGTCATTCCTGTGTGTATCGGGTTAAGAGCACGTATCCCGCTATAAATCCAGGCCAGTATATTTACAGAAAGCGTCAGTAAACCGATCTGACAGGGTATGGGGGAAAGTCCTCAGTAATGTAATCCAGCCCCAGTGATTCGCCTCTTGTCTCAGTTGCAGATTGTGGCATTTCTCGTTTTAGTCGCTCGTAACACCATAACCTGTCTATTTAGCTTCTCAATTTTGAGGCTTTCCCTCTGATTCCTCCCTTACGAAAATAAAATGCAGTCACTGCAGTATGCTGCAAATTTTGCATCCAAAATATATATATATATATATATTTTTTTACTGCAGTAATTTTGCAGTGTTACTGCAGTACACTTTTTTGTAAGGGATATGAGAACCTGTTCCAGTGGCATTATGTCTTTCTAATCTTGGCCAACCAGGATGTTTCTTCTTTTGTTCGAGAGGGGGTGAAAAAGGTTTACTGAAAGGGACATCACAGATTGCTTCTATTGGGTGTTATTAGCATGTTGAACAGCCCCAATTTAGTATTGCTACACCAGGCCTGTGTTGTCGCTGTCATTTGAGTGAGCTGATATCTATGGCCACGTCAAAACAAGATTAATGCCTCACTCCGCCTTATCTTTGATATTGAATCCCTCCTCTCCCGTCTTCTCAAGGGCATGTAAGTCAGCATCTTAAATATTTAACACATTGTAATTATTGTTTCTGTAAGATTGAATCCAGGTCTGATGCAGCTGTATACCATAATCAGCCTGAAATAGTTTGGCGTGTGCAGTGCTAGCCTCGTTCTGTTCTGTACTGCCTTGTCTTCCTAGGAGCGTGATGGGATGGGCGCTAGGAGTAATAAGCACTTGGCTACATGGACATGACAAGGCCATAGACAACATATGGTGTTTTGGGGTCTGGTATTCCCTCAAGTATTAGCCACCTTGGTAGGGTGATTATGCTGACGTCATGCCAGTGGGGCAGTCCTCACACTTGCCACCCTGCTTTTAACTGTGTTCTGGCAGCCACAGGACTCACCTGAGTCCCCTCTGAGGTCCTCCCTGCCCAAAACATTTTAATCTAACTAGGCAAGTCGGTTAAGAACAAATTCTTAATTGCAATGATGGCCTACCGGGGAACAGTGGGTTAACTGCCTTGTTCAGGGGCAGAACAACTTATTTTTTTACCTTGTCAACTCAGGGATTCGATCCAGCAACCTTTCAGTTTCTGGCCCAATGCTCTAACCACTAGGCTACCTGCCGCCCCAAAGCCTAGCCCTTCGCCAACCTTTCACTCCTTCATCAAAGACTCATCTTTCTGCTGCTGGCCTTTTTTTTTTATCACGATAGTCCCTGCGCTCTAAAGACTGTTTGTTTGCTTTCCACTGAGCCTATATCCACTACTGAACTCTCACTAAACTCCTAACCAGTGGTTGTGTTGAGATTTTGGCTGAGGTTGGTGGAACAGCATTGAAAATGGATAGGCTTTCGGTAACCACACTGTTTGATAATCAGCAATGATCATTTCTACTTTTTTTTCCCATTCTACTGCATCCCTACCTAATGTAACCTTTTCCCCCTCCACCTTAACCCCACTCCTGTCCTCTAGGCCTCTTACTGTCATACACATGTCAAGACACAATCAGATTCCCTAGTGACCACTGACACCGACCACCCATACCCAACACCGAACTACAACGGAGAACCATGACAGCCCTGATGACAACTGCCAGATGATCCCAGACAGAGTTTGATTAGAGTAGAAAAGTTAGCAGACACACGTGCACACTCACAGAAACGTACACAGTATCTCTCTAACTCACAAACCCACTTGCTCTTACACAGCACACTAGAATCAGATACTGAAGCCAGTGTGTTGATATGTCACAGCTCAGGCTTCGCCATGGCTATAATCCAATGTGTCCTTAGAGGATTGCCACCTTTTCAGTATTGTGCAGATTGATCTTCCCGTCAGTCTGTCTGTTCAGATCCCTGAAGAGATCAGATGGCGTTGTGAAGGCCGGGTAACGTTCCAATCCATTACCTAACAACACCATGTAATTTATTTTCATCACCATGGACTGAGACATAATGGCTTGTTTCAAGATGAAGCACATGGGTTTCGAAGAGTTGAGGTTGTCTATCTTGTATGGCGTTATGAATGGATGGATTATGCACTGTAGTGTTCGACACTAAAGTATGCATTGTGTTCCGTTACTTTACATTTTGAGTAAGACGCAGATTTTTTTAATCTATATTTTAGATCCAATCTAAAAGATCCAATCTAAAAGTAGTAACAGATCATATGGAATAGTGCTATAAGTATTGTACCGAGCTGTCAATTTCATTATTATATTTATGCTTTTACAGTTCTACACTTTTCCCCCAGTTCCTACACCGACTCGGTGCAGATTACATTTGGCCCATCATGATATGACATCACAGGTCACAATTGTAGAACAAATGTGAGGTAAGTTACCAGAGGTCTTGGGAGGAAGTCGTATCGCAGAATGCCTGTTTTTGAAGCCAGGTGTCCACAGCTGTGTGTGACTAGCTGGCTTCCTGTCTGTCATTTCCTTCTTGACCTGTGCTTCTCTGACAGACACTGCTAATTCTGGAGCACGGCCCGATCCTGATCTCGCTATCAGAAGGCCCAGGTTTTTCCTGTGTGCCTCGATCTGGACAATGTAAAGGAAGAGTCTGAGGGAGGGGTTCTTTAATTTTGCCCCTGTGTAGAGGATGCTGACTTCTGAGCTTTGCAGTAGATCAGCAGCACTCTACTCAAAACGATTTTCTCTCAAATGAGTATTCTTCTTTCAGGACTTAGCAAAACCCATGTTTCTTGTAAATCTTACTATTGAGTGACATGATCATGTAAAATTGTGTGGTCTTTGAGGCAACATTCATTCTTTGGAATGGAAACAGAGCTGTTGCTTCCTCATCATACTTACTTATCGTCATCATAGGAATATAGCCTATTGGGTATATGAAGGCTTTTTGTTATCTGTCTATATGAAGACCATTTAAGCTTCGGAAGTCTGTACCTGATTTCCCTCTGCCAATACACATTACAAGCGCATCGGTAATACCCACCCTGTCTCTCACTCTGTCCCCCCCAAAAGACCATCCCAATCAGATCCAACTCAAAGCTGTCATTACTGCTTCAATTAACCTCAACGTGTCTGTGCTCAGAGCTCCTCCAAGCTCAGCCTCTGTCTTTACCAACCCTGCACATCACCGCTACACATACACACTACGCTACACATGCACCCAAATATATTCCCACTAAACACAAACACACATTAGCAAATCCACTAGCACACATACGCAGTAAACATGCATGTGACTAAACTGTTTTTCTTGTCTCTCTCGACTGGAAGGCTGTACAGATAAGCCAAGAAGGGAGCAGGAGAAACTGTTTCTGGGAGATGGGGTCAGTACTCAAGTGTGCTGTTTCTTTTAGTTATACTAGAAGACTGGGCTGGGAACGAGAGAGCCTTATCAGATTATGAGCAAGTCTTCATTGTCTGTCACTGAGAGGAGTGTGTGTGGACAGACTACAGTATATTGCCTGCTGGTCACAATTCTGCATGGTTATTGCCTAAAAGTCCAGTGATCTCTCACACACAGTTTAAAAAACAGATATCAATCACTCCACCAGTCTGTCACACTCGGTGTATGTGCTGTTAATCTTGTATTTCCTGATCAATACTTAGACCTAGTACTACAGTATAATTAAATTGCTCAAACAGTATGTACTTAAAGGGAATCTTTAAGTCTGAGTCTGTTTCAGCCCTTAGTGCCTACTGCTTTGATTTGGAGACCCTGATCCCCAATCTAGGGCATGCAATTGAAAACATTTTGTAATGGAAAACAAGAATGAGTATTTCTTATTGGAAGCCCCTCCCTGTTTGGTGCCTGGTGTTAGTGGGTGACTTTTCTCTGGAGCCCTTTTGGTGCTTTATCTCCATGAGAATTGTGCTACTACGCCCATCCTATTCGATGTGCTTCTCTCTCTCTCTGTAGCGTGTCCAATGCTCTTCAGAAGAAGTACTTGGACTGTTTCGCCGAACAGTAATCATCAGATCGACTCAATTTATCTCTGTGCTCGTGGATTCATCTTTTGCTTTGATTATTATCGATATTCCCCTAGATTGGGGACACTCGTAATCACCACGAGGACGTAAGAAGTTCTTTGAAAGTATATTTCTTCATCAAACCCAATCACTTATGGGACTTTCATACAGGCTCTAAAAGATCTTCCCCCAGTTATCACCACCATCCATCCATCATAATACAGGGACGAGACATTCTTACAAAGTGACTGCCTCTTAACTTTGTGCTGTTCATAAGGTGGGTGAGGAAGTTAAATGGGTGCCTCCCTCCACTTAGCTTTTAGCACGATGGGACGCTATATAAACCAGCACCTTCATCAAAGAGCTAGCTACAGATTTATCTACTGGTAGGATTCTGGAGGGAGTAAACAGGACCTAGCTACAGCCCTTCCTGTAATTTGGGCCTGCTTACATGAGCCACGCACTGCTCTTCCCTTGGGGGGGGGGGGGGGGGGGGGGGAATTAGTAATCGAACACTGCTGCAAACCTGCCCCTAGACTGAGGCTGTCCTAATATGGACACCATTCTACTCCCACTCATTATCCATTAATCCCACACCTCTGTTATCAAGAAGGCAATAGCTTCTCAATGAGTTCTTGTTGGAGAAAATTGACATAATATAAGTTTTAAAGCTGTAATAGTTCATTGACGCTAACAAAACGTCACCCTCCTGTGTTTTGGTAAAAAGCTGAGGGAGGGGCCTGGAGAAATGTAACCAAATTCAAAGTGAGCGCTATGTATGCAAGGACTGACTATCCATGATATCCAAAGTATAGTTTTGAGGCTATACAGTGTTTTTAGTTTACTTTTACTTTGTTTACAAACATTGGAGTTAAGCTACCTGTAGCTTATATTTTGGCTTCTGATTGGGTATCAGTGGAACTAAGCTCATTGAACATTTATATGTTGTATCATAACTTCTCTATCATGACACTCTTAATCGCAGCAGGAAGCCTAGTGGCTAAGAGCATTGGGCCAGTAACCGGAAGGTCGCTGGTTCGAATCCCAGAGCTGGCAAGGTGAAAAAATTAAATAATAATCTGCTGTTCTGCCCTTGCAAGGCAGTTAGCCCTCAATGACAACTGCTTCCCGGGTGCTGATGACCTTGATTAAGGCAGCCCCCCCCCCCCCCCGCACCTCTGATTCAGAGGGGTTGGTTTGAATGCATTGTTGTGCAACTCACTAGGTATCCCCTTTTCCTGCCTCTCGACACCTGTCACTCCAAATGCAGGTGCTCTCTCATTACCTACTGACTAGATACTGATGATGTCAAGGGCCTCCCCTCCAGTGTGGTTCTCAACCTGATATTTCAGTCGGCTCTCATTTGAGGCCCACATTAGGAGTATTACCGAAGTCAAGTGTTTCCATCTGCGGAACATTGCCAGGTTAAGACATTTGCTATCACGACCTGCAGCTCAGCGACTCATCCATGTCTTTATCCCGTCTGGACTATTGTAACAATCTTTTTGTTTGGAGCAGCTGCCAAGTCCCTAAACAAGCTACAATATGTCCAACTGTGCTGCACGTGTCCTCACCCATAACTCCCCCCACGAGCACATCACTCCAGTGCTGTTCAACCTCCACTGGCTCCCCATATGCTCACGCATCAACTACAAATTCCTGTTTCACACCAAGCTATCCACAACTCTGTGCCCAAGTACCTGTCTGACCTCATTCTATCATCCTGTCCCACACGCACCCTTTGTTCCTCTATGTCCATCTCCCTTCAGCAGCCCCGCAGCACATACAAAAAATATTGGTGACGGTGCTTTCAGTTGTGCGGCTCCGCTGCTGTGAAACACACTTCCAGACACTATTAGGGCTGCAGAGACTGTCCTCCATTTAAGGCACAGCTCAAGACCATGCTGTTCAGAAATGCTTTCAAGGACCTCTGCTAATTCTGTTCTCATGTCTTCTGGGTCTGACAACCACCTGTACAGTGCCTTGCGAAAGTATTCGGCCCCCTTGAACTTTGCGACCTTTTGCCACATTTCAGGCTTCAAACATAAAGATATAAAACTGTATTTTTTTGTGAAGAATCAACAAGTGGGACACAATCATGAAGTGGAACGACATTTATTGGATATTTCAAACTTTTTTAACAAATCAAAAACTGAAAAATTGGGCGTGCAAAATTATTCAGCCCCTTTACTTTCAGTGCAGCAAACTCCCTCCAGAAGTTCAGTGAGGATCTCTGAATGATCCAATGTTGACCTAAATGACTAATGATGATAAATACAATCCACCTGTGTGTAATCAAGTCTCCGTATAAATGCACCTGCACTGTGATAGTCTCAAAGGTCCGTTAAAAGCGCAGAGAGCATCATGAACAACAAGGAACACACCAGGCAGGTCCGAGATACTGTTGTGAAGAAGTTTAAAGCCGGATTTGGATACAAAAAGATTTCCCAAACTTTAAACATCCCAAGGAGCACTGTGCAAGCGATAATATTGAAATGGAAGGAGTATCAGACCACTGCAAATCTACCAAGACCTGGCCGTCCCACTAAACTTTCAGCTCATACAAGGAGAAGACTGATCAGAGATGCAGCCAAGAGGCCCATGATCACTCTGGATGAACTGCAGAGATCTACAGCTGAGGTGGGAGACTCTGTCCATAGGACAACAATCAGTCGTATATTGCACAAATCTGGCCTTTATGGAAGAGTGGCAAGAAGAAAGCCATTTCTTAAAGATATCCATAAAAAGTGTTTAAAGTTTGCCACAAGCCACCTGGGAGACACACCAAACATGTGGAAGTAGGTGCTCTGGTCAGATGAAACCAAAATTTAACTTTTTGGCAACAATGCAAAACGTTATGTTTGGTGTAAAAGCAACACAGCTCATCACCCTGAACACACAATCCCCACTGTCAAACATGGTGGTGGCAGCATCATGGTTTGGGCCTGCTTTTCTTCAGCAGGGACAGGGAAGATGGTTAAAATTGATGGGAAGATGGATGGAGCCAAATACAGGACCATTCTGGAAGAGAACCTGATGGAGTCTGCAAAAGACCTGAGACTGGGACGGAGATTTGTCTTCCAACAAGACAATGATCCAAAACATAAAGCAAAATCTACAATGGAATGGTTCAAAAATAAACATATCCAGGTGTTAGAATGGCGAAGTCAAAGTCCAGACCTGAATCCAATCGAGAATCTGTGGAAAGAACTGAATACTGCTGTTCACAAATGCTCTCCATCCAACCTCACTGAGCTCGAGCTGTTTTGCAAGGAGGAATGGGAAAAAAATTCAGTCTCTCGATGTGCAAAACTGATAGAGACATACCCCAAGAGACTTACAGCTGTAATCGCAGCAAAAGGTGGCGCTACAAAGTATTAACTTAAGGGGGCTGAATAATTTTGCACGCCCAATTTTTCAGTTTTTGATTTGTTAAAAAAGTTTGAAATATCCAATCAATGTCGTTCCACTTCATGATTGTGTCCCACTTGTTATTGATTCTTCACAAAAAAATAGTTTTCTATCTTTATGTTTGAAGCCTGAAATGTGGCAAAAGGTCGCAAAGTTCAAGGGGGCCGAATACTTTCGCAAGGCACTGTATATGGCTTTCATTGTCTGTTTTGGGTTGTTGGTGTTATTTTAAAATGTATTTATTATTATTGTCTTTACCAACAACATTTTTTAACACATGATTCATGAGCTGAAATAAAAGATCCCAGAAATTTACCATACACACATTGATTTATTTACATCAATTTATGAAGCCCTTATAAAATGCTATACAGAAACCCAGCCTAAAACCCCAAACAGCAAGCAATGCAGATGTAGCAGCACGTGGCTAGGAAAAACTCCCTAGAAAGGCAGGAACCTAGAAGGAAACCTAAAGAGGAACCAGGCTCTGAGGGGTGGCCAGTCCTCTTCTGGCTGTGCTGGGTTGAGATTATAACAGTACATGGCCAAGATGTTCAAACGTTCATAGATGACCAGCAATTAGTAAGCATTTCTCTTTTGCCAAGATAATCCATCTACCTGACAAATGTGGCATGTCAATAAGCTGATTAAACAGCATGATCATTACACAGGCGCACCATGTTCTGGAGACAAAAGGCCACACTAAAATCTGCAGTTTTGACACACAACACCATGCCACAGATGTTTCAAGTTGAGAGGGAGCTTGCAATTGGCATGCTGACTGCATGAATGTCCACCAGAGCTATTGCCAGAGAATTTAATGTTCATTTTCGCTACCATAAACCGCCGTCCAACATCGTTATAGAGAATTTGGCCGTATGTCCTGCAGACCAAGTGTGGGCGAGAGGTTTGCTGATGTCAACGTTCTGAACAGTGACCCGTGGTGGCGGGGTTAAGGTGTGGGCAGGCATGAGCTAGACCATGAACACAATTGCATTTTATTGATGGCAATTTGAAGGCACAGAGATACCGAGTCCCATTGTCTTGACATTCATCTGCCGCCATCACCTCATGTTTCAGCATGATAATGCACGACCCCATGTCGCAAGGAATTGTACACATATCATGGAAGCTGAAAATGTCCCAGTTCTTCCTTGGCCTGCATATTCACCAGACATGTCACCCATTGACCATGTTTGGGATGCTCTGGATCGATGTGTACGACAGCGTGTTCCAGTTCCCGCCAATATCAGTAACTTCGCACAGCCTCTGAAGAGGAGTGGGACAACATTCCACAGGCCACAGTCAACAGCCTGATCAACTCTGTGAAGGAGATGTTGTGCTGCATGAAATGGTGGTCACACCAGAAACTGACTGGTTTTCTGATCCACGCCTCTACCTTTAAAAAAAAAAGGTATTTGTGACCAACAGATGCATGTCTGTATTCCTAGTCATGTGAAATCCATAGATTAGGGCCTAAATTTATTAATTTCACTTGACTGATTTCATTATGAACTGTAAAATCATTCAATTGTTGCATCTTGTGTTTTTATAGTTTTGTTCACATACATCCAATGGTTTCTGTGTTTTTTATAAAAGAACAAGGCTCACACCAAATGCTAGAAAATGAAGAAACCGTGGGACTACCTGAACTTGTACAATAAGACACATATCCATTAAACAATGTGTGTGTGTGTGGGGATGCGGTGATTATGTGGATGCAGCTGTGTGTGTGGGGGGGTTGGGATGCGGGGGGATCCGGTGGTGTGTGTGTGTGGGGATGCGGGGGGGATCCTGGTGTGGTGGAGTTTGTGTGTTGGGGGAGTGTGGTGTGTGTGTGTGTGTAGGGGGATAGGGTTGTGTGTGTGTGTGTGTGTGGGGGGGGGGAGGGGGATTCAGGTGTGTGTGTGTGGGGATGCAGCTGTGTGTGTGGGGGGGGGTTGTGTGTGTGTGTGTGGGGGGATGCGGTTTTGTGTGTGGATGCGACGGTGGTGTGTGTTTGGGGGGGGTGCGTGTGTGTGGGGATGCGTTTCTGTGTGTGTGGGGGGATGCGGTGGTGTGTGTGTGTGTGTGTGGGGGGGGGGGGGGGGGGGGTGGATGTGGTGGTGGGGAAGCGGTTGTGGGGATGCAGCGGTGGTGTGTGTGGGGGGAGGGGGATTCAGGTGTGTGTGTGGGGATGCAGCTGTGTGTGTGTGGGTGGGGATGCAGCTGTGTGTGTGTGTGTGTGGGTGGGGATGCGGCTGTTTGTGGGGGGGTTGCGAGGGGATCCGGTTGTGTGTGTTTGGTTCCAATAGCCCTGGAAGAGAGCGTCAACTAAGTTTTTTGTGTTTTTTTTTTTGTCTTTGTAAATTGTTTCCTTGTGTCCCTACTAAGCATTGTCATTTTATGTTTGAATAGCTGTTTTCTTTTACAGTATGAGGAATCTCGTGAAGTAGATTTCTTGAAGGGTGACACATTTTGCGCTGAGAATCAAATGAAATGTGGCTTGTCAACATTTTGACTTGGCAAGTGTCAGTCTTTTTGTTTTGATATGAAAGTGGACTGTAAATGTGATTGATTGCCTCTGTCCACCTATAATAGGTCTGAGAGAAGACGTTTTGATATGAAAGTGGACTGTAAATGTGATTGATTGCCTCTGTCCACCTATAATAGGTCTGAGAGAAGACGTTTTGATATGAAAGTGGACTGTAAATGTGATTGATTGCCTCTGTCCACCTATAATAGGTCTGAGAGAAGACGTTTTGATATGAAAGTGGACTGTAAATGTGATTGATTGCCTCTGTCCACCTATAATAGGTCTGAGAGAAGACGTTTTGATATGAAAGTGGACTGTAAATGTGATTGATTGCCTCTGTCCACCTATAATAGGTCTGAGAGAAGACGTTTTGATATGAAAGTGGACTGTAAATGTGATTGATTGCCTCTGTCCACCTATAATAGGTCTGAGAGAAGACGTTTTGATATGAAAGTGGACTGTAAATGTGATTGATTGCCTCTGTCCACCTATAATAGGTCTGAGAGAAGACGTTTTGATATGAAAGTGGACTGTAAATGTGATTGATTGCCTCTGTCCACCTATAATAGGTCTGAGAGAAGACGTTTTGATATGAGTGGACTGTAAATGTGATTGATTGCCTCTGTCCACCTATAATAGGTCTGAGAGAAGACGTTTTGATATGAAAGTGGACTGTAAATGTGATTGATTGCCTCTGTCCACCTATAATAGGTCTGAGAGAAGACGTTTTGATATGAAAGTGGACTGTAAATGTGATTGATTGCCTCTGTCCACCTATAATAGGTCTGAGAGAAGACGTTTTGATATGAAAGTGGACTGTAAATGTGATTGATTGCCTCTGTCCACCTATAATAGGTCTGAGAGAAGACGTTTTGATATGAAAGTGGACTGTAAATGTGATTGATTGCCTCTGTCCACCTATAATAGGTCTGAGAGAAGACGTTTTGATATGAAAGTGGACTGTAAATGTGATTGATTGCCTCTGTCCACCTATAATAGGTCTGAGAGAAGACGTTTTGATATGAAAGTGGACTGTAAATGTGATTGATTGCCTCTGTCCACCTATAATAGGTCTGAGAGAAGACGTTTTGATATGAAAGTGGACTGTAAATGTGATTGATTGCCTCTGTCCACCTATAATAGGTCTGAGAGAAGACGTTTTGATATGAGTGGACTGTAAATGTGATTGATTGCCTCTGTCCACCTATAATAGGTCTGAGAGAAGACGTTTTGATATGAAAGTGGACTGTAAATGTGATTGATTGCCTCTGTCCACCTATAATAGGTCTGAGAGAAGACGTTTTGATATGAAAGTGGACTGTAAATGTGATTGATTGCCTCTGTCCACCTATAATAGGTCTGAGAGAAGACGTTTTGATATGAAAGTGGACTGTAAATGTGATTGATTGCCTCTGTCCACCTATAATAGGTCTGAGAGAAGACGTTTTGATATGAAAGTGGACTGTAAATGTGATTGATTGCCTCTGTCCACCTATAATAGGTCTGAGAGAAGACGTTTTGATATGAAAGTGGACTGTAAATGTGATTGATTGCCTCTGTCCACCTATAATAGGTCTGAGAGAAGACGTTTTGATATGAAAGTGGACTGTAAATGTGATTGATTGCCTCTGTCCACCTATAATAGGTCTGAGAGAAGACGTTTTGATATGAAAGTGGACTGTAAATGTGATTGATTGCCTCTGTCCACCTATAATAGGTCTGAGAGAAGACGTTTTGATATGAAAGTGGACTGTAAATGTGATTGATTGCCTCTGTCCACCTATAATAGGTCTGAGAGAAGACGTTTTGATATGAAAGTGGACTGTAAATGTGATTGATTGCCTCTCCACCTATAATAGGTCTGAGAGAAGACGTTTTGATATGAAAGTGGACTGTAAATGTGATTGATTGCCTCTCCACCTATAATAGGTCTGAGAGAAGACGTTTTGATATGAAAGTGGACTGTAAATGTGATTGATTGCCTCTGTCCACCTATAATAGGTCTGAGAGAAGACGTTTTGATATGAAAGTGGACTGTAAATGTGATTGATTGCCTCTGTCCACCTATAATAGGTCTGAGAGAAGACGTTTTGATATGAAAGTGGACTGTAAATGTGATTGATTGCCTCTGTCCACCTATAATAGGTCTGAGAGAAGACGTTTTGATATGAAAGTGGACTGTAAATGTGATTGATTGCCTCTGTCCACCTATAATAGGTCTGAGAGAAGACGTTTTGATATGACATGTTTTAAGTGCTTGTCAACAAGCCACAACCGCTACAGCTTTTCCTTATCAAAACTTGTATCTTGAGAAACTACAAAAATAAACATGCTTGCAGTGTGAAACAACAAAAACTTAGCAGCTTATCATTTCTAACACAGCTTGGGAAAAGCATGTCTTATAGTTTTTTTCCTTTCTGCCAGAAACAATCGCAAAACGCAGGGGCTTTATTCAACCAATTAATCCAGATAGTCACAACCACACTCGGACAGGTTTCTTAAGTAAGTACTCTGTTTTTCCCCTCCCCCTCTCCGTCCTCCAGGTGTGCTGGCCCAGATCCAGATGCCCCAGAGTATCATGAAGGTGATCGAAGGTCAGAAGGTGGTGCTGCAGGCCTGGTACAGCACCAGCTACAGCATCGGCAAGAACACCGTCCTCTGGAACTTTGTAGCCAATAACTCTCAACTGGTGAGTGTTTGGGCTCTGTTATGTTCTGTGTTTGGTGCCTTTAGCATCTGTGCTGATTGTCTGACAATTTAGGGCCATTCTTACTTGAGACGTGTACAGTAACTTGAACTTTCGCACCAAACATTAAGGCAATGGCATATTTGTGCGTCTCAAATTGGGATGTGTGAAGATCCCTTTGATCATGCAGTGGTCATGATTAGTCTGTGACATACTAAGGCTACAATATAATGTCCCAGAGGCCAGTAAGGTACCTGCATTAGCTCTGCTTACCAGTTAAATACTTTTTATTTAACCTTTATTGAAGTAGGCAGTCCGATAAGAACTAGTTCTTATTTACAATGACGGCCTACTCCGGCCAAACCCCGATGACGCTTGGCCAATTGTGCGCCACCCTATGGGACTCCCAATCACGGCCGGATGTGATACAGCCTGGATTGGAACCAGGCACTATAGTGACGCCTCTTGCACTGAGATGCAGTGTCTTAGACCGCTGCTCCACTCGGGAGCCCAGAAGTACTTTATACATGGAAGTTTATTTTTTGTAAAAATGTATCAAATCTGTAATATGACTTTTGTAAGTTAATTTGAAATGATGGATGTATTTAATTTTGTCAGGGTTTGTTTTAATGTTTAACTCAGACTTCAGTGATAATTATCATTTGTCTGTTGATTTTATTGTTATTGTGTCATTTTTGCTCAAAAGCTCCCAACTACCAGAGCGCCAAGTCTAGGACCAAAAGGCTCCTCAACAGCTTCTACCCCCAAGCCATAAGACTGCCCCCGGAAAATTGATATCCCCCCCTCCATTTTGTATACTGTTCGTACTCGCTGTTTTTATTATCTATGCATAGTCACTTCACCTACATGTACAAATGACCTCAACTAACCTGTACCCCCACACACTGACTCAGTACCGGTGCCTCCTGTATATAGCCTCGTTATTCTTATTGTGTTACTTTTTATTTTAGTCTACTTGGTGAATATTTTCAAAACTCTTCTTGAACTGCACTGTTGGTTAAGGGCTTTTAAGTAAGCATTTCACTGTAAAGTCTACCCTTGTTGTATTTGGCGCATGTGACAAATTTGAGTTTTATTTGAACTACAACTGAAAATCTTTCTTGCTTGGCCATCTGTGGGGGAATAGTATCATGAAGGATGTTGACTGCTGTTAATCTGGCAAAACTGTGGTTGTGTGTGTGTGTGTGTGTGTGGTTGTGGATGCAGCTTTAACCCTTTACAAAACAAAAACAAATCAAGCTGGTGAAAGCGGGCAGTTGGCCATAAGGCTCTCATCTGGCTTGGATTTTCAAACTTGCATCCACAGACAGTACGATCTAGGGATGTGCATGGGCTTATATTTGCTAATCACAGATTTGTTTTACAGTAGTATACAGATGGATCAAGTCCCAAAGGGGAAAAACAAAGACAAAAAAATCCAGTTTGAGTCTAGTAGTTACCATTCCACTACAGTAGCACTCACCAACAGTAGATTGGGAGGTTGCAGTTGTTGGCTTGAACAGAGCAAGCTGCTTTGGCTAAAGGCTCAGTCATGGAGCGGTAGTCGGATTTAACTACAGAATGTCTGAGTTGTGTGCCTTTATCTCAACTCTGAATCAAAACTGTTCGTCTTTAGCTCCAAATGATAATTCTTTCTTGCTTGTTTGCATAATGATCTATATGATATTTTAAAGTACTTTACTCCAATGTACTCAATATTGCCTTGTCATGGCTCTATTAAGAAGATAACATTAGCTAAGAGAACCTCTTAGTAATGGTAGACTACATGGTGTAAAATAAAGAAAAAGGATATTCTAGGGACCTTTTCAACAATTTTCATGGCTCTTGTCCCCTCCATCCAACCCACACAGATAATCTCCTACACCCTAGACTCAATTAGTTTAGGCAGCCCGCAGTTTGAGGAGCGAGTGGGTTTCACAGCCACCATGCCCTCTGCCAACCTGTCTCTGTACATCAACAACACGAAGGAGTCAGACTCGGGACGCTACTTCTGCCAGGTCATCATCCCCGGGGCCCAGGGCTTGACCGGGGAACTTATCCTCAACGTCATTGGTAAGGACGAGGAGACCCCTTATGTAGTTCTTGTAGTCATGCAGTACGCCTTCTGTGTATTCTTATGAGCTGTACATGTAGAATGAGGCATGCATGTACGTAATCAGTGTCATCAAAGTATTCATACCCCTTGACTTATTTAAAATGTTACAGCCTGAATTGAAAATGAATTAAATTGACTGACTGCTTTCGCTCACCCATCTACACACAATACCCCATAATGGCAAAGTGAAAACATATTTTTAGGAAAGTTTGCTAATTTATTGAAAGTGAAATACAGCAATTGAATTTCCATAAGTATTCACATACCTTTGCTATGACACTCCATATTGAGCTCGGCTGCATCCTATTTCCTTTGATCATCCTTGACGTCACTAGAACTTGATTGGAGTACATCTGTGGCCAATTCAATTGTTTGGACATGATTTAGAAAATACATACCTTTCTACAGTATATAAGGTCCCACAGTTGACAGTGTATGTCAGAGCAGAAACTATACTATGAAGTCCAAGGAACTGTCTACTGTAGTTCTTGAATTTTTCCGGATTGACTGACATGTCTTAAAGGAATGATGGACAGTCATTTCTCTTTGCTTGTTTAAGCTGTTCTTGCTATAATATGGACTTGCTCTTTTACCAAATATGGCTATCTTCTGTATACCCCCTGACTGGTACTGTATATCTGGGGAAGAATATGAAACAATTTCTTGATTATTGAAAGTTTCCAAGGGCACAGTGGTCTCCTTAATTTGGGGGGGGGGGGGGTTGTTATCTGCAGCACTTCACCAATCTTGGCTTTATGGGAGAGTGGCCAGACGGAGGCCACTCCTGAGAAAATGGCACGCCTGGAGTTTGCAAAAAAGACAAGTGAAAGACACTGAGCGTAAGGCAAAGATTGTCTGAAGAGACAAAAATGTAAATATTTGGCTATGTCTTGAACTAGGCACAGCTCATCACCTGTCAATCACCTGTCAAACACAATCTCTTCCGTGAAGCATGGAAAGGCTTTTCTTCAGAGGCAGGAATTGGGAGACTGGATAGAGGGAACAATGAATGGAGACAAATATAGGCAAATCCTTGATGAAAACCTGCTTCAGAGTGCAAACTACCTTAGACTGGGGTGAATATTTACATTCCAACAGGACAATGACCCCAAGCATGGAGCCAAATCAATGCTGGAATGGCTTCAGAACAAGAATTTGACAGTCCTTGAGTGACCCAGACATTACCCAGTCTTGAATCCCATTGAAAATCTGTGGAAGACTTGAAGATTGCTGTTCACCGCCACACCCCATCTAATCCTTAATTTACCTCATTTGCACTCTGTTGTTGTATGTGTCGAATTGCTACGCTTTATCTTGGCCAGGTCGCAGTTGCAAATGAGAACTTGTTCTCAACTAGCCTACCTGGTTAAATAAAGGTGAAATAAATAAATAAAATTTAAAAAATTACAGATTTTCTTAAGCTCTGTTAAGGAAGTATGGGAGAAAATGGCAAAATACAGATGTGCAATGCTGATACAGACATAGCCAAGATGATTCAAAGTTGTAATCGGCGCCAAAGGTGCTTCTACAAAGTATTTACTTGGGTGTGAATACTTATCTAAAATGAGATTTCTCTCTTTTAATTTTCAATACATTTGCTAAATTGCATAAATTTTGAATTCTGGCTATAACCTAACAAAATGTGGAATAAGTCGAGGGGTATGAATACTTTCTGAAAGCACTGTATATGATCAAATGCTGATAAGACACACACACTTACAGATGTGCTCTACTTGCACATATACCCGCATATAGTACATGCGCACCCGCATACCTGTACATACGTTCCTGTATGTATCTTCACACAATAGTTTCACTGTTTGCCACTACCCTAAATCCTTAGCATTCTTTTATCTATCATTATTAAAATACTGTAACTTAGCATCTCATGTTCAACCTCTCTCCTATATCTCAGTCCCTCCTGCTGTACCAGAGTGCGCTCTGTCGGGGAAGCCAGTTCTGAAAGGCAACGTCACGCTGAGCTGCAAGTCCAAGTCAGGCAAGCCCATCCCCATGTACAAGTGGCAGAAGACCAGCCCCACATCTGAAGTCTTCTTCTCTCCCATGCTCAGTGAGTAACTAACTGCAGTCTGACATCTGAAACATGGAGTTCTAACTTTATTAACCAACATCATAAGCAAAACCTTTTGTTTACTCAGAAATTGTGTATTTATTACAAATGTACTGTATTTCAGGGAGAGCTTGCTCTCTTTCTGCAGTTTGATAAGACTTTGAGAGTACTGTAATAGTATATCGTTCAGCCAAGTTGTTGTGCGCACGTAATGTGAGTTGCTCTGGATAAGAAATGTATACAGTATATACCATAAGCAAATGTAATGATAAATCAGAGGGTATAATTTTGCCAATGAAAAAGGGATTTTGAAAAAGTTGCATTTGAATTGAGGCAATAAGGTCTCACTTTACGTTGTGTCCTAAAGTTACAGGTACTATGTATTGTACACAACCAACTGGGTATAATGGTTATGAGTGTGTTGTATCACTCTGTACTTTGTAATACACTATACAAACGTGTGTGTGTGTGGCTGCCATATACAGTTGAAGTTGGAAGTTTATATACACTTAGGTTGGAGTCATTAAAACTTGTTTTTCAACCAATCCACAAATTTCTTGTTAACAAACTATAGTTTTGGCAAGTTGCTTAGGACATCTACTTTGTTCATGACATAAGTAATTTTTCCAACAATTTTTTACAGACAGATTATTTCACTTATACCTCACTGTATCACAATTCCAGTGGGTCAGAAGTTTACATACACTAAGTTGACTGTGCCTTTAAACAGCTTGGAAAATTCCAGAAAATTATGTCTTCGCTTTATAAGCTTCTGATAGGCTAATTGACATAATTTGAGTCAATTGGAGATGTATTGCAGGGCCTACCTTAAAACTCAGTGCCTATTTGTTTGACTTCATGAGAAAATCTAAAGAAATCAGCCCTCAGAATTTGTTTTAGACCTCCACAAGTCTGGTTCATCCTTGGGAGCAATTTCCAAACTCCTGAAACAATAGTACCCAAGTATAAACACCATGGGACCACGCAGCCGTCTCCTAGAGATTAATGTACTTTGGTGAGAAAAGTGTAAATCAATCTCAGAACAGCAGCAAAGGACCTTGTGAAGATGCTGGAGGAAATGGCTACAAAAGTATCTATATCCACAGTAAAACAAGTCCTATATCGACATAACCTGAAAGGACGCTCCGCAAGGAAGAAGCCACTGTTCCAAAACCTCCATTAAAAAGCCAGACTACGGTTTGCAACTTCACATGGGGACAAAGATCATATTTTGGGGGGAAATGTCCTCTGGTCTGATGAAACAAAAATAAAACTGTTTGGCCATAATGACAATCGTTATGTTTGGAGGAAAAAGGGGGAGGCTTGCAAGCCGAAGAACACCATCCCAACCATGAAGCACGGGGGTGGCAGCATCCTGTTGTGGGGGTGCTTTGCTGCAGGAGGGACTTGTGCATTTCACAAAATAGATGGCATCATGAGGAGGAAAATTATGTGGATATATTGAAGCAACATCAAGACATCAGTCAGGAAGTTAAAGTTTGGTCGCAAATGGGTCTTCCAAATGGACAATGACCCCAAGCATACTTCCAAAGTTGTGAAAAAATGGCTTCGGGACAACAAAGTCAAGGTATTGGAGTGGCCATCACAAAGCCCTGACCTTAGTACTGTAGACAATTTGTGGGCAGAACTGAAAAAGCGTGTGCGAGCAAGGAGGCCTACAAACCTGACTCAGTTACACCAGCTCTGTCAGGAGGAATGGACCAAAATTCACCCAACTTATTGTGGGAAGGTTGTGGAAGGCTACCCAAAATGTTTGACCCAAGTTAAACAATTTAAAGGCAATGCTACCAAATACTAATTGAGTGTATGTAAACTTCTGACCCATTGGGAATGTGATGAAAGCAATAAAAGCTGAAATAAATCCTTCTCTCTACTATTCTGACATTTCACATTCTTAAAATAAACTGGTGATCCCAACTGATAAAAGACAGGGCATTTTTACTAGGATTAAATGTCAGGAATACTTCAACTGTATCTATGTGGATTTAAGGACACTTAATGTGAAATGGAACAGGCAATCAAAAGGACTGTGCATAAACAAATCATAGTTTCAGTAGGCATAGCTGTCATTGTTCTGTTTTTGTTTTGACTTGGAGATTTAGGGGCTAATCTGTTTAGGATGAGATTGAAGCACACAAGGTTGCATCCTAATGTGTCTGCTCAAATCGACTTTTTTCCCAAACCCATAGTCAGTGTTCCCATACTTAGATAATGTATTTCCTGTCATTTATGGGGTGCAAGAATTGGATAAGTATCCCACATTGTCTGGTTAGTGGTGATTTAATGATGAGGAAAAAGCGCATATAATCAATGCACAGTTTCCATATAAGGACAGCTGCAGAAGTGGCAGGACTAACGATGCTTTCCTAATATGGACACTGTATGGCTGTCAGTGGAGGCTCCTCAGAGGAGTAAGGTGGAGGACCATCCTCAGTGAATTTCATAAAAATAGTGAAACATTAAGTTACCCTTTTTAGATAACACTATACTACATATATTCACGTCACCAAATAATTTATTAAAACACACTGTTTTGCAATGAAGGTCTAGTAGCATCAACATCACTCTGTAGAGTAGCACCATGGTGTAGCCAGAGGACAGCTCCTTTCTGTCCTCTGGGTACATTGACTTCAATACAAAACCTAGGAGGCTCATGATTCTCACCCCCTTCCATAGACTTACACATGAATTATGACAACTTCCGGAGGACATCCTTCAACCTATCAGAGCTCTTGCAGCATGAACTGACATGTTCTTCACCCAATTTTAAAGATCAGAGAATTAATGTAGTGCTGAAAGCATAAGCTACAGCTAGCTAGCATTGCAGTACATAAAATGTGAGTAGTTGACTCAGAGAGAAGACAATAATTTAACAGTTTTGAACAAATATTTATTTAAAAAATGAAGGAGAAGCGAGATTTGTTTTTACACTTTCACTTAGCTAGTGAATTCTGCGAGCTAATTTTGCGTACTCAAAGTCCCGGCTCCCACAGTGAGGGATGCTATGTTAGCTAGCTGGCTATGTCTATCCAACACTGGAACTCTTCCAAGTAAACGTAAGCTTTTGGTTTTATTAATTTATTGCCACGAGACCCACCTGTGTAACTGCTGACTGTACACTGTACTGCATGATTGCATGTGGTTTACTAGAGCATTCATTTTAGTAGCTATGTTGACTGACGTTAATATGGTGACAACGACATAGCTGTTTATAGTGGTTATAATATGAAGATTTGGCTTGGAAATGTTTTTTTCCCGGCTGGTCACAGAAAGCTGATGTGTTGTGCACTGAAGTCCATAAGCGAATTGAAAAGGTAAGAGAAGGAATAAAACGACCAAAGGGAATTATGCTGTTATGTGACTGCTATGAAAGTGAACTGTGTTTGCGTGTGATCAGGGGTTTATTCATTCTGCCGATTCTGTTGAAAAATGTTTGTTTTTTTTACCTACCGAAATGGGGATTAACACACCTGAATTTGTCCAATAGAAAATCTAGTTTGCACACCCTAGATCAGCTCGATACAGGGAAAAGTGCAAAGTGGTGTTGAATGAGTCAATGGTCTGTCACCTTGATTTCTCAAATGTACCTCGACCTGTGCACCTACCTATGTTGTAAACGTTTTAATTCATAGGCTAGGTTGTAGCAACCTCATGATAGGTATAGGGAAAATGAGTGTCATGTAGAAGCCTAAACCTATCGATGTTACATTTGAGCTGGGTGAATGGAATATGAATGACAGTCATCCAATATGCTGTAATAGAAATAAGGCCATGCTTAAACAAATAATCATCCTCCCTGAATGGCACGACCACCACTGATGGGGTTATGTGTGTGTTACAGATGAGAAGACAGGCACCCTGAAGCTGAGCAACCTGAGCAGCAACATGTCGGGGAAGTACGTGTGTTTGGCCAGCAACACGGCCGGCACAAAGAGATGCTACATCAACCTGGAGGTCATCACCTGTACGTACTTTTATAGTGCAACACTGGACACACACGACTCACTATACACTATGTGGGCCAGTCAGAATGTGGAGAAATGTGCTTCCTAAAACAGTTGGCACCTGGTACGTGAAACTGCTTTGAAAACCAGAGCATGCAGATATCCAGAGCAAGTCATTAAGAATGCATTTTAATTGGGACTGATTCACTGCCCTCACTTAAATGGATTTTTCCTTCATTTAATGTGCACTTAAAAAAAACAAATGATAGTCACACTAAGTGCAAACCAGATGGGATGGCGTATCGCTGCAGAACACTGTGGTAGCCATGCTGGGTAAGTGTGCCTTGAATTCTAAATAAATCAGTGTCACCAGCAGAGCATCATCACACCACCACCTCCATGCTTCACATTGGGAACCACACATGCGGAGATCCGGTCACCTACTCTGCGTCTCACAAAGACACAGCGGTTGGAAAGAAAATCTCAAATTTGGACTCATCAGACCAAAGGACAGATTTTCACTGGTCTAATGTCCATTGCTTGTGTTTTGTGGCCAAAGCAAGTCTCTTCTTCTTATTGGTGTCCTTTTAGTAGTGGTTTCTTTGCAGCAATTCGACCATGAAGGTCTGATTCACGCAGTCTCTTTTGAACAGTTGATGATGTGTCTGTTACTTGAACTCTGTGAAGCATTTATTTGGGCTGCAATTTCTGAGGCTGGCAGCTCTCTAATGAACTTATCCTCTACAGCAGAAGGAATTCTGGGTCTTCCTTTCCTGCAGCGGTCCTGAGAGCCACTTTCATCATAGTGCTTCATGTTTTTTGACACTGCACTTGAAACTTTTAAAGATGTTGACATTTTACGGATTGACTGACCTTCATGTCTTAAAGTAATGATGGTCTGTCTTTTCTCTTTGCTTATTTGAGCTGTTCTTGCCATAATATGGACTGGCTATTTTACCAAATTAGGGCTATTTTACCAAATTAGGGCTATTTTACCAAATAGTATGTATACCACCCCTACCTTGTCACAACTGATTGGCTCAAATGCATTAAGAAGGAAAGAAATTCCACAAATGAACTTTTAACAAGGCACACCTGTTAATTGAAATGCTTTCCTGGTGACTACCTCATGAAGCTGATTGAGAGAATGACAAGTGTGTGCAAAGCTGTCAAGGCAGGGTGGTGTACTTGGCAGAATCTAAAATATGAAATACTTCTAAAATATTTTGATTTAAGACTTTTTGGTTACTACATGATTCCATATGTGTTATTACATAGTTTTGATGTCTTCAGTATTATTAGAAAATAGTACAAATAAACCCTTGAATGAGTACGTGTGTCAACTTTTGACTGGTACTATATCCACACACACACACGGTATGTCTATGTGTCAATTCCTACACGTGGTAGCTATCTATTTCTGTTATCTATTACCACCCAACATTTCTTTCCTTAGTTTGCTGGGAGACTACAGTATAAAATAGGACAAAAAATGCAATTAAGCTTCTTTAAAGGAAACCTCAATTTGGTGGAAAAGGGACATTGGTTGGTGCTACTCTGTTAATTAAATTGACATTTAATTTAGAGGATTAATTGTCTTTTCTGTCTGTACGTTTTTATCTTTACATTGCCACAAAGACAGATCTCTGCCTAGTCATTGAAGAAGACTGAACAGTCACAGGCTGCTGTACATGTACTGTTGGGTTAAGAGAGCTGGGTATTGAGTGAATGTAAGAACAAAACTAATGTACAAATAACATGATGCTGCCGTAGTTTTATCTTTTGGACCACAAAGGCTAAATTACTACAGCATCTAAACAGTGTATTTATTTAATTTCCTCTGGAGAGAAGTACTATACCACAGATCTGTAGTGCAAGTGTGTTTTTAATGTTGTGTGTTTCCCCAGCGAGCAATGCAGGGATGATTGCTGGGGCCACGGTGGGCTCGGTGCTGGGCTTAATCTTCATCATCCTCTTCCTCGTTGGTCTCCTGAGGAGAAGGAGAGACTCTGAGGAGGACCTGGCCAATGACATCAAGTTAGACTCACCTTCACTTGTGTGTGTGTGTGTGTGTGGTGATCAATGTGCACATATTAGTATACTATACAAAGAACATACCGTATGTATACTGTTATATACCTGTGACATGAAGGTGTGTGTATGCCAAATGGATGTCAGCCAGTCTCTCACCCCTTCTCTTCCTCCTCTCCACCCCCAGGGAGGACGCTCAGGCGCCCAAGCGCGTCTCGTGGGCCAAGAGCGGCGGCTCTGGCTCGGACGTGGTCTCCAAAAATGGCACACTCTCCTCCATCACTACCGCCAACAGGCCCCACCAGAGGGAGCCCTCTTCCCAGCTATATCCCCACCGCCCTCCCTCTGACACCACCTCCATCACTGCCACAGGCAGCGTCTCTGGCTACCGCCTCGGGCCGCGCGATGGAGCCTCCACACCCACCCATGGCCACGCCCTGCCGGGCTACAGCTACAACACTGATACAACCCTGACCCGCGGACAACTGTCTAATTCTGCAGCACCCAGTGCCAACGTTAGTCCCAGAACCCAGCACCCACAGAGCTATACCCAGTCCCAGACAGCACGTCCAGCCCTGCGCCCGCCACCTCTGCCCACTGTCGTGACCGCGTCCAACATTTCCCGCATGGGAGGGGTTCCCATCATGGTGCCAGCTCAGAACCAGGCCGGCTCGCTGGTGTAGTGCCAGTCTGTCATGGTGCAGTGTCCCTTTACCCTTCAACTGTACTTACTCACATAGATTTTCAAAAGGAAAAGATTCAAATGCCACAAAGATATAACTAACTCGAGGATTAAAACTTGAATTGGCCATCGAAGATGAGGTGTTTGACCTGCTCAAAATGCAGTGAGATCATTGGTAAGACCTTAAGAGATTGACTGTGTTGCTACACAGGGCTAATTTATTTAATGAAGTATACAGAAGTACATTTTATTTAAATGTTTTTTATTCTCCATATGTATACAAAATATGTACAGATCTGGATTTCATACATTTGGGAAATACTAGATTGAACATTTGCTACTAGATTTTCTAAATGCAAAGTACACTTTTTGCCTTTTCATGTTCCTTGTTTCAAACTTCACAACAATTCTCTTTAGACACGGCTCTTAAAACGTATGTCTTTTACCACATAGGAATAGCTTTTCATATTATGTAAAATACAATTTGACACATTTTGTCAATTACATGGAATTTAGCGACTAAGATTATGGTTACACCATTGAGCTGTAATGATTTTGGGTCGCTCTCTGCAAGGAAATTGTAAATAACGTTTGCTTTCAATTGTATTTGAGGCTGTTCATTAACACTTGTGACTGACTGGATACAAAAGCAGAGTTTCTACTTGTCAACATCCCAAGCCGACAAGTTAATTGATGGCTATAGACCCAAATGTCATCATATCAAATGAGTAAGATGAGGCACTTGTTTGAAATGGAGGTGTGATGGTGTGGGGGTGCTTTGCTGGTGACACCGTCTGTGATTTTATTTAGAATTCAAGGCACACTTAACCAGCATGGCTACCATAGCATTCTGCAGCGGTACACCATCCCATCTGGTTTGCGCTTAGTCCCACTATCATTTGTTTTTCAACAGGACAATGACCCAAAACACACCTCCAGGCGGTGTAAGGGCTATTTGACAAAGGAGAGTGATGGAGTGCTGCATCAGATGACCTGGCCTCCACAATCACCCGACCTCCACCTAATTGAGATGGTTTAGATGAGTTAGACCACAGAGTGAAGGAAATGCAGCCAACAAGTGCTCAGCATATGTGGGAACTCCTTCAAGACTGTTGGAAAAGCATTCCTCATGAAGCTGGTTGAGAAAATGCCAAGAGCGTGCAAGTGGTCAAGGCAAAGGGTGGCTACTTTGAAGAATCGAAAATACAAGATGTTTAACACTTTTGTTAAATATGTTATTTCATAGTGTTGATATCTTCACTATTATTCTACAATGTAGAAAATAGTAAAAATAAAGAAAAACCCTTGAATGAGTAGGTGTCCAAACTTTTGACTGATACTGTATATTTCCGGATGTTGTGCATCCCTGGGGTAAGTTAAGCTGCGGGACAGGGTACATTAATCTGCATACAAAGTTGTGTACTTAATGAAATATTACCACAACCTTTTTAAAACCATGTCTATCTTTATTACCCAAACTAAATTCAACACAATCACAATAGCGTTGTTTTATTTTAATCTTTTATCACTGACTTAACACCTAACAAACTTTGTACTGTCACCTCATATCCCAGTGATAATGCCTTGCTTTGCGCCTTGGAAGGAGACACTTAATCTTTCCATTGGATCAACTTACCCCAATGCAAACATTTTGACTAAATTAGCCCACACTGCTTCAAGGATGCACTTTCATGCTAAGTTTAGGATCTCATATTGAAGATTATAGAGACTACAGCTGATTTATAGAACAATATAAAAATGACATACTATGGTTTCGATACAAGAATTATGACTCCTCTAACACAATAAATTGGACCTAACTTATCATTTTTTCCATGTGGTTTCTTCAGACTCCATGAAATAATGACCTCTTAAATATTTGGTCAAATGGTATATGTTGTGTATGATCAACATTGGCTCAACTTACCGTACCCCTTTTCCTGAACATTCAACCCTCCCTTATTGTTCAACGATGATTAGGTTCAGCTTTGTAGATATTATTGACTGCTACCAACCTGACCTTGCAATTCGATTTAATAAAGGGATTTGGCTATGTCACTGATCAAACTACCCTCGAGTCAATCTGGTGTTATTTGATACCATTTACTTTTGCAAGACTCTACTGTCCAGTTTTTACTCTCTTGATTGATGTATTCAGACATGTTTTATGTGTAGCAAGGTAATGTTGTTCCCCTAGGACCTAGGTTATGAACAAGACTTGTTAGCGATCCAAGAAACTAAATATTGCACTTAAGACTACCATTTTAAATATGAAAAGTTGGAGGTTTGTGTCACTTTAAATTGGTGGACTGGTTCATGTTAATGGCTGGATTGAATTTAATGCAGTTTCAATGAAGCATGTCATTTTTTATTCTAACCCTACCCTCAACATCAACCTCTGTCACTTGAGAGTATATATTGTCAGTAAACTGGAGCAGAGAGAGACACTGTCTTGTGTCTGTTTTTATGAGCACAGAAGGTCAGGCTTGGGGAGAAAAAGACACGCATAAAAGGATTGAGTGTATGTAGTATTAATCATCAACGGCAAATTATTTTGTATTAAAGGGAAAATATGAATACTGGCCTTTTTTATTTTGTGATATTGTAATGTATATGCATTGTAACACAGCAATAGAATTCAAAAAGAGAAATGAATTATATAAACGTTGAATGTTACAGAATATTTTTTAAATACTAGCTTCGTTTGAACTGATAATGGAACAGACACTGATGGCCAAGATGGTGCATATATGCTCAACCATAGACCACTATGTGCATGAGATTCTTATACTTATGTATATGGAAAATAATTGTATCAATAGATTGTGTGTAATAAAACATTTGTATAATTGATATATTTTACCTCTTGGAGAAGCATTGCAATTGTATGATCCAATAAAAACATCTCAAACAGGAAGAGTTAATATATTGTATGCAGATCCCAGTTGTGTGAAGGCTTACAAAATTATGGCCGGAATCTTGACAT
Source organism: Oncorhynchus kisutch (assembly GCF_002021735.2). NCBI lineage: Eukaryota > Metazoa > Chordata > Actinopteri > Salmoniformes > Salmonidae > Oncorhynchus > Oncorhynchus kisutch. The sequence continues at coordinate 29,755,903 of NC_034201.2, read as the reverse complement.
TGATGCATGATTTTATGAATCGAAAGTGAGTCACTATGTCACCACCCTGTGGCCTAAATAACTTTGCAGTTTGTGTTCATTGCAGAGGTTTTGAGTCCAGAACTAATCCGTGTCTGGGGAAACAGACCTTCATTGCATTGTGTTGCCTTGATTCAGTCAGCAGAGAGGGGAGGGACAAAAGCACTTCTGGCACACAGTTTTAGGGTAGCATGTTTATTTGAACTTGTGATTAGCAATGTAGTATTCTCCTACATGGCTCAAAGGAATTCATAAAATGAGCACATCTCATCATTGACAAACTCCATGATATAACTCCATGTGGCAGAATGGGGTGACACACTCTATTCATTAAATAAAAGTATAAAATGAACAAAACAGTATCATGATGACCTATATGAAATATAAGATCACAGTAAAAATAAATTATCAAAAGTGAAAAGAGCACTGGATATTCAAACATCATTGGCTGACATAACAAAAACATTCAAATATACAGCACCTGTAATAAGCTACAGTGCTACCATGGCAGAAAAGCTAAATGGCTTTTTTTATTCAAATTAGTTAAGTTTGTCAAATAATGAGAACTGTTCAGTCCAACTTTCCTTCATGTAAGTGAAACCCATCACTCCTCAATAATCTTTAAAAAAAAAACTTTTTTAAACTTTACCCCTTTTTCTCCCCAATTTCGTGGTATCCAATTGGTAGTTACAGTCTTGTCTCATCGCTGCAACTCCCGTACGGACTCGGGAGAGGCGACGGTCGAGAGCCATGCGTCCTCCGAAACACGACCCTGCTAAGCCGCACTGCTTCTTGACACAATGCCCATTTAACCCGGGAAGCCAGCCGCACCAATGGGTCGGAGGAAACACCGTACACCTGGCGACCGTGTCAATGTGTACTGCACCCGGCCCGCCACAGGAGTCACTAGTGCGTGATGGGACAAGGACATCCTTGCCGGCCAAACCCTCCCCTAACCTGGGCGACGCTGGGCCAATTGTGCGCCACCCCATGGTTCTCCCGGTTGCAGCCGGCTGTGACAGAGGCTGGACTTGAACCCAGAACTCTTCTATAATCTTTATAATGTGACGTTTGGGTCTACAGACAAAATGGCATCAGAACCAAACCCCTTTGGGCCTGAGGTGTAGTGAAGTAAAACTTAGCCGTGTGAATATCTCATAACAACATCAAATCATCTCTGTACAAATTGTTCAACAAAACAAACTCATCCCTGTATAACTGTGTGGTCACTGGACAGTATTTGCTTGTCATGCTCTGAATAGAGATCAGTTTGTCAGTGGGGGTACAGTGGCCCCATACAGTAGTATTCAGGAGACAGCCATTTTGGCTCCGGATGGATCTTAGTGTGCAGGAAGGACAAGGTGAGCTCAGCAAAAAGGAGTAGTTTTATTAGATGAGTAAGGTACAGTGTTTTAGATGGTAACGGTCCATGGCTGACAATGAAAGCAGGGGGAGCTCATGCAGCTTGGACGGGTGGAGGGTTGCCAGATTGGAGAATCTCCTCCCAAGTCTCCGTCAGACAGCAGCCCATGGCTTGAATTCTTTAAGTAGGACACAGCACTGGAGAATTTTTTTTGTGGTTAATTAGGGATACTTCAATCATCGTTATAATAATTATATGCTTTGTCAACTATCATATTAGCTAAACGTTATCATTAGCCAATTTTTTTTTGTTTTACAGCCCCCTTTCACATGACATAAGTTCAGACAGGTAACTCACATTCATTTAACCATTTATTAGAAAATAGATGACAACACGTGGTCTTGGCATTAGGCTCTGCTCCCTCAGGGGAGCTTAGTGCCATTAGAATACAGGCAGTGAGCGAGATATACCAATCCCCCTGGCGGGAACAAAAGCAGAACCAAACAGCTGGAGGCTGGGGTGGTAGTAAGTAGGCTAGCAGAAAACAGACAATAAATAGCAGGAGGGAACAATGGCTGCAGCAGCAGCCATATTAAGCAGTAAAGAGAAGCCAATCATATAGGTTAGCACAGCAGCAGATGATGTGTGTGAAGAACTGATCAACTCAAAAAGAGCCCCACAGTGGAGGTGTCATAATACCCATAACACTTAGTGGTCAAACAGGGAAATTGTTCTTCCACCATACATTTTTCCCATAGGTTATTTTCGAAACACTTAAAATAAGGGCTCTGTTTCGTGTAGGCTTACCCTGGCATAACATTTTGACAACTGTGTAAGACACAGAATTGTCAATTTTTTAAGAAATGTGGCCAATTTATTAATGTCTAAATATAGCTAACATTAGATCGTTAATCCAGAGATTCTTACCTTTGCCTCGATTCGGAAGTCTCGTCCAGATCATCATGGCATTTGTAGTTCTTTATGATAGCTACATTAGCAGATAATTAGCATTTCATTTTTGGAGGGTAAATACAGGCGAATATATATGGATAAAAGTCACCTTGTCCTAGATTTACAGTTATCAAAATGTCACGCCAGAGTAAGCATACATGAAATTTAAATGTTAATTTAAATGTTTCTAAAAAAAACAACAGGAAAAAATTAATGGTGGAAAAGCGATTGAAACAATTTCCAAGTTTGGCTACTAGGTTTTATGGGTATTATGACTCATACTGTGGTACTCTATAGACCTCCATATTAAGGTAGGAAGTGTTGTTTGAATCCGATTGGTACGATTTCAGCTGATGCTATCAAACACACTATGTAAACACTCAAGTTCCCCATCTGAACTGGCTTCACTTAATTATTATACCAGTATAGCCCCTTTAGGTACCATGTATCAGGTTATGTTGTACTTTCCACTTTTGTTGACCCTTACTTGGATAATATACTGTAAATGCTTTTCAATTAGTTATTCCCTTACACTTAGAGTTATACCTATGCAATGTTAAGTGTTTCTAAACCTAATAAAGCATGAGTTACCTTTTAATATGTAGTCAGTTAGCAGTGTAGGCACCTTCTCACTGTCCTCCTTCATGGCATAAAGAACTGTGGGGAGAAAAGCAAAGCAAGGTGGCTCTTAGCACTGAGTATAGCACTGCTGGGGATTGAGTTCTTTGAACATTGTAGGCATTGACTTACAAGTTTCCTAACAGATGGGACACAGACTAACCAAATAGAAAATGAGGTTTGTACCAGACTATCTGAACAAAACTAACTTTGAGGGTAAATTTGTGTGTTTCAGTCAGCGTTTCCCAAACTCGGTCCTGGGGACCCTAATGAGTGCACGTTTTGGTTATTACTCTAGTACTACACAGCTGATTCAAATAATGAACTCTTCATCAAGCTTTGATTATTTGAATCAGATGCGTAGTGTTTGGGCAAAAAACAAACTAGGAAAACGACCCATTAGCTTAGCATTACGTTTTATTTCCCTGCCTACTTACTATTAGTGATCATCTGAAGGTCATCCACAGTTGGAGGAGTTGCTTTCTTCTCATATGGAATTACTGTGTTTAGATACTGAACAATGAAGACAAAGAGACAGTTAAGAAAGTAATGTAGCAGTGTTGAACCCACATGCTTCATTGTAGATTTAACACACTGATATACTTGGTGGCTAAAAGCTGTAAATGCTTAAGTGTCTGACCAGTTTGTCCATCCCTGTGCTGCCAAATGTCTGTCTGATGCCTGTCTGCAGGATGTTGGAGAGACCCTCCATACTGAAACGCTGGAACACAGACAATCACTAGCAGTGAGTAACAACAACCCTCAGTCATCACAACACGGATTTAGTAACACTTTCTATGAGACAGCTTTCTTGTGATGCATTCTAAATACATTATAACATTTCTCTATGCATTCATACAGCTTATACGGAGTTATTATGAATATACACTGCTCAAAAAAATAAAGGGAACACTAAAATAACACATCCTAGATCTGAATGAATGAAATATTTTTATTAAATACTTTTTTCTTTACATAGTTGAATGTAATGACAACAAAATCACACAAATTATCAATGGAAATCAAATTTATCAACCCATGGAGGTCTGGATTTGGAGTCACACTCAAAATGAAAGTGGAAAACCATACCACAGGCGTTGGTGGATGGAGCGAGACATGATGTCCCAGATGTGCTCAATTGGATTCAGGTCTGGGGAACGGGCGGGCCAGTCCATAGCATCAATGCCTTCCTCTTGCTGGAACTGCTGACACACTCCAGCCACATGAGGTCTAGCATTGTCTTGCATTAGGAGGAACCCAGGGCCAACCGCACCAGCATATGGTCTCACAAGGGGTCTGAGGATCTCATCTCGGTACTTAATGGCAGTCAGGCTACCTCTGGCGAGCACATGGAGGGCTGTGTGTCCCCCCAAAGAAATGCCACCCCACACCATGGCTGACCCACCGCCAAACCGGTCATGCTGGAGGATGTTGCAGGGAGCAGAACGTTCTACATGGCGTCTCCAGACTCTGTCACGTCTGTCACATGTGCTCAGTGTGAACCTGCTTTCATCTGTGAAGAGCACAGGGCGCCAGTGGCGAATTTGCCAATCTTGGTGTTCTTTGGCAAATGCCAAACGTCCTGCACGGTGTTGGGCTGTAAGCACAACCCCCACCTGTGGACGTCGGGCCCTCATACCACCCTCATGGAGTCTGTTTCTGACCGTTTGAGCAGACACATGCACATTTGTGGCCTGCTGGAGGTCATTTTGCAGGGCTCTGGCAGTGCTCCTCCTGCTCCTCCTTGCACAAAGGCAGAGGTAGCGGTCCTGCTGCTGGGTTGTTGCCCTCCCACGGCCTCCTCCAAGGCTCCTGATGTACTGGCCTGTCTCCTGGTAGCGTCTCCATGCTCTGGACACTACGCTGACAGACACAGCAAACCTTCTTGCCACAGCTCGCATTGATGTGCCATCCTGGATGAGCTGCACTACCTGAGCCACTTGTGTGGGTTGTAGACTCCGTCTCATGCTCATGCTCATGCTACATTGTGTTGTTTAAGTGTTCCCTTAATTTTTTTGAGCAGTGTAGTAGATTAGTGTCACGCCCTGACCATAGAGAGCCCTTGGTTCTCTATGGTGTAGTAGGTCAGGGTGTGACTAGGGGGTGATATAGTATAATTATTTCTATGTTGGTGCTAATGTGTTTCCCAATTAGAGGCAGCTGTTTATCGTTGCCTCTGATTGGGGATCATATTTAGGTAGCTATTTCCCCACCTGTGTTTTGTGGGATAAAAACAAATTGATTGTTTGTGTTACTGTGTTTGAGCACTACGTCCTCACGGTCTTTGTAAGTTTTGTTGTTTTGTTTTTGGTAGTTTCACTTTAATAAATATGTGGGACGATACTCACGCTGCGCCTTGGTCCGCTCATTTCCAAGATCGTGACAGGATATCCCACCCACAAAGGTCCAAGCAGCGTGAAAATGAGGTAAAGAAGTTTTGGACTTGGGAGGACATGAGAGGACACGAGACCCTTCCTTGGCGGGAGTCGCCAAAGAGCATGGAAGGACAGCGTCGACCATGGCCACAGAAACCCCAAGATTTTTGGGGGGTGGCACATGGAGCTGGCGGTCGAGCAGCGGAGAGTGCCAGAGCCTGTTTGGGAGTCAGAGGAGGAATTTGATGAAAAATTCCGGAGAGAGGTGGTAGCGATGAGAATGCTGCCATACAGGCGTGCTGAAGAGCGTGACACCAGTTCGGTGCCATCTGCACCGGTTTCACGCATCTGGCCTCCAGTGCGCCTTCCCAGTCCGGTACGTCCTGTGTCAGCTTCCCGCACTCGCCCTGAAGTGCGTGTCACCAGTTCGGTGCCACCTGTGCCAGATTCATGCATCAGGCCTCCAGTACGCATTCACAGTCCAGAGCTTCTGGTGACGGTTCACAGTCCAGAGCTTCTGGCGACGGTTTACAGTCCAGAGCTTCCGGCGATGGTTCACTGTCCGGAGCATCCGGCGACGGTCCACTGTCCGGAACCACCCGCGACGGTCCACGGTCCGGAACCTCCCGCAACATTTGGTAAATCCGACCACAACTCTATCCTCCTGATTCCTGCTTACAAGCAAAAATTAAAGCAGGAAGCACCAGTGACTCGGTCTATTAAAAAAGTGGTCAGATGAAGCAGATGCTAAACTACAGGACTGTTTTGCTATCACAGACTGGAACATGTTCCGGGATTCTTGCGATGGCATTGAGGAGTACACCGCATCAGTCACTGGCTTTATCAATAAGTGCATCTGGGACGTCGTCCCCACAGTGTACATACCCCAACCAGAAGCCATGGATTACAGGCAACATTTACACTGAGCTAAAGGGTATAGCTGCCGCTTTCAAGGTGCGGGACTCTAACCCGGAAGCTTGCAAGAAATCCTGCTATGCCCTGCGACGAACCATCAAACAGGCAAAGCGTCAATACAGGGATAAGATTGAATCATACTACACCGGCTCCGACGCTCGTTGGATGTGGCAGGGCTTGCAAATTATTACATACTACAAAGGGAAGCACAGCTGAGAGCTGCCCAGTGACACGAGCCTACCAGATGAGCTAAATCACTTCTATGCTCGCTTCGAGGCAAGAAACACTGAGGCATGTATGAGAGCATCAGCTGTTCCGGACGACTGTGGGATCACGCTCTCCGTAGCTGACATGAGTAAGACCTTTAAACATGCACAAGACGGATTACCAGGACGTGTGCTCCGGGCATGTGCTGACCAACTGGCAGGTGTCTTCACTGACATTTTCAACATGTCCCTGATTAAGTCTATAATACCAGCATGTTTCAAGCAGACCACCATAGTCCCTGTGCCAAAGAACACAAAGTCAACCTGCCTCAATGACTACAGACCCATAGCACTCACGTCCATAGCCATGAAGTGCTTTGAAAGGTTGGAAATGGCTCACATCAACACCAAAAGGAACACTTATGTGAGAATACTATTCATTGACTACAGCTCAACGTTCAACACCATAGTACCCTCAAAGCTCATCACTAAGCTAAGGATCCTGGGACTAAACACCTCCCTCTGCAACTGGATCCTGGACTTTCTGATGGGCAGCGCCATGTGGTGAGGGTAGGTAGCAACACATCTGCCACGCTGATCCTTAACACTGGAGCTCCCCAGGGGTGTGTGCTCAGTCCCCTGCTGTACTCCCTGTTCACCCACGACTGCATGGCCAGGCATGACTCCAACACCATCATTAAGTTTGCAGACGACAAAACAGTGGTAGGCCTGATCACCGACAACGACGATACAGCCTATAGGGAGGAAGTTAGAGGCCGGCCGGGTGGTGCCAGAATAACAACTTATCCCTCAATGTAACCAAGACTAAGGAGATTACTGTAGACTACAGGAAAAGGAGGACCGAGCACACCCCCATTCCCATCAATGGGGCTGTAGTGGAGCAGGTGGAGAGCTTGAAGTTCCTTGGTGTCCACATCACCAACAAACTAGAATGGTCCAAACACACCAAGAAAGTCGCGAAGAGGGCATGACAAAGCCTACTCCCCCCTCAGGAGACTGAAAAAATTTGCCATGGTTCAAAAGGTTCTACAGCTGCAACATCGAGAGCATGCATCACTGCCTGGTACGGCAATTGCTCAGCCTCTGACCGCAAGGCACTACAGAGGGTAGTGCGTACGGCCCAGTACATCACTGGGGCTAAGCTGCCTGCCATCCAGGACCTCTATACCAGGCGGTGTCAGAGGAAGGCACTAAAAATGGTCAAAGGCCCCAGCCACCCCAGTCATAGACTGTTCTCTCTGCTACCGCATGGCAAGCGGTACCAGAGTGCCAAGTCTAGGACAAAAAGGCTTCTCAACAGTTTTTACCTCCAAGCCATAAGACTCCTGAACAGGTAATTAAATGATTACCCGGACTATTTGCATTAGTCACTTTAACTATACATTCATGTACATACTACCTCAATTGTGCCGACCAACCAGTGCTCCCGCACATTGGCTAACCGGACTATCTGCATTGTGCCCCCCCAACCCCTCTTTTTACGCTACTGCTACTCTCTGTTCATCATATATGCATAGTCACTTTAACCATATCTACCTCAATCAGCCTGACTAACCAGTGTTTGTATGTAACCTCACTACTTTTATAGCCTCGCTACTGTATATAGCTTGTCTTTTTACTGTTGTTTTATTTATTTTTCCTACCTATTGTTCACATAATACCTTTTTTGCACTATTGGTTAGAGCCTGTAAGTAAGCATTTCACTAAGATCTACACCTGTTTATTCAGCGCACGTGACAAATAAACTTTCATTTGAACCCAACAGCATTTATGAAGGCTGTTCATTTAAAAGGAGCAGTTATGAATGCTTATGATATTAAAATCAGACATCACCACAGGTCAATGGTAAATTGACTGGTTGTACATTAGGATGAGGGCTACAGTAATTGACTCTAGCCTCCATTCTTACATTGTCATTACTAAATAGATAGAACTACCATGGTATTGGGCAGGTACAGTACCAGTCAAACGTTTGGACACACCTACTCATTCAAGGGTATTTATTTATTTTTACTATTTTCTACATTGTAGAATAATAGTAAAGACATCAAAACTATGAAATGACACATATGGAATCATGTAGTAACCACAAAAGTGTTAAACAAATCAAAAATACAATGTGTCTCAGAAAGACATGGAGGTTAGAACCAAAAATCTGACATTTTGACTCATCAGACCAAAGGACATATTTCCACTGGTCTAAAGTCCATTGTTTCTTGGCCAAGCAAGTCTCTTCTTTTTATTGGTGTCCTTTATTAGTGGTTTCTTTGCGGCAATTCGATAATGAAGACCTGATTCACACAGTCTCCTCTGAACAGATGATGTTGAGTTGTGTCTGTTACTTGAACTCTGTGGAGCATTTATTTGGGCTGCAATTTCTAAGTCTGGTAACTCGCTAATGAACTTATCCTCTGCAGTAGAGTTAACTCTGGGTCATCCTATCCTGTGGCGGATCTCATTCATCATAGCGCTTTATGGTTTTTGCAACTGCACTTGAAGAAACGTTCAAAGTTGTTGAATTTTCCCGGATTGACTGACCTTCATGTCTTAAAGTAAGAATGGGCTGTCATTTCTCTTTGCTTATTTGAGCTGGACTTAGCCCTATTTGGTGAAAGACCATCTTCTGCATACTACCCCTACCTTGTCACAACACAACTGATTGGCTCAAACGCATTAAGAAGGAAAGAAATTCCACAAATTAACTTAACAAGGCACACTTGTTAATTGAAAAGCATTCCAGGTGACTACCTCATGAAGCTGGTTGATAGAATACCAAGAGTGTGCAAAGCTGTCATCAAGGCAAAGGGTGGCTACTTTCAAGAATCTAAAATATAAATTATACTTTGATTTGTTTAACCCTTTTTTGGTTACTACATGATTCCATATGTGTTATTTCATAGTTTTGATGTCTTCACTATTAATCTACAATGTAGAAAATTGTAGGGAATATTGAATGATCCTCAATGATCCATCGCATCTCCCAAAAATGTTTGCAACATACATCTGTAAAATGATAGTCTAGAAACGAAAGCTTTGGTTGTCTTCCTCTCAGGCTTCCATGTCTTCTCCCAGGACCTCCTCAATGTCCACCTCTTGAACATCAGACATCTGATGGCCTCATCTTCACTGTCACTTTTCAACCTTGTTGAGAATGGCTCGTTGTCAGGCTCAAAAAGCCTCAAATTTGCCCGGATGGCCACCAATTTTTAAACCCTTGTATTGGTCAGCCTGTTGCGTGCTTTGGTGTGCGTGTTCTCAATCAAGGACCAGTTGCACTCTGAGGCGGCTGATGTTGGTGGGATTTGGAGGATGATGGAGGCAACAGAGGAAAGGGCCTCAGATCCACAAAGTCCCTTCCACTAGGTGGCTGTGAGATATGTTGGCATGACTGCCATTCCAAAGCCCTTGCTTGGAAGTGTACTTCGCCAGACTGCCAAGAACCTTGCCCTCATCCAGGCCAAGGTGGCGAGACACGGTAGTGATGACACCATAGGCCTTGTTGATCTCTGCACCAGACAGGATGCTCTTGCCAGCTTACTTGGGGTCCAACATGTACGCTGCGGCATGTTTGGGCTTCAGGCAGAAGTCGCTTTTTGATGTATTTCAGAACTGCAGTTTCCTCTGCTTGGAGCAACAGTGGAGTGGGCAGGGCAGTACGAATTTCTTCTCTTACATTTGCAAGCAGAGTCTGTACATCAAACCGGATGGCATTGTCTCCCTCAATCCTTGCAATGGCTACTGCTATAGGTTTCAGGAGTTTCAGACTCCTTACCACTCTCTCCCAAAATACATAATCCAGGAGGATCCTCTTGATGGGGCTGTCCATATCAGCAGAGGGCCATTTCCTGGAGAGCCTCCTTAACCCCCAGGAGACTGTCAAACATGATGACAACACCACCCCAACGGGTGTTGCTGGGCAGCTTCAATGTGGTGCTGTTGTTCTTCACACTTTGCTTGGTGAGGTAGATTGCTGCTATATCTTGATGACCCTTCACACACCTAACCATTTCCTTGGCTCTCTTGTAGAGTGTATCCATTGTTTTCAGCGCCATAATGTCCTTGAGGAGCAGATTCAATGCATGAGCAGCACAGCCAATTGGTGTGATGTGAGGGTAGGACTCCTCCACTTTAGACCAAGCAGCTTTCACGTCCGCAGCATTGTCTGTCACCAGTGCAAATACCTTCTGTGGTCCAAGGTCATTGATGACTGCCTTCAGCTCATCTGCAATGTAGAGACAGGTGTGTCTGTTGTTCCTTGTGTCTGTCCTCTTATAGAATACTGGTTGAGGGGTGGAGATGATGTAGTTAATTACTCCTTGCCCACGAACATTCGACCACCCATCAGAGATGAATGCAATACAGTCTGCTTTCTCTATGATTTGTTTGGCCTTCACTTGAACTCTGCATCCAGCAAATTAGTAGACAAAGCATGTCTGGTTGGAGGGGTGTATGCTGGGTGAAGAACATTCAGAAATCTCTTCCAATACACATTGACTGTGAGCATCAGAGGTGCACCAGTTGCATACACAGCTCGAGCAAGACATTCATCAGCATTTCTCTGACTACGTTCCTTCATTGAGTCAAAGACACTTCTCATTCCAGGAGGACCAAGAGCTGTTGCTATCAATAAGGTGTCCGATTCATCATTTTCACCTCAAATAGAAGTAGAGGGACTTTTGCCAGAGGTTGCTTGTTGTGGGCACTTAGGGAACTTTATGTACTTGGCCAGATGATTCTGCATCTTTGTTGCATTCTTCACATATTATTTGTCACAGTATTTGCAAATGTACACAGCTTTTCCTTCTACATTAGCTGCAGGGAAATGTCTCCACACATCAGATAGAGCCGTGGCATTCTCCTGTAAAGATTAGGGAAAAAAATATAATTCCATGTACAGATAAATAGTTAAGCACTTAGATTAAACAACTCCTTTGTAAGATAAATGTTTTAAGATGAAACAGGTGAATTAACACTCCTCAGTTAGCAGGCTAAAACAAGCTAAAACTCACATGGTAGCAAAAACTAACTAGCAGAAATTGTTAACAAGTTAGAAATGAAGTTAGAAATGATTTAAACACACTTTGCTGTAGGCTACTATTTACTAGTTAACAAAAAATCATGCATGTCATTTAAAATATATTCACCCCACCCAGTATTGTAATCAAAACTTACCAGAAAGCATGTAGTCCTTGGCTCAGACAGTGTAGTAGTGTGGGCTCAATAGCGTCTCATTAGTGTGCAAGATCTTGAGAATCAGCTGTACATGTGATGGAAGAGTGCACTCCACATGTGATGGAAGAATGCACTGTGCATGCAGAGGGTTGTAATTCCATTGAATGTGGATATTTTAACCAGAATATGCCACAAGACCTAGAACTGCCTTGTGTATCCTACAAAAAAAGGTTCACTGTTAACTGTCAACTTCCCATGGAAAATTTCAGAGCGTTTGCAACCCTAGCTGTTACTGTAAGTGAACCTATGGTCACTTCCTCTGTGAGTACTCGGTCTGTTCTTCCCGTAAGTTCAGTTAGTTAGGACCTCTCGGTCCATTATCCATGTTGATGTGTGAGGGAGAGAGAGAGAGCTGTCTGGCTTGGAAATGGATGTGTATGGACATTAAGCCCACCTGCGTGTGTGCGTGTGCATGCCTGTGTGTTGACAGATACACGCATGCACACACACACACACAAAACTACAGGAAAAGGAGGACCGAGCATGCCCCCATTCTCATTGATGGGGCTGTAGTGGAGCAGGTTGAGAGCTTCAAGTTCCTTGGTGTCCACATCACCAACAAACTAATATGGTCCAAGCACATCAAGACAGTCGACTGCGGCACTGCTTGCTGTGCGGTAGCAGAGAAAACAGTCTATGACTTGGGTGACTGGAGTCTCTGACAATTTTATGTTTTTTCCTCAGACACCGCCTATTATATAGGTCCAGGATTGCAGGAAGCTTGGCCCCAGTGATGTACTGGGCCACACGCATTACCCTCTGTAGCAGCTCACTGTCAGATGCCGAGCAGTTGCCATACCAGGTGGTGATGCAACCGGTCAGATCTTTTTGAGGATCTGGGGACGGATACCAAATATTTTTGCCATGATCTCTTCATGACTGCCTTGGTGTGTTTGGACCGTGATAGATCACTGGTGATGTGGACACAAAGGCAGTTGAAACTCTCGACCCGCTTCACTACAGCCCTGTTAATGGGGGCCTGTTCGGCTCGCCTTTTCCTGAAGTCCACGATCAGTTCCTTTGTCTTGCTCACATTGAGGGAGAGGTCTGACCTCCTCCCTATAGGCTGTCTCATCGTTGTCGTGATCAGGCCTACAACTGTTGTGTGGTCAGCAAACGTTTTAATTTTTTTAAATATTTCACCTTTGTTTAACCAGGTAGGCCAGTTGAGAATAAGTTCTCATTTAAAACTGCGACCTGGCCGAGATAAAGCAAAGCAGTGCAAATGATGATGTGGAAGAAGAAATACTGGTGTGCAAAAGGACAAAAATTTAAATAAAAACTATATTGGAATGAGGTAGATAGATTGGATGGGCTTTTTACTGATGGGTTGTGTACACCTGCAGTGATCGGTAAGCTGCTCAGATAGCTGATGCTTAAAGTTAGTGAGGGAGATGTAAGTCTCCAACTTCAGCGATTTTTGCAATTCGTTCTAGTCATTGGCAGCAGAGAACTGGAAGGAAAGGCGGCCAAATTAGGTGTTGGCTTTGGGGATGACCAGTAAGATATACCTGCTGGAGTGCTTGCTACGGGTGGGTGTTGTTATGGTGACCAGTGAGCTGAGATAAGGCAGAGCTTTACCTAACAAAGACTTATTGATGACCTGGAGCCAGTGGGTCTGGCGCCGAATATGTAGCGAGGGCCAGCCGACGAGAGCATACATGTCGCAGTGGTGGGGGGTATATCGGGCTTTGGTGCAAAACGGATGGCACTGTGATAGACTGCATCCAGTTTGCTGAGTAGAGTGTTGGAGGCTATTTTATAAATGACATAGCCGAAGTCGAGGATCGGTAGGATAGTCAGTTTTACAAGGGTATGTTTGGCAGCATGAGTGAAGGAGGCTTTGTTGCGAAATAGGAAGCACTCTAGATTTAATTTTGCTTTGGAGATGTTTAATTTGAGTCTGGAAGGAAAGTTTAAAGTCTAGCGAGACACCTAGGTATTTGTTGTTGTCCACATCTAAGTCAGAACCGTCCAGAGTAGTGATGCTAGTCGGGCGGGCAGGTGCGGGCAACGATCGTTTGAAAAGCATGCATTTGGTTTTACTAGCGTTTAACCTCTCTGAGACATGTGGTACGGTAGCGTCCTGCCTCGCCAACAGCCAGTGAAAGTGCAGGGCACCAAATTCAAAACAACAAAAATCCCATAATTACAATTCCTCAAGCATACAAGTATTTTACACCATTTTAAAGATAAAATTCTCATTAATCCAGCCACAGTGGCTGATTTCAAAAAGGCTTTACAGCAAAAGCACCACAAACGATTATGTTAGGTCACCACAAAGTCACAGAAAAACCCAGCCATTTTTCAAGCCAAAGCGAGGAGTCACAAAAAGTACAAATAGAGATCAAATTAACCACTAACCTTTGATGATCTTCATCAGATGACACTCATAGGACTTCATGTTACACAATACATGTATGTTTTGTTCGCTAAAGTGTATATTTATATAAAAAAATCTCATTTTACATTGGCGCGTTACGTTCAGTCTAAAACATGCAGTGATTGTGCAGAGAGCCACATCAATTTACAGAAATACTCATCATAAATGTTGATGAAAATACAAGTGTTATACATGGAATTAGAGATATACTTCTCCTTATACTTCTCCTCAGATTTGAAAAAAAACGTTACTGAAAAAGCAAACCATGCAATAATCTGAGTACAGCGTTCAGACAACAAATCAGCCATTAATCAGAAATAGCATTATAAATATTCACTTACCTTTGATGATCTTCATCAGAATGCACTCCCAGGAATCCCAGTTTCACAATAAATGTTTGATTTGTTCGATAAAGTTAATAATTTATGTCCAAATAGGTTATTTTGTTAGGGCATTTGGTAAACAAATCCAAACGCTCGTTCAGGTTCAGTCGGACGTAAAGTTCGAAAAGTTATATTACAGGATGTAGAAACTTGTCAAACTAAGTATAGAATCAATCTTTAGGATGTTTTTATCATAAATCTTCAATAATGTTCCAACCGGAGAATCCCATTGTCTGCAGAAAAGCAATGGAACGAGAGCTAACTCTCTCGTGAACGCGCCTCACGAGCATGTGGCACAATCCCCTCTCATTCTCTCCCCCTTCATAGTAAAAGACTGTTGACATCTAGTGGAAGCCTTAGGAAGTGCAATATGACCCCATTTACACTGTATATTGGAATATGGCAAAGAGTTGAAAAACGACAAATCTCAGATTTCCCACTTCCTGGTTGGATTTTTCTCAGGTTTTCGCCTGCCATATGAGTTCTGTTATACTCACAGATATCATTCAATCAGTTTTAGAAACTACAGAGTGTTTTCCATCCAAATCTACTAATTATATGCATATTCTAGCTTTTCAATAGTACTAATAATATGCATATATTAGCATCTGGGACAGAGTAGCAGGCAGTTTACCCTGGGCACCTTATTCATCCAAGCTACTCAATACTGCCTCCCTGTCACCAATAAGTCAAGAGCAGCTGGAGGCCACGGACGGAGTGTTTTATGGCATTGAAGCTCGTTTGTTAACAATCTCCAAAGAAGGGCCAGAAGTATACAGAATGGTGTTGTCTGTGTAAAGGTGGATTGAAGAATCACCGGTGGTCTTTTCAGAGAAAAGAGTCGGCCCGAGAATTGAACCCTGTGGTACCCCCATAGAGACTGCCAGAGGTCCGGACAACAGGCCTTCCGATATGACACACTGAACTCTATCTGAGAAGTAGTTGGCAAACCAGGCGAGGCAGTCATTTGAGAAACCAAGGCTGTTGAGTCTGCCGATAAGAATATGGTGATTGACAGAGTCGAAAGCCTTGGCCAGGTCGATGAAGACGGCTGCACAGTACTGTCTTTAATCAATGGCAGTTATGATATCGTTTAGTACCTTGAGCGTGGCTGAGGTGCACCTGTGACCAGCTCGGAAACTGGATTGCACAGCGGAGAAGGTACGGTGGAATTCGAAATTTGTTAACTTGGCTTTTGAAGACTTTAGAAAGGCAGGGCAGGATGGATATAGGTCTATAACAGTTTGGGTCTAGAGTGTCACCCCCTTTGTAGAGGGGGATGACCGCGGCAGCTTTGCAATCTTTAGGGATCTCGGGCGATACGAAAGAGAGATGGAACAGACTGGTAATAGGGGTTGCAACAATGGCGGCGGATCATTTTAGAAAGAGAGGGTCCAGATTGTGTAGCCCAGCTGATTTGTACAGGACCTGATTTTACAGCTCTTTCAGAATATCTGCTGTCTGTATATGGGTGAAGGAGAAGCTGGGGAGGCTTGGCCAAGTAGCTGCAGGGGGTGCAGAGCTGTTGGCTGGGTTTGGGGTAGCCAGGAGGAAAGCATGGCCAGCCGTAGAGAAATGCTTATTGAAATTCTCAATTATCGTGGATTTATTGGTGGTGACTGTGTTTCCTAGCCTCAGTGCAGTGGACAGCTGGGAGGAGGTGCTCTTGTTCTCCATGGACTTTACAGTGTCCCAAAACTTTTTGGAGTTAGAGCTACAAGATGCAAATTTCTGTTTGAAAAAGCTAGCCTTTGATTTCCTGACTGACTGTGTATATTGGTTCCCGACTTCCCATATTGCGAGTACTATTCGATGCTAGTGCAGTCCGCCACAGGATGTTTTTGTGCTGGTCGGGGCCTTCAGGTCTGAAGTGAACCAAGGACCTTATTTGTTCTTAGTTCTACATTCTTTTGAAAGGGTCAAGCTTATCTAAGATGGTGAGGAAATTACTTTTAAAGAACGACCAGGCATCCTCTACTGACGAGGATCCTCTACGGAACTTAATCTGTTGCGACGAGCAATCCCGTATCCGGGATCCTATTTATAGCCTCAAGCTTATTACCATAACGCAACGTTAACTATTCATGAAAATCGCAAATGAAATGAAATAAATATATTTGCTCTCAAGCTTAGCCTTTTGTTAACAACACTGTCATCTCAGATTTTCAAAATATGCTTTTGAACCATAGCTAAACAAGCATTTGTGTAAGAGTATTGATAGCCTAGCATAGCATTAAGCCTAGCATTCAACATGCAACATTTTCAAAAAAACAAGAAAAGCATTCAAATAAAATCATTTACCTTTGAAGAACTTCAGATGTTTTCAATGAGGAGACTCTCAGTTAGACAGCAAATGTTCAGTTTTTCCAAAAATATTAGTTGTGTAGGACAAATCGCTCCGTTTTGTTCATCACGTTTGGGTAAAAAAAAAACTAAAATTAACTAAATCCAAATTAACTCCATAATATCGACAGAAACATGGCAAACGTTGTTTAGAATCAATCCTCAAGGTGTTTTTCACATATCTATCGATGATAAATCATTCGTGGCAGTTTGGTTTCTCCTCTGAAGAAAATGGAACGCGCATGGACCTAGAGATTACGCAATAATTTCGACGGAGGACACCGGGCGGACACCTGGTAAATGTAGTCTCTTATGGTCAATCTTCTAATGATATGACTACAAATACGTCACAATGCTGCAGACACCTTGGGGAAACGACAGAAAGTGCAGGCTCATTCCTGGCGCATTCACAGCCATATAAGGAGACATTGGAACACAGGGCATTCCAAATCTGGACCATTTCCTGTATGAAATTTCATCTTGGTTTCGCCTGTAGCATTAGTTCTGGGGCACTCACAGATAATATCTTTGCAGTTTTGGAAACGTCAGAGTTTTTTCTTTCCAAAGCTATCAATTACATGCATAGTCGAGCATCTTTTCGTGACAAAATATCTTGTTTAAAACGGGAATGTTTTTTATCCAAAAATTAAAAGAGCGCCTCCTATCTCAAAGAAGTTAATGATGGTGTTGGAGACGTGTCTGACCATGCAGCCGTGGGTGAACAGGGAGTACAGGAGGGGACTAAGTACACACCCCTGAGGGGCCCCAGTGTTGAGGATCAGCGTGGCAGACATGTTGCTACATACCCTTACCAACCAGGGGGCGGCCCGTCAGGAAGTCCAGGATCCAGTTGCAGAGGGAGGTGTTTAGTCCCAGGATCCTAAGCTTAGTGATGAGCTTCGTGGGCACTTTGGTGTTGAACGCTGAGCTGTAGTCAATGAATAGCATTTTCACATAGGTGTTCCTTTTGTCCAGGTGGGAAAGGGCAGTGTGCAGTGCGTCATCTGTGGATCTGTTGGGTCGGTATGTGAATTGGAGTGGGTGTAGCGTATCCGGGAGCATGCTGTTGATGTGAGCCATGACCAGCCTTTCTAAGCACTTCATGGCTACAGTTGTGAGTGCTACAGTGCGGTAATCATTTAGGCAGGTTACCTTCGCTTCATAGTGCACAGGGACTATGGTGGTCTGCTTGAAAGATGTAGGTATTAGACTCAGTCAGGGAGGTTGAAAATGTCAGTGAAGACACTTGCCAGTTGGTCCGTGCACGCTTTGAGTACATGTCCTGGTAATCCATCTGGCACCGGGGCTTTGTTAATGTTTAAAGGTCTTTCTCACATTGGCTACCGAGAGCGTTATCACACAGTCATCCAGAACAGCTGGTGCTCTCGTGCATGCTTCAGTGTTGCTTGCCTCGAAGCGAGCATTAAAGACATTTAGCTTGTCTGGTAGGCTCATTTCACTCGGCAGCTTGCGTCACTCGGCAGCTTGCGTCTGGGTTTCCCTTTGTAGTCCGTAATAGTTTTGAAGCTCTGCCACATCCGACGAGCATCAGAGCCAGTGTAGTAAGATTCAATCTTAATCCTGGGCACTAACCACTAACCCACACATTGGCTCTGTACCGATACCCCCTGTATATAGTATTGCTATTGTTATTTTATTGCTGCTCTTTAATTACTTATTCTTTTTATTTATTTTTCTTATTTGTATTTTTTTTAACTGCATTGTTGGTTAGGGGCATGTGACTAAAATTTGATATGATTTGATTTTGATACAAACACCATCATCATCATACAACATTGGTATGTGTCAATCCCTCAGTGCTAACCTTCGTAGGCATGGAGGCGGGCTTGGAGTCTGTGCAGGCGTTGATCATAGTAGGTGTTCCACCAATCACAGTCGTGGTTATCGCGTTACCCTGCAGACTGAGGCCCTTGTCGACCCGGCGCCTGCGCTTGCCCGTGTCCCGCTGTTCCTTCTGGCGGTTTTGCACCTCCATGAGGGCCGTGATGAACGTGTTCTTCACCTCTTTCTCAAACTCCAGCTCATCACGACGCGCCAGCTGGGTGACCAGCTCCTCGGAGTACTCTCTGATGGCCGCCTCCACCCGGCACAGCAGCTCCACCAGGGCCGAGCTGGGCATCACACTCAAGCCTGGAGGGAGAGAGAGGCATGGAGGTCAGGTATAGAGCTACATTAGCCTGGAGCCCCGCTCTGCATGAGCTGAATAGCCAAATCCTATGGTCATTGTCACAAACAGACAGATCTGAACCCAGGCAAACTGACATAGGTCTGGAGGGAGAAGGGAGGAGAAAATGGTTGTAATCAGGTATGGAGCTATGCTACATTCGCCTGTTGATTCCAATTGCTGTATAGCCAACTCTTACGGTCATTGTTACGAATAGATCTAGGCCCAGGCTAACTGTACATAGAGGTGAACAGAGATTCAATATGCATAATGTTATATACTGTAGAAGGGATATCAAATTGCTTTCCTTGAGGGACAAAGCACAATGACATAAACTGCTTGGGAAAAAGGAAACCTGGGCCTGTATTCATAAAACATCTCAGAGTGTTAATTTAGGATCTGGTTCCCCCTGTCAATATAATCATATTCATTGTGATATAAAAGGCAATACTGATTCTAGATCAGCATACTTTGAGACACATACTTTGAGACACTTTATGAATATGAGCCCAGTACCACTTCAGGCCTCAAGGGCAGGAATTGAATTGATGTTTATTCATGGATGCCATGGGAAGCCAGGCTTCACAAATTTTTGGACCAATAATAAAAATGTATAATAATAATAAAAATATTTATTTTGTCTCTCTGTGTTTCATAATTGTACTTCAATTCACAAGAGGCTGAATGTAGAGAAAGCATCCAAGCGAGCGAAACTGCGCCCCTCTGTCTCTACATGTAGGCCATCAAACTGATGCTGTCTGGTTCAAACGAGTATGACATTGTTGCCGCCCGTAGCATTGAATGCAAGGGAAGCCAGTGAGTATCTAGCCTCCCTTGACAAAAAAGTATAAAAAATGTACCAATCAGCATTGAGCTAAACTGAGCGAGCTCAACTGTGAATGGTCCTGGCGCACCAGAAAAAGTGTCAAGGGAAGCCAGCTTGGATTTGGCGTCACTCCTATCAAATCCCATTGAGAGCATACTTGAACTGTTGCACCTCGTTGTGTTGTTGTCCTCCGGTGGCTAGCTAGACAGCTAGTAAAATCGGCCTTTTCCTAAATTAGCCATGGATGGAAATAGAGATTTGGACTTGTGGTTTTACTTCATTCTCCGTACTGGCCAATGACTTTAACAGTGATTTTGATCCAACCATTAATTCATACATTGTTGTGCCCCTGACCTGGGAGGATGGAAGTTCAATATGTAGCTAGATGTAGAAGGCTAATGTTAACTAGCTAACGTTTCCCATGAATGGAAGTTAGGGTAGCGAGCTAGCATTTTAGCCAGGTAGCCTAGGACAATAAACAATAAAAGTGTGTATATGTATGACAGACTGTGATTGACTGTTTCCTCAACATGAAAGAGAGGAGGATGACATTGGAATTTCTCTATGAGTCAAAATGTTTTTCTACATTCACGAACACGCACGCACACACATAAATCAGAACCATGGACAGCCACATCACATTTAGCTTACGTGGATTGAACAAAACATTTTTGGGTATCTTTTAGTTGTTACTCTATTAGACTAAGTAGATGTGATTTGATGATGTTGAAATGTTGAAGTTAAAATGGTGCTGGAATAGTGGAGGCAGCTGCTTTTTTCTTTGCGACTTGCAGTAACTCTGAGGTTCTAAATCAATACTTGTTTAGTGGTCTGAAAATGTCGGAAACATTAACTTGCTTGTAGGTCATGTAACTGTCTGTTACTGTACATGCAATATTCTTTGTGGCCTTTTGTTTTATTTTTAATTTAACCTTTATTTAAGTAGGCAAGTCAGTTAAGAACAAATTCTTATTTACAATGACGGCCTACACCGGCCAAACCCAGACGACGCTGGGCCTATGGTGCGCCGCCCTATGGGACTCCCAATCATGGCCGGTTGTGATACAGCCTGGATTGGAACCAGGATTGGAACCACTTCACTGGACAGAGATTGCTATCTGGTTTTGTGATAAAATAAAGGTGTGGTTGTATTTATTCTGGCCACTGTGTCTTCTTATTTCTCGGCCATAAGGCCTATATATCACGGTCGCAAGGCATATGAATTAACAGGTTATAGAGCAAACAATGCAATTATCACAACACATAGATTGTAATGTCTTTATTGGGGGGGTGGGCCTGGCTTCCCCAGTGATGTTACCCACGCACCGCTACTGCATACAGTATATGAATTGATTACATAAATGGGAGGAAAATGGGATGATATCACCCGTATGTCACCTATGACGTTTTTCATTAGTCTTGACATTAAATTCTGAGAAGAGGAACTGGCCTTTGACTGTTTCTGTGACTGTGGGTGATACTGTCCAATATTACTACTATTTTTGGAAGTAAACACACACAAACACACACCAAGCAGGACAAATAAAAATGTGTCTCATGCAGGAGAGCCACATGGTCACACAATGTCTTTCCACAGGGAACCATATTGAGTGTGTGACATGGCCCTCTGAAATGATCGACTCATACGGAAAATGCCTGCTGCAGGTTTGTCCAGTTATTCATCCTATATTCACCATAGAGGCTGAAGACTGATGAAAGTTCCAGATGTTTACTCAGGTAAACTGATAAGACAACCACATTGTCTGAACTAGGAACCCTCGCCCAATCAAAGTCCTATAAGCAGGGCGTTAGCCTACTGAGCTAAACCCTAGCCCTTAACTCAAACAACTTTACATATTTTGTCTCAGACAAGGTTACTTAGTGATACAGTCACAGCTCATAGAGCACATCTTTAACCACTACAAGATCGGTCAAAGGTCACTTTCTTTTTACACACTGTTGTATAAACAGGAAATAGATTTTGGAAATAGTGTCTGTCCACAACTCCAATGAAAATCTCAATTGGATCTTGAATTGCTAAAATGTTCATTTAACTACTTGGTAAATGTGACTTGGTGTTTAACCCTTCAGTCAACCTTAGTTTTTGTACACTTACCTTCATAAGAAGGCATGTTGTTATTGGCGGCCTGTGACAGCTGTCTGATCTCTTCCAGAAGGGATGGGTTGGTCTTGGGTGAGGAGTGTCCACTCTCTTCCTCGTCATCCTCCTCTGTCTCACCAGGGTCCGGTGAGTTCTCCATCATCTCAACTATCTCCTCAATGACCTTGGAGAGAGAGATGGAGGTAAGGTAGATGAATGTACAGTAGCCTATGCTATAATGTAGAAGGGAGCTACTTGAAATAAATAGTCTTGCTATACATTTAGCCTTGGCCTAAATTGACTTGGCCTTTCTAACCGCTATTATTATAGTATATGGGAGAGTTAATGTATTCTACTTTTGTATGTTTTAAATGAGTCTAAATTAGATTAAAGTAACTGTCCAGAGAGAATCTCACATTTAAAAGTTCATATTCTGTTAACTCATACCAAAATAATGTTGTTGACTCATCTTTTATTCGTATTTGTGACCAAAGCATAAATGGGAGAAAAACCCACCTCTAACTTATATCTCAAACAGACCATTTAAAACATGTTTGCTACTTCCTCATAGAGGATGATTGTCAATAAGCGGTCTACTTGCATTAATATTTTGAATGACCGGTATACTCCCACACCATTCCAGCACAGAAAAGCTGCTTTTTAACATACTTATTACCATTTTCTTTTAAGGAAAACTTTTTAACTTGTGTTGTAAATAATTATAGGTCATATTTCATAGAAATCTGGAAACACTGGACAGTTACTTTAACTAAACCCAGTAATATTCAGTACTTAACTGGAAGTCCTACCAAGTCCTTTAGATAACAGGAAGTATATGTGTCTGTAGTCACCTGATCAGCAGTGAGGAGAGGCTCCTCGCTCATGCAGTTGGCATTGTCGTTCTTCTCGTTCATCTCCTCCTCCTCTTTTTCATGAATCTGTAGAATACAAGAGAGAACGAATGAAACCATGGAAACCCATTCAGCCACATTAGTGCTAAAGTAGCTTAACTTCTTAGTATTGGAAACAGAAACCATGGAAACAAGGTTTATAAATAAGAGTACAGAAAAGCCATTCACCTATATTGGATTTATCTTTAGATTATTAGCATTGGCATTTAGGGAGCTTGTGAACATGGCCCAAATATGACCCCACTCTGCTCTCTGCTCTTCATCTCAAAATACAATTTACTACCCTCGAGTTTAGAAGCCAATTTGAAAGTGTTTGGGTTGTGCTTAGTCAGACTCAAATTGCCCCAAATATATCTAGTGTCCATTGACTGTCTGTTTTCTACTTGATTGCTTTTGATGCGCATTGTTTTTATGCCATTTGCCTCAATCAGTAATAAACTAAACCGGGGGCATGGAAAGGTAAATGCTGATGGAATGCTTTCCACTGTTTGGAGAGTCGCTTATACAGTAGCTTCCTGCTGGGGACTGTCTGTCTGCGTATTGGCCCTGACCCAGTGCCTGCAGTTGCATGTGAGAGCAGACTAGAGGAGGAGAGGGAGAGAAAGTGTAGGAGGAGGGGGGTTGATTGACAGATACTAAGTAGCATGCAATCAAGGCAGCTCAGCCTTGATTTTTGGTGTCAGGTCAGGTGACGTTAGCACCACAAGCACAACACACTCTAGCTTGCACATTTGCTAAAACGTTGATCTCTTACAGCATGTTCTCCCACATTGCCTCACTAAAGAACACACTGCAGTCAGCCAAACATATCCATTCAAATAAAAGTCTAAAGATCTAATGAAAAAATGTACTTCCAAGATGTTGTCTCAGACTGTTGTCTTTCCAGTTGAGAAGAGAGGGGGTTGGAAAATGGAGAAACGTGATTCTTCCGATGACCTTAAAGTATTTTGGAGTATATTGGAGGGGGTTACCTCCTGATCGGAGAGGTTGCCGTTGAATCCCTCTGAGTTGGGGTTGTCCCAGCTGGAGACAGAGGAAGGGACGTAGTTATCCATCAGCGCATCCCACACACTGAAACATGGACATAAACAAACACACATTCAGTCACCAACACTGCAACACAACAAAAATACACTGTAAAAATGCACACACAAAAAACCAATGCTGAAACAGTCAGGACATCCCACACACAACACAGCACAAAACACTATCAGTCCTCAAGGCTATAACTATCAGGAAACAGGCCATTTTTGGGGGGGCATAGAATGGTAATTCAATAATAATCCCAAATTCAGTGGTGGTTTGTGATTAAAACAAATTGAGGAGGAGGATGGATTACACCGAAGAGGACCTAGATGACCCTCCTATACCCAAATCACATTTGATAGAAATTGTCAATTATATATCTGCAGCCATTTTCTTCTATCAGTGTTCCGTTGAACATTTGCAGACAGTGAATGCAGAGGAAGAGATGTTCACATCACATTATTGTGCTTCATTCTCTTTTGTTGCTCTTTTATTTCACTCTGTTTTGGGCGGTCTCTCAAAAATGATGTCCCTGAACTTGTCAACATAATTAATCAAATCGAAATGCACATCAAAATCCTCCCCATTGCAGTCCAGGCTGCAATGCACACAGTCAACTAACAATAAAATCTAAACTCACAGTTTACACATTTTTTACAGGTGTCCAATTTGAATAAGTATAGATAAAAACAGCCCCTTACAGCATTGTGCAAGTCCTCTTCGAACTATAAGATCCTCGGTCCAATCAAGGCTTTAGCCTTGTGAAAATGACCAGAGTAGAACTCTCCCTTTCCGTGTTTTTCACCCAGCTTGGCATGGCATCCACACCCTACCATCCTCTTAGTGGCACTGCCCAGCCATTCACCATGCAGGAAACAAGCAGCCATTCGTAAGGACCCATGACCTTAGAGGTCATGCCTGTTGTGTTGTCCCACACACACACAAACACCCACACACCAGCCATCTCTCCATCTGCCAAACAGGAACTAGCTGGTACAGCACTGTCCCATATGTTTGCAAACCTTTAGCTAATCTGGCCTTTAGATTGAACCGGTCATTCCATCAACTGTGTTGCATAACATAAATAATCTATAAACTATCACATTTGGCTAGATAAAATAATGCTTGGATAAATGTGTGTATATATTCATTGCATCAATTCAAGGATAAGGATAGGGGAACCAATTTCAAAACATTCAAATCAGAAACATCATATGATGCAGTTTCTAACTCTGCAGTGTAATGTAGAATACAGTAGATCATCAAATGCAAAACAAGGTCATTAATGCACCCCTACATGCTAACAACAGCATCCCCAACATACAAATTTGTATATCATTGTATATCATCAATACTTTGTCCTTCGGTCCTATGTACTCTGAATATGGTTCAATAGGCATACCCAAGGGCACCTACAACCAAGCTATTTTTAGCAAGAGGGTTTATTTCCACCCAATGCGAGATTGTCTGTGTTTCTGCTTCAGAGGCTGTTGGCGAATGGGAGTGCTAGCTGCCTGCTGGGAGAGGCAGCGACAGACCAAAAGAGCGTTCAAAAATACATTTAATAATTCAAGGCCTATACCGGCTGTGGACTGCTGGAGTGGGCAGGGTCACACGGGTGGTTTGTGTTTTTCTGCTGGTGGGTGATTTGGTCGCTGTGAGGTGGGCTGAGTATCAGGATCTGAGTGCTGGGTCATGAGCTATCCAGTGGTATTTTTATAACAGTAGTGGTATATCAGCCAATGCTCTGTTTAGCTGATAGAATACCACAAGTCATCACAGCTATCTAAACTGTAATGAATGAATAGGTGTAGTGTTCATAGCTGCTCCTTTCACACCATACCCAGACTTTACATGCTCTGTTTGCAGTAAATAGTGTGCCTTATGAATAGGATTGTACAGTCACAAAGTATGCAGTATGAAGACAGAAGAGGAAGATATCATCAGACATGATGGACTCCCTAAACAAGTAAGCATTGACCAATGCTTTGTTCAAAAGATTGCTGCAAAGAATGTGCCATATTATCAAAAAGATTACTGGGGTGCATTGTACAACTCAAAAGGTAAGCAGATGAAGTGAAAAATCACTTCCCCCGTGATACACCATTTGTATCTTAAACTCTTATCACAAAAGCACAGACCCTTTATGCTGAGGTCAGACTTAAGCTTAAAAACCACAAAGGTGGTGGCCGACACTTACTCTTCATCCTGCAGCCGCTCCTCGTCCTCCTCGGTGTGAGACTGATTGCGCACGGGGGCCAGGCCCTCAGTCTTGGTGTTGTAGTTATGGAAACAGACATTCAGCTTCTCGTCAAACTCGTTGACCAGGTCCTCCATGGACTTGAAACTCATCATCTCAGAGAAGTTCTCCAGTTCAGAGAAGTCCTCACGGGTGATGGGGGTCAGGGAGACGGTGCTGTAAGGGGGTCGGCTGAGGGGCATGTCCTCTACCCGGCAGGGCCTGAGGTCCTCAAACTCCTCATCCAGGCACACAAGCGGGGCCTCCATGGTGGGTGTCCCCAATCACAAGTCAATGACAGAGAAAGAAGCCCTAGCATAGGGAAGGAAGAGACCAAAATTTGAAAACAACATGGACTTTATAGGGGGTTGCTTTTTTCAATTTGAGTCATTAGATCATACTCCAGAAACACTGTCAATACCACTGACCCAGAAAAGACAAAGAATTTCTGGGTCCCAGCACCGGCACCAGTACTTCAGGTCTCAGGAAGACAGTAGTGATAATTCGGCCATCTGCTGCATCAGCAGTAGCACATCTGATTCAACAAACAAAGGCTTGGTGGTTAGTTGAATCAGGTGCGTTAGTGCTGGGCTGGAGTAAAAATACCTGATTACATGATAAATTCACACATCAGTTATCTAGAGTAATTTCAATAGGATATTTACCAATAAAATACACATAAATTTTGTAGCACGTCTGGAATGGCAAAGTCCCTCCCAGACAAAGAGGAAGGGACTCAGCTGGACCAGGAAAGACCCAGTCCCCCAGGGAACCAAAATGGTTAATTAAGCAATACTGGTGGGATTTCATTGATGAGGAAAGGGATTCAGGGACTGACAGTCATTATAAAGGCACTACAGTCCCCACCAGTTATGTTGTCTTAAGAGCGATACTCAACAAAAGAAAGGGCATAGCTAGCCCTAAATTTAGACAATGTGCTAATTATAGATTTATCGCTGTGGTAAATTCTGTTTCACAGCAAGATTGTACTAAGCACCATGACATTTGGGAAACATTGTTCAAGATGGACACTAACCAACTTAAGTGCAAATCCTAAACACTTAAATCTACAGTATATGAGGTCATATAGCTATAATTATCAGACATCCTCAATAATGAATGACTCTGTATGTAATCCTTGTTATTACTATCCTGGTAAGTATGGAGTGATCTGTACGAAATTAACAACAGTTGATTCTTGTGAAAGACTGTTGGATGAAAGTTGTGTGTCAGTCCAAGTTCTGATGCAGTGCAATTACAGGAGTGAGAGTACTAACGTTTTTCCTGGATCTTTGCATATAGCCAGGGAGTGTCGTGGAAAGGAATCCATTTAAAACAAGATTGCGTACGCCTCTTCCTTTCTCTCATCGCATTATTTAGCAAAGTGCCACTTCATCGAAAGACAGACATTCATCTTTAGCCCCTCCTCTCTCTCTTTGTCTCTCTGTCTCCCATCATACCCACCCTTATTTTCTGCAGAGAAGCCTCTGAGTACAGTGGGGCAAAAAAGTATTTAGTCAGCCACCAATTGTGCAAGTTCTCCCACTTAAAAAGATGAGAGAGGCCTGTAATTTTCATCATAGGTACACTTCAACTATGACAGACAAAATGAGGGAAGAAAATCCAGAAAATCACATTGTAGGATTTTTAATGAATTTATTTGCAAATTATGTTGGAAAATAAGTATTTGGTCACCTTCAAACAAACAAGATTTCTGGCTCTCACAGACCTGTAACTTCTTCTTTAAGATGCTCCTCTGTCCTCCACTCGTTCCCTGTATTCATGGCACCTGTTTGAACTTGTTATCAGTATAAAAGACACGTGTCCACAACCTCAAACAGTCACACTCCAAACTCCACTATGGCCAAGACCAAAGAGCTGTCAAAGGACACCAGAAACAAAATTGTAGACCTGCACCAGGCTGGGAAGACTGAATCTGCAATAGGTAAGCAGCTTGGTTTGAAGAAATCAACTGTGGGAGCAATTATTAGGAAATGGAAGACATACAAGACCACTGATAATCTCCCTCAATCTGGGGCTCCACGCAAGATCTCACCCCGTGGGGTCAAAATGATCACAAGAACGGTTAGCAAAAATCCCAAAACCACACGGGGGGACCTAGTGAATGACCTGCAGAGAGCTGGGACCAAAGTAACAAAGCCTACCATCAGTAACACACTACGCCGCCAGGGACTCAAATCCTGCAGTGCCAGACGTGTCCCCCTGCTTAAGCCAGTACATGTCCATGCCCGTCTGAAGTTTGCTAGAGAGCATTTGGATGATCCAGGAGAAGATTGGGAGAATGTCATATGGTCAGATGAAACCAAAATATAACTTTTTGGTAAAAACTCAACTCGTCGTGTTTGGAGGACAAAGAATGCTGAGTTGCATCCAAAGAACACCATACCTACTGTGAAGCATGGGGGTGGAAACATCATGCTTTGGGGCTGTTTTTCTGCAAAGGGACCAGGGCGACTGATCCGTGTAAAGGAAAGAATGAATGTGGCCATGTATCGTGAGATTTTGAGTGAAAACCTCGTTCCATCGGCAAGGGCATTGAAGATGAAACGTGGTTGGGTCTTTCAGCATGACAATGATCCCAAACACACCGCCCGGGCAACGAAGGAGTGGCTTCGTAAGAAGCATTTCAAGGTCCTGGAGTGGCCTAGCCAGTCTCCAGATCTCAACCCCATAGAAAATCTTTGGAGGGAGTTGAAAGTCTGTGTTGCCCAGCAACAGCCCCAAAACATCACTGCTCTAGAGGAGATCTGCATGGAGGAATGGGCCAAAATACCAGCAACAGTGTGTGAAAACCTTGTGAAGACTTACAGAAAACGTTTGACCTCTGTCATTGCCAACAAAGGGTATATAACAAAGTATTGAGATAAACTTTTGTTATTGACCAAATACTTATTGTCCACCATAATTCGCAAATAAATTCATAAAAAATCCTACAATGTGATTTTCTGGATTTTTTGTTCTCATTTTGTCTGTCATAGTTGAAGTGTACCTATGATGAAAATTACAGGCCTCTCTCATCTTTTTAAGTGGGAGAACTTGCACAATTGGTGGCTGACTAAATACTTTTTTGCCCCACTATATGTATTCATATAGCATCTCGAAGTTGGAATGCTGATGTAGGATAAGTTTGGCCTTTTCATACACTTCGACCTAGATCATTCCAAACATGCTCAGTGGATGACGTCTGGTACGTATGCAGGCTGGAAGAACTGGGACATGTTCAGCTTCCAGGAATTTTGAACATATCCTTGCGACATGGGGCTGTGCATTAACAATGAGCCTAAGGATCTCGTCATGGTATTTATGTGCATTCAAATTGCCATCGATAAAATACAATTGTGTTCGTTGTGCATGCACATACCATAATCCCACTGGTTGAAACCGGGATTCATCCGTCAAGAGCACACTTCTCCAGTGTGCCAGTGGCCATCGAAGGTGAGTGTTTACCCACTGAAGTCGGTTACATCTCTGACGATAAGCATGCAGATGAGCTTCCCTGAGACGGTTTCTGACAGTTTGTGCAGAAATTCTTTAGTTGTGCAAACCCACAATTGAATTAGCTGTCCGGGTGTCTGGACTCAGACCATCCCGCAGATAAAGAAGCCGGATGTGGGGGTCCAGGCTTGGTGTGGTTACACGTGGTCTGCGGTTGTGTAGGCCAGTTTGGATGTACTACCAAATTCTCTAAAATGACATTGGAGGCGGCTTATGGGAGATACATTAAATATAGTAAGAGATATTTGCAGCTTTTCATGGCTACATGAGAAGCTTTGAACTTTTGTTAGTTCTTAGTCCATGTGCTAATGAACATCTTGCAGGAAGATATAAAGAAAAGACTGAAAATAGCAGAACATTATTTTGTTCTGGTAGACTGCCGTGAAATCATGGCTGAGAGTGACAATATGAGTTTGTTTGCGTGTTTGTTTATGTTTGTATGTGTATGCCCATGTGAATGTATATGCAGTGAGTGTAATGGTGTGCACACATCTGTGTGTGAATGGGACATTTGACCTTCACCAATGGACCCAGGTGATGGTGGTGTTAACCTACCACTGTTTTGCTCCTTGCCTAGGGCCAAAACACCCACAAACCACCAAGACCAAAAAAAAACAATCGCAGAATCTCATCAGATGTCCTTTAATACAATGTAACCAAATAGCTGTCCCCATTTTACACTGGGAAAAACAAACGCTAGCACACTGACTGGAGAATAAATCAATATTTGTTGTTATGCCAAATCCATTGCCATAATTTCATTCAATAAGATCTTATGGCTATAAAATAACAAATATACAATCATTTTTTTACATATTTGGGACAATTCAATCGATATAGCGATGGGTGGATCATATTTATCTCAGAACAATACAAACACGTCTCCTGCTATTCATATTCATATGGCTGTGTGGCTGCCTGCCGTAGCCTCTCTCTGTGGTAAACATGAATATTAATATGAATATGTTTACATCTACTACTTTCATTGGCTACATGAGAACACGCTTGTCAGTTCCCATAGTCATTATGGAAAAAAATGGATTTGGGGTAGGAAGAGAAGAGAGGGGATGAGGGGACGAAGAGATGGAAGACAAGACCATGGTTACATAAGAGGGAGGGAGATGATGGAAAACAATGACGGAGGACGAGGTGGAGGTAGAGAAGGATAGATAGAATGATAGATTACCTGCAGTAACTGTGCCTCCTGTAATATGGCTTAGAAACAGAGAGACGGTCCCTCCTTGTCCTAGGCAAGGCAGATCTGCACTACGGCACCTTCCTCTGCAAATCCCAACACTGACCAACCAACAGCAATTACAGTCATTCCAGAGACTGGAGAGAAAAAGAGGACGAGAAAGAAAGAACCATGACAATGTCCGGTGCTGTTCTGTCCGTCTGTTCTACTCCACTAACACACAGCCCCCTCGCTTATCTCTTTCTGCTGCTAGCAGCGTGTTGTTTTCGAATTAGTAAGCAGCCTCAGAGAGAGAAAGAGAGAGCGCCTGTGCATTGCTCGCTCGCTACATCACCTGCCTGCCTAACGGAATCATCATCCCCCTCTCCCCTCCTCCTTCTCTCCCTTTGTCCATAACTCCCTCCTCCCCTCCCTTCCTCCCTCCTTCCAAGGCTCAAAGCCCTCAATATTAATGAGGAAAAGGGCAGGGGGAAGGTGAGGAGGTGAAGGGAGAAGCAGCTGCACCATGTGTGTACTGTAGAGACCAGGCTAACTGTGTCTGCAATGGCTACATTATTAGGTTGTCCTGGAACCTGCTACTTATCATTCTATGTGTAGAAGGGCAGGAAAACTAGCTGCATTGACCAGAGCCTGTGAATACGTTAGCTTGGTTCATTAGCATTTTGACAGGGTCAGAATGATGCTGAAACGGAACAGAGCAGAAAGGAGGGACACTGAGTTTTTATTTTATTTTATTTTATTAGGATCTCTTTTAGTCCCCATTTGGACTAATCTTCCAAGAGTCCTTAACATTAAAATACAATTTATAATACAAACACACTTTCACACATATAACACACTATTACAAACATACATAATACACTAGCATAATGACCCAATAAATACTCAATCTAAAATTTAAAAAAAATATTAAAACAAATATTGATTCTTCATCTACTATAGTCCCACAACATTTCTATATACTATATTTAAATTGTTTTTAAATAGTGTTTAAACTTATATATTGAAAGGTTTCTAGTTTGCTCAGTTAATTTATTCCATTTCTTTATTGCTCTAAATCGAAATGTTCTTTTGCCCATTTCTTTTTTCTGTCTGGATAACGCATAGATGGTGGACAATCTATTCCTAGTATTTACGGAATGTCTGTCTCTTACCAACTGAATACCATTGTGAATAGAACTTGGCCATTTTAAATTATGTATATTATAAAATAAGATACGCATGTTTATCTTGTCGATTGATGACCAACCAAGAACACTGCGCATGACTGCAATAGAAGAACCATATCTCCGCCTTAAAACAATCCCTGCTGCTTTATTCTGTGCATTCTGCAGCCTCCTAACTTCACTAGATGATGCATTTCCCCAGACCACCGAACAATAGTTCACTTGACTCTCAACCAATGCCTGT
Source organism: Oncorhynchus kisutch (assembly GCF_002021735.2). Taxonomy (NCBI): domain Eukaryota; kingdom Metazoa; phylum Chordata; class Actinopteri; order Salmoniformes; family Salmonidae; genus Oncorhynchus; species Oncorhynchus kisutch. The sequence goes on along the minus strand of NC_034201.2, from coordinate 29,723,686 downwards.
GTTATTTGCTGAAGGATTTTCCCTGGTAAATATTTAGCTATCCTTCTGATTATGCATGCTGTTTTAATATATATTTTTTTACATAGATTAGTTATTTGAGACGACCATGATAAGCACTGAGATACATATTTAATTGGTCACTGGAAAAGGGGTTGTTTGCAAATGTATGGAAGCATGCGAAACTGTGTCCTATTCCGAAAGACTGCAAAGAACCCATTACGCCTGCCAATAGTCGACCAATTAGTCTACTCCCTATTGGAGGGTATTGTGAGTAGACAAATGTGGGAGTATATGGAAAAGAATGATCTGATTACAGCCAATCAGCATGCTTATCGCAAAAAACATTCCAACCAGTCTAGCTGCACTCCCAGTAGTTTGGTTTCTGCCACTTCTTCAATTTGTACTCCTCCCATACTTAATTGTATCCCATGCTGTTTTGGCCTTTTCCTAGTTGAACAGACCAAAATAACTTTGGTTTTCTTGGTGTTTAAAGCAAGTTTGTTTTGGCAAACCCATTTCCTGATAATCTCCAAATCTCCTTGCAAAGCTTGCTGTACCTGTTGAACCGATTGTCTTGCTGCATAAATTGTAGTATCATCTGCAAATATAGTAGCTTGAGTTTCAACCAAGGCATAGGGAAGGTCGTTGGTGTATATTAAGTAGAGAAGTGGCCCAAGGCAGCTGCCCTGCGGTATTCCACAGTTTAACACATTAGGGGAAGAAAATGAACCATTGATATAGGTGGACTGTTTCCTGTCAGTTAGATATGACTGTACCCAATTCAATGCTACCTCCTTAAAACCATAATGCATTAATTTTGTCAAAATAATTTCATGAATCACTAAATCAAATGCTGCACTGAAATCTAAAAATAGTACACCTACAAACCTGCTATTATTCATAGCATTGAGCCACTGGTCAGTCATGTCAACCAATGCAGTGGTAGTGGAATGGTTTTTGCGATAAGCATGCTGATTGGCTGTAATCAGATCATTCTTTTCCATATACTCCCACATTTGTCTACTCACAATACCCTCCAATAGGGAGTAGACTAATTGGTCGACTATTGGCAGGCGTAATGGGTTCTTTGCAGTCTTTCGGAATAGGACACAGTTTCGCATGCTTCCATACATTTGCAAACAACCCCTTTTCCAGTGACCAATTAAATATGTATCTCAGTGGAACTGCAATCTGGGGAGCAGCACAGCGAAGCAAAAAATTGTCCATAAGACCATAACCTGTAGATTTACCATCAGGTAATGACTTCAATAGGTTTAACACCTCCTCCACTGACACCGTTTGTAGACTAAAAGAGCAGATCTTATTGCTCATAATATGATCATCAATCCATTGGACAATAGCTTGTTTGGAAGAATTTATGTCTACATTGTTGCTTAGTAATTTAATTTTCTGTGTAAAAAAATCTGCAAAATGATTGGCAATATCACCTGGTTTTGTTATTATTCTCCCGTCAACCTCCACACTAGATGGGCATGATGAGATAGATGTACCAAGTAAGCCCTTAACTGTGTTCCATACCTTTTTAGAATCATTTTTACAATCAGTAAAAGCATTGTTGTAAAATAACTTTTTTTTCCTTTGATTCAATTTAACTGCATAATTACGTAATGTTCTATAATTCTGTTTATCAATTTCTAATTTTGACTTGGCTGCTAAGACTTTTGCCATATTTCTTTGAGAAAAAGCTTCACCCAGTTCATCATCAATCCAAGGAAATGGACGGGCACCAACTGTTCTCTTTCTTATAGGGGCATGATAGTCCATTACCTCAGTGAGCAAATCAATAAAACATTCTGTAGCGTGATTTAAATCATCCTCTAGATAAATCAGCTCCCAGGGTACAGCAGCCAAATCATTTAGAAATAACTCATGATTAAATGTTTTAACATTTCTTTTGACCACAATCCTAGGGGGTTTCTTTGGAACCTTGGTGTTCATGGTTATGGTCACAATATTATGGTCTGTCCAGCCCACTGGCATTGATCTGGCTTTGAAGCATTGCAATGGTATATTACAGAAAATCAGATCAATGCATGTGTCTGAACGATGACCCAACTTAATTGAAGATCTAGTAGTATCATTAACCATTTGTTTCAAACCACAGTTCTTAGCATATCTCATCAATTTAGTTATATTCGAATTATTGTGATCCTTCCCATTTATATTAAAATCCCCCAAGATAAAAACATCTCTGTTGGTATCTGTGGCCTGGTCAAACCCAGTACATAAGTCATCCAGATAGGACACCTTAGAGCTAGGAGGTCTATACACACATCCTACCAATATGGGTGCCTGGTGAGGTAGATGTACTTGAGCCCATAGTGCCTCTATTTGACCTACATTAAGGTCATCCCTCCTCTTAAAAGGTATATGATTCTGAATATACAGTGCAACACCCCCACCATTCCTGTTCCTGTCCCTTCTCAGTAGACTATATCCTTGAATGTTCATTTGCCCATCATTTACAGATGCATCTAAATGCGTTTCGGTCAAAGCCAAAATATGAATATTATTTATGTTAACCAAGTTCAAAAACCTCATGTATTTTGTTAGGAAGGCTACATACATTAACCTGAGCTATATGCAGCCCTTTCCTTATCAAGTGGAGATCAATATAGCATGTATTTCTTATAGTTGAAGTTGTCATGATACACTACAACACAAACTCAGTTTTAAACATTAAATTAAAATAACCAGGGAGTTACTCTAGAGTCCTGATACAGTTGCCCATTGATATAAAGTTTATCCATCACCATGGAGACTCGTTGATTCAGGCAACGCTTTTCCTTCATGATGGGATAGTTTTTTTCTCCTTTCATTGATCTCAGTGGGGAAGTGATCATTCATTCCAAAATCAGTGTTTGAGTTCTCTCCCCATGTTCTTCGTCATTTCCTTTTGCTTATATTTATCAAAACATGTAATAATAGCCCGTGGCCTATTTCCAGAGGCCTTGCCTATTCTATGGACTCTGGAGAAAGTGGCATTGCGCACACCATCGGTGGGCAGTTTTAGTTGAGTTGACATAAAGTCTCGGACTGTGTCCTCACAGCCTCTGCTGTTGTCATTCTCTGGTATCCCTGAGAATATTAGATTGTTCCACATTGATCGACACTGTACATAGAGCAATGCTTCTTTAAGTTGTTTGTTCTCCCTTTGCACCACCTCCACCTTGCTATGAATAGAGTCTACAGTACCTACAGAGATTGGTGGTGGTTAGCTTGCTTGCTAGCCTGTGAAGGAAGAAGGTTATTTTTAACCTTATTGATGACACTTGTTAAAGTCCAACGCTCTAACCACTAGGCTACCTGCCGCCCCAATGGTTAAGGTGCTATGGTGGTAGGTGCGAGGCGCACCGGTTTGTGTCAAGAACTGCAACGTTGCTGAGTTTTTCACGCTCAACAGTTTCCCATGTGTATCAAGAATGGTCTACCACCCAAAGGATATCCAGCCAAATTGACACAACTGTGGGAAGCAATTGAATCAACATGGGCCAGCATCCCTGTGTTACGCTTTTGATACCTTGTAGAGTCCATGCCCCGGGGGGAGTGGAACTCAATATTAGGACGGTGTTCTTAATATTTTGTACACTTTGTGTATTTCTGTATTTATCATAGGTCCCGTGATAGAAATACTGAGAGAGACAGAGAGCGACAGAGAGCGACAGAGAGAGACAGAGGGAGATAGAGACTGAAAGGCAGTGACAGATTGAGAGAATGCCAAACAGGCAGCAATACACCTCTATTCCACCATGTCAGAAGACGGTTGTAGAGGGATTGCTGCCAACTTGGTTTTTGTCACCCTGTGAGCTACAGATGGCTTTACACACACCCACACAACGTAAGCCCACTCAGCTCCTCGTCAGTCCCTGTCCCTAATCCCTGACTGGGTTTAATCTGATTCTGTAGTGGAGGTGAAATTCCCTTTGGAAGGCTCATAGCCGACATAGGAATACAAACACGTGCTCATGTAACGGCTTCACGCACTATTATAACACCGTGGCAGCACAGATACACAAGTCTGTAATTTCAACGTGTTTCAAGCTGATCACCATTGTATCTGTTCCCATGAACTCCATGGTAACCTGCCTAAATGACTATCGTCCCACAGCACTCACATATGTGATCATGAAATGCTTTGAAAGGCTGGTCATGACACACATTTACACCATTATCCCAGAGACCCTGGACCCACTCCAATTTGCATACCGCCCCAACAATTCACAGATGAGACAATCTCAATTGCACTTCACACTGCTCTCTCCCACCTGGACAAGAGGAATACCTATGTGAGAATGATGTTCATTGACTACAGCTAAGCATTCAACACCCTAGTCCTGTTCCAAGCTCATCACCAAGCTTGGAACACCATCTCCCTCTGCAACTGGATGCTGGACTTCCTGACTGGCCGCCCCCAGGTGGTCAGGGCAGGCAACAACACCTCCACCACGCTGACCCTGAATACGGGGGCCCCCTCAGGGGTGTGTACTTAGTCCTCTCCTGTACTCCCTGTTTACCCATGACTGCATGGCCACGGACAACCCCAACACCATCATCAAGTTTGCTGACGACATGAAAGTGATAGGCCTGATCACTGACGGTGATGACACGACATACAGAGAGGAGGTCAGAGACCTCCCAGCTAGCACATTTGGTTCCTTGGAAGTTGTGGGGAATGTACGTTTTTGGTTTTCCCATTGGTGCTGGGAACAAAGCCGGTAAATCCAAATGTTTTTTTAAATGTTTTGAGAAAGGAAGTGAAAATTTGGCCTGTTCTAGAGGTCTCAAGAAGGTTCTGGGAACGTTGTACTATGGTTCCCTGAACGTTTTCCTGGGAGGTTTTATAAAAACAAACCTAGAGTCGATGTCCGTGGCCCCACCAAAAAATTCCCATCAAAAATCCCCATCAAAATCTGTCAGTTTAAGCTAGAGATATGTTTTTTTTGCATGGGCAACCAACTGCATCCGCCGATGTCGCCCTTCCGCATCTGCGGTGAAAAGTGGCATAGCTAGAGCGGTGTTTGTCAGACCATGAGACATCCTGAAAATCGGTCTTCTCACAAAACGTGTATTGCATCCGAACACTTTATATACTATTATGACCACTCTATGGAAAGATACGACTATGAAGTCGTTAGATCCGATCTGCCAACTTCTGTATGCAGCGTCTTAACCGGTTGGGCTACACACTAATACCCGTCTGTGTAAAGATGAGTTTCTCACGAACACGTACATGTTGGTTGTTTTGCACTAGGATGAACACAAGTCCAACAAGACTAGTCTGAAGGTAACCGGGTACCATTTTTTTTTAAATGAATGGAAGTATATATATGGAGATAGTTTAATGCCTAAAATAAGGGGTTAAATACATAAAATATATATATAGTTTCCTGATCTTTCTTACATCTCTCAGATATAAGACAGGCACTACAGAACAAACTTCCATTCAATTTTTGGAGGGACTATCTATTTATCCATGTATGAAGCTGTTATTCAATGCATTTCTATGGGCTAATAGCAATAAGTCCAAATTCAATGTTTCATCAAATAATTTTGTATACATTTTTTGATACCATAAGGGGTCCTAAACTCAAAATCGAATATCTAAATGATTACTGGTATGGCCATGTTCCTGTGTTAAAGCCTGAATTCAAAATAAATAAATAAAAGATTTTCTCACACATCTACACACAATACCCCATAATGACAAAAATAAAAATTATTATACATTTATTGAAAATGAAAAACAGAAAAGGACTATGTACAGCTGCAGCGATCGGTTAGCTGCTCAGATAGCAGATGTTTAAAGTTGGTGAGGGAGATAAAAGTCTCCAATTTCAGCGATTTTTGCAATTCGTTTCAGTCACATGCAGCAGAGAACTGGAAGGAAAGGCGGCCAAATGAGGTGTTGGCTTTAGGGATGATCAGTAAGATACATCTGCTGGAGTGCGTGCTACGGGTGGGTGTTGCCATCGTGACCAGTGAACTGAGATAAGGCGGAGCTTTACCTAGCATGGACTTGTAGATGACCTGGAGCCAGTGGGTCTGGCAACGAATATGTAGCGAGGACCAGTCGACTAGAGCATACAGGTCGCAGTGGTGGGTGGTATAAGGTGCTTTAGTAACAAAACGGATGGCACTGTGATAAACTGCATCCAGTTTGCTGAGTAGACTATTGGAAGCCATTTTGTAGATGACATCACCGAAGTCGAGGATCGGTAGGATAGTCAGTTTTACTAGGGTAAGTTTGGCGGCGTGAGTGAAGGAGGCTTTGTTGCGGAATAGAAAGAAAACTCTAGATTTGATTTTAGATTGGAGATGTTTGAAATGAGTCTGGAAGGAGAGTTTACAGTCTAGCCAGACACCTAGGTACTTATATAACGAAGGCTTGTTCAAAAGCAAAGTGTGTCTTTTTATCCTGGCGATTGTAAGATATCATTGCATTTTACATGTATTTTTATTTATTTTAAACTGCTTGTTTTTCATTACATTTTATTACAACCAAACTTATTAGAATGTTTCACCTTCCTGGTTTTATGGAGACATCGTCCGCTTGCAATGCAACTTCTGGAAATGCGTGAATACGATCTGATCTGTAAAATTGTTCTGATTATGGTAATAAAACATAGGCCTATTTAGGAGCAGTATAGCGGTGAGTGGACATTCTCCCTTTCTCTTTATATTGGATCTTTGTCTAGCTACTGTGAAAAGTGTGGATGTGCGTAAAACTCCATATTCTGCATTGTTTTAATATTATATGCCCACGGGAAGAAATAATGGTGCCTGTAAGTGTGACATATCCTATTTTGTTTAGAATTTTATTAGGCCTTATCAATATTATTATCTTTTTAGGCCTTATCAATATTGAACTTAATCTTGCTTATTGACAATGTTTGGCGTGTCCATGCACAGCCATAATGCAATTTACAGTAGGCCTAGCGCCTATATCAGTGTGAATACTAGCCATGCAATTACTTAGAACAATGTGGACTGCAAATGGGTTCAAGTTTATGTATTTTGTGAAGATAGCTCTACATTTTGTTATTTAATTTCTGTAAGCCATTTAACAAACTATAACTGACTAACATTGGAATTGGAGTTGATTCCAAGGCAATACATAAAAGACCATAAATACACAGCATGAAGCAACCACATATTTCGCCATGGAGCACAGCGCAAGCAGGTGTGGCAATAATTGAGATAGTGAAATTAGCTAAAATATTTCTGACACAACCCCGAACATATTTCCTCATCAATCTACACACAACACCCCATAATGACAAAGCGAAAACAGGTTTTTAGAATTTTTTGGAAATGTCTTACAAATACAAAACAGAATTACCTTATTTATATAACTATTCAGACCCTTTGCTATGAGACTCGAAATTGAGCTCAGGTGCATCCTGTTTCCATTGCTCATCCTTGAGATGTTTCTACAACTTGATTGGAGTCCACCTGTGGTAAATTCAATTTATTGGAAGGCACACGCCTGTCTATATAATGTCCCACAGTTGACAGTGCATGTCAGAGCAAAAACCAAGCCATGAGGTCGAAGGAATTGTCCGTAGAGCGCCGAGACAGGATTGTGTCAAGGCACAGATCTGGGGAAGGGTACCAAAACAATTCTGCAGCATTGAAGGTCCCCAATAACTCAGTGGCCTCCATCTTTCTTAACTGGAAGAAGTTTGGAACCACCAAGACTCTTCCTGGAGCTGGCCGCCCGGCCAAACTGAGCAATTGGGGGAGAAGGGCCTTGATCAGGGAGGTTACCAGGAACCTGATGGTCACTCTGACATGACTGCAGAGTTCCTCTGTGAAGATGGGAGAATCTCCCAGAAGGACAACCATCTCTGCAGCACTCCACCAATTATGCCTTTATGGTAGCGTGGCCAGACGGAAGCCACTCCTCAGTAAAAGGCATGACAGCCCGCTTGGAGTTTGCCAAAAGGCACCTAAAGAATCTCAGACCATGAGAAACAAGATTATCTGGTCTTATGAAACCAAGATTGAACTCTTTGGCATGAATACCAAGCATCATGTCTGGCGGAAACATGGCACCATACCTACGGTGAAGTATGGTGGTAGCAGCATCATGCTATGGGGATGTTTTTCAGCGGCAGGGACTGGGAGACTAGTCAGGATAGAGGGAAAAATGAACGGCGCAAAGTACAGAGAGACCCTTGATGAAAACCTGCTCCAGCGCGCTCATGACCTCAGACTGGGGCGAAGGTTCACCTTCTAACAGGACAACAACCCTAAGAACAGACAAGACAACGCAGGAGTGGCTTCGGAACAAGTATCTGAATGTCCTTGAGTGGCCCAGTCAGAACTTGAACCTGATCGAACATCTCTGGAGAGACCTGAAAATAGCTTTGCAGCAACACTCCCCATCCAAACTGACAGAGCTTGAGAGGATCTGCAGAGAAGAATGAGAGAAACTCCACAAATACAGGTGTGCCAAGCTTGCAACGTCATACCCAAGACTCAAGGTTGTAATCACTTCCAAAGGTGCGTAAAGGGTCTGAATACTTAAGGAAATGTGATATTTTAGTAGTTTTTTTTTATAAATGTGCAAACATTTCTAAAAAAAGGTTTTGCTTTGTAATTATGAGTTATTGTGTGTAGATTGATGAGGGAAAAAATATTAAATACATTTTAGAATAAGGCTGTAATGTAACAAAAATGTGGAAAAAGTCAAGGGGTCTGAATACTTTCCGAATGCACTGTAACCCAAACTAAGCTATCAGTGTTATTAAACGTCTTATTGAAACATTCAGTGAATGTTTTAAGGAAGTTATTAAAAAACTTAACAACATCATTTCTGTTCTCAGAACAATTATAACACCTTCCAGGCAAACTTTCAGAAAGTTCTCAGAACTTCCCTGCAGCCTAAAAAAATGTACGTTCACAGAACAGACATTTTCACTTCCGTTCTCAGAACATTTAAAAATCTCTGTTTACCGGTCAGGATACTTATGGCTTCGTTCCCAGAATCAATGGGAAACCAAACATGTACATTCCCACAACTTCATGTACATTCCTTCAACTGCATCTACTAAACTGTTCATCTCATCTGGCACCCAGCCTCTGCCAGGACTAAAGACGCTCACTTACATTACAATGAAACAATGTGCATGCACTTTAGGGTGCTTCTTAATAGTCTATAGTGACTTTCTTTCCTTGTCTACTTTTCTTACTTTACACTCCTTTGGAGTCACAGGATAGGTAGAAATATTTCAGGAATTTCATTTCACTTGAATTTCATTTTAACATCTTTCACCATTACCGATGAAGGAAATGAAAGGGAGCCACTTGCACCCTCAGTGTTTGAATGGTTGAAAATATATTATCCCAGACCCTCACAGAGAGATGGGAATAAGGTCTTCAAAGACTTTGAAGGTCTAACCAGGAGTACATGCAAGCCTGCCCCCTAGTGATCATGTTTGTGTGTCACATCATGAGAGTTTCAAGCCAGGCATTGAATAAAAACATATAATTTCAGGCTCTCTTTTAATCAGAGAAATATGATTAAAAAACATTTTCAAAAACACAAAATACAACAATTAAAAGTTAACAGTGTGTACTTGTATCCTGTATGAGCATTTAGCCTACAGTGTCACACCCTGATCTGTTTAACCTGTATTTGTGCTTGTCTCCACCCCCCTCCAGGTGTCGCCCATTTCCCCATTATTAACCAAATCAAATCAAAGTTTATTTGTCACGTGCATACAGTGAATCGCTTACTTACAGGCTCTAACCAATAGTGCAAAAAATGTATTAGGTGAACAATAGGTAAGTAAAGAAATAAAACAACAGTAAAAAGACAGACTATATACAGTAGAGAGGCTATAAAAGTAGCGAGGCTACATACAGACACTGGTTAGTTAGGCAGAATGTACATGTAGATATGGTTAAAGTGACTATGCATATATGATGACAAGAGAGTAGCAGTAGCATAAAAGAGGGGTTGGCGGTTGGCGGGTGGTGGGACACAATGCAGATAGCCCGGTTAGCCAATGTGCGGGAGCACTGGTTGCTCGGTCCAATTGAGGTAGTATGTACATGAATGTATAGTTAAAGTGACTATGCATATATGGTAGAAAGAGAGTAGCAGCAGCATAAAAAGAGGGGTTGGGGACACACACACACACACACAATGCAAATAGTCAGGGTAGCCATTTGATTACCTGTTCAGGAGTCTTGTAGCTTGGGGGTAAAATTGTTGAGAAGCCTTTTTGTCCTAGACTTGGCTTGTTACCGCTTGCCATGCGGTAGTATAGAGAACAGTCTATGACTGGGGTGGCTGGGGTCTTTGACCATTTTTAGGGTCTTCCTCTAACACCGCCTGGTGTAGAGGTCCTGGATGGCAGGCAGCTTAGGCACAGTGATGTACTGGGCCGTATGCACTACCCTCTGTGGTCAGAGGCCGAGCAATGATGCAACCAGCTCTCGATGGTGCAGCTGTAGAACCTTTTGAGGAGCTCAGGACCCATGCCAAATCTTTTTAGTTTCCTGAGGGGGAATAGGCTTTGTTGTGCCCTCTTCACGACTGTCTTGGTGTGTTTGGACCATTCTAGTTTGTTGTTGATGTGGACGCTAAGGAACTTGAAGCTCTCAACCTGCTCCACTACAGCCTGCCCCATGTTTCTGCCTGCCCCCCTGTTTCTGTAATAAACTTTTGCTACTTCAAAACTGTCTGCATCTGGGTCTTCTCCTGAGCCTTGATATACAGCTTTGTCTGAATACTAACATTCCCTTTCACAACTGGGATAGTACCTTATAGCTTGCTATGAAAGATGAATTACATTTATGTTAGGTCAAAATACACATACATTTCTGTAAACACACTTAAGGCTACAGTGTAGGATTGGGACATCCATTTGTCTCTCATAAATGAAGGATATATAGTCATACATTTTTTTTAAATACAAATCATGAGCTTGTTTTACTCAATTGATTGTGAGCAATACCATTGCAAACAATATACAGTCGTGGCCAAATGTTTTTCACAAAGTCTGCTGCCTCAGTTTGTATGATGGCAATTTGCATATACTCCAAAATGTTATGAAGAGTGATCAAATGAATTGCAATGAATTGCAAAGTCCCTCTTTGCCATACAAATGAACTGAATCCCCAAACAACATTTCCACTGCATTTCAGCCCTGCCACAAAAGTACCAGCTGACATCATGTCAGTGATTCTCTTGTTAACACAGGTGTGAGTGTTGACGAGGACAAGGCTTGAGATCACTCTGTCATACTGATTGAGTTCGAATAACAGACTGGAAGCTTCAAAAGGAGGGTGGTGCTTAGAATCATTGTTTTACACAAAAAAGGGCTTCACAGGCAAGGATATTGCTGCCAGTAAGATTGCACCTAAATCAACCATTTATCAGATCATCAAGAACTTCAAGGAGAGCGGTTCAATTGTTGCGAAGAAGGCTTCAGGGCGCCCAAGAAAGTCCAGCAAGTGCCAGGACTGTTTCCTAAAGTTGATTCAGCTGTAGGATCAGGGCAACACCAGTACAGCGTTTGCTCAGGAATGGCTGCAGGCAGGTGAGTGCATCTGCACGCACAGTGAGGCAAACACTTTTGGAGGATGGCCTGGTGTCAAGAAGGGCAGCAAAGAAGCCACTTCTCTCCAGAAAAAACATCAGGGACAGACTGATATTCTGCAAAAGGTACAGGGATTGGACTGCTGAGGACTGGGGTAAAGTAATTTTCTCTGAAGAATCCCCTTTCCGATTGTTTGGGGCATCCGGAAAAAAGCTTGTCCGGGGAAGACAAGATGAGCGCTACCATCAGTCCTGTGCCATGCCAACAGTAAAACATCCTGAGATAATTCATGTGTGGGGTTGCTCCTCAGCCAAGGGAGTGGGCTCACTCACAATTTTGCCTAAGAACACAGCCATGAATAAAGAATGGTACATACACATCCTCCGAGAGCAACTTCTCCCAATCATCCAGGAACAGTTTGGCGACGAACAATGCCTTTTCCAGCAAGATGGAGCACCTTGCCATAAGGCAAGGCTTGGGGAACAAAACATCGATATTTTGGGTCTATGGCCAGGAAACTCTCCAGACCTTAATCCCATTGAGAACTTGTGGTCAATCCTCAAGAGGTGGGTAGACAAACAAAACCCCACAAATTCTGACAAACTCCAAGCATTGATTATGCAAGAAAGGGCTGCCATCAGTCAGCATGTGGCCAAGAAGTTAATTGATAGCATGCCAGGGCAGATTGCAGAGGTCTTGAAAAAGAAAGGTCAACACTCCAAATATTGACTGTTTGCATTAACTTCATGTAATTGTCAATAAAAGCCTTTGACACTTATGAAATGTTTGTAATTATACTTCAGTATTCCATAGTAACATCTGACAAAAATATCTAAAGACACTGAAGCAGCAAACTTTGTGGAAATGAATATTTGTGTCATTCTCAAAACTTTTGGCCATGACTGTATAGCTTCAAACCGGTCAGTCCTTGCATCTGGAGCGCTGTCTATGTGGTGTAATATTTTCCCATCCCTCAGCTGTATGTTCAAATAAGTGGCAGGATGGACATTTTTTGTATTTATTTTTATTTGCAGACTGTAGTTTAAGGTTTGTATGATATCTTTATGTTGATATTTATGTTTGATTTATGTACCTTTCTTTTGAGTCATTTTGAATTAAATCCATCATTCTCTAATACGTTGAAGAACCTTTGTTTAGCATTAATAAAGCATAACATGGCTGCATGGGCTTTATACTAATGCGACTCTATGCAGCCAATAACAATATCCGGGACAGGTATAATGCCAGGAACCTTTTGTGGATTTTACAGCTCTAACCCAGTTCCACCCCCAACACCGTCAAAACAACAGCTATGTGGGAGTCGGCTAGTTCAATCTGAATTCATCTAGCCCAAAGTCTAGTTAAAGGCCATAATACAGTGCCTTCGGAAAGTATTCAGATCCCTTCACTTTTCCAGATTTTGTTACGTTAAAGCCTTACTCCAAAATTGAATAAATCGTTTTTTCCTCTCATCAATCTATACACAATACCGCATAATGACAAAGCAAAAACTGTTTTTTTAGAAATGTTTGCAAATTTATTTGCTCTGACACAAATGTATTTACTTTTGACACATGCTCCGTTTCTTCATATAAATTTCCAATCAAAATTACACTGAGCCCTACAGTGAAGGCACAATTTACGAGGACTTCAGTGCATTCACACCGGAAGTCATGTGCCTGGTGTTAAATGGTTGGAGATGACAGGAAAAACAAGCTGTGAGGTTGTTTCTAGAATTTAACTAGAGCCATTAAGCAATTAAACCTTAGGCAGAAAGTTATCCAATGCTGGCAATATCTTCTAGGTACTTTTCAAACCAATTACTGACAGAAAACAGACTGATTTCACATCATTTGGATCTAGTGCAAATAAAATTGAATGGTTTAAATTTCTTATTTCTGGTTCATAGGTTGGAAAGTTTACACCAAAATCTTTCACACCTATTAGCAGCAGTGGCAGTGGGTAAGTTAGTTTTGAGTGGGTGGAGATTTCAGTAGGAGCAATGGAATGGTCTAAAATGAGAAGAACCGGCATGGTATACTGATGGTTTCTCGGAACTGATGGCTTCTACGGTAAGATGGAGTACATTTTATCTCAGCCTAACCCTTTTCCTAACCTTAACCTAATTATCCTAACATGCTACATTAATTATCCTAACCTGCTACGTTAATTCTTCTTACCTGCCATGTTAATTCTCCTAACCTGCTACATTAATTCTCCATCAAGCCACAACCGTGAAAGCCATTAGTTCCAAAAAACTATCAGTGTCACCACACTTGGGCCATGCAAAACGATCTTGGCCAATGTTAATGGACATAAGCCACCTGGCTTACATTTCTAACAGATAGATGAACCCAGAACATGTATAATGCTACTAAAAGATCAAATACATAAAAAAAGATAATGTTAAAAAATAAAACATTGCTGTTTACATTATTGATAATGACACAAAGCTTGAAATGGAATGTTTTTTTTATGATGGAATGGAATGCAATGCTGATAGTTGATGTCTGACAATTTAAACGTAATTTTCCCAAAATGTTCCCTATTTGCATGACATTTCGCATGATAAAAAAACTTTTAGCATATTCTCTGATTCTAAAGCCACGTTTATACCTGGCGCTAACATGTGTCCAGTGTCCACATACAGTGGACGGATGAGACACACATTTTTATGTCGACGGAACAGACCTTGATCAGATAGTGATTTGATCATCTTGATCGGATGACGACCACATGTTAATGCAAGGTGTAAACAGGACTTAAGAGGTCTTGCATGTCCATTGAGTCCAACTGCCAAAGACAAGTATTCATTAAGAGATGCCTAAAGGAAGCTATGTCAACAGCAGCTGTTTTCACCATTGTTTCGAGTTAAGAAATCACTATTTCAAAGAAAATAAAAAAGCATATTATGCTAATCAATACGGCAGAAAAACCTGGCTAAAAGTAAATTAAATATACCATGAGGATGCCTTATTTCTTTAAACATTAAATGTGTCATCCCTTTTCAACTGCAGTTGTTGTAGAAAGTGCCATCAGTGTTTGTGGTGAGATGGCGATGTTGAAATGGGCGAGGGTAGAAATATATGCCTAAAATGGCTGATGTTCACATATTGAACATCAACACACACATGCTCTCATTCAAAGATGCTCTGACAAACACACACACATTCATAGATGCAGTGAAAAAACACATGCATTCTTTTTCACATTCATAGATTCACAGACATGTACACTACATCGCACACGCACTGTACATGCACACAGACACACACACCTGTACAAAGCGATGGAGTGTAGGCTATTCTGGAGTTTTACTGTTCCTGTTCCTTAGCCTGGGCCTGAGCAAGGGCTTTCTCTGCACTGGATGAGCCCTCGAAGCGTTGTGAGGCGATGGCCGCTTGGTGGGACATGCTCTTTTTCACTATGTCCCCCTTCCTCCACAGAGTGATCTCCTAGAACAAGGCAATAAAACAGAATGAAACAGGGAGAGACTACCTGGACTTGTCCAATAAGAACATCCATTTTTATTTCCCGTTGTGATAATGAACACATCCCAGTTTAACTACTGCACTCACCAACACACAGCCTACTATACTCGACCTTGTCTCAGGGTGGTAAGTTGGTGGTTGAAGATATCCCTCTAGTGGTGTGGGGGCTGTGCTTTGGCAAAGTGGGTGGGGTTATATCCTCCTGTTTGGCTCTCTCTCTCTCTCTCTCTCTCCTCTCTCTCTCTCTCCTCTCTCTCTCTCTCTCTCTCCTCTCTCTCTCTCTCTCTCTCTCTCTCTCTCTCTGCTCTCTTCTCTCATCTCTCTCTCCTCCTCTCTCTCTCTCTCTCTCCTCTCGTCTCTCTCTCTCTTCTCCCTCTCTCTCTCTCTCTCTCTCTCGTCTCTCTCTTCTCTCTCCTCCTCTCTCTCTCTCTCTCTCTCTCTCTCTCTCTCTCTCTCTCTCTCTCTCTCCTCTCTCTCTCTCTCTCTCTCTCTCTCTCTCTCTCTCTCTCTCTCTCTCTCTCTCTCTCTCTCTCTCTCCTCTCTCTCTCTCTCTCTCTCTCTCTCTCTTCTCTCTCTCTCTCTCTCTCTCTCCTCTCTCTCTCTCTCTCTCTCTCTCTCTCTCTCTCTCTCTCTCTCTCTCTCTCTCTCTCTCCTCTCTCTCTCTCTCTCTCTCTCTCTCTCTCTCTCTCTCCTCTCTCTCTCTCTCTCTCTCTCTCTCTCTCTCTCTCTCTCTCTCTCTCTCTCTCTCTCTCTCTCTCTCTCTCTCTCTCTCTCTCTCTCTCTCTCTCTCTCTCTCTCTCTCTCTCTCTCTCTCTCTCTCTCTCTCTCTCTCTCTCTCTCTCTCTCTCTCTCTCTCTCTCTCTCTCTCTCTCTCTCTCTCTCTCTCTCTCTCTCTCTCTCTCTCTCTCTCAGGACCGGAGCCCTAGGACCATGCCTCAGGACTACCTGGCATGATAACTCCTAGTTGTCCCCAGTCCACCTGGCCGTGCTGCTGCTCCAGTTTCAACTGTTCTGCCTGTTCTGCCCCTGACCTGTTCACTGTGATTACTATTATTTGACCATGCTGGTCATTTATGAACATTTGAACATCTTAGCCATGTTGTTATAATCTCCACCCGGCACAGCCAGAAGAGGAATGGGCCACCCCTCATAGCCTGTTTCCTCTCTACATCCCAATACAAATAAATGTTTTGTTACAGCCTACTGTTACACAGCAAACAAACACAGAGTTGAAATGAACAATGTGCTGACCTTGACCCTTGACATGAACCACAAATTAGTCACCATTCAGATCAAATAGAACAACAGCAGCTACCTGCCTGCAATTCTATCTCTATTGTGTGTTTACTGTCTCTACTGTGTATCTGCATGTACCTGCTGTTTGAAGTAACGCCTCTCCTCCTCGTCTATGAGTACTAGGTTGAGGTAGTACCGCACAGAGTACTTCTTGTTGATGTCCCTCATTGTAGGAGTCATCTCATAGCCAGCCAGAAATAGTCGGATAGGGATGGACTCGCCTGAAAGACAAAAGCCATACTATTAAAGTGATAGTTCACTGTAAAATATATGTTTTTTGTCAGATGTTTTCAATCCAAGTCCCATGCCCATCGTTTGTGTAAATCCAGCATGGAGGCTGGTAAAAGGAGAATCTGCAGGATGTGCTCATTGTAATGGCTGGAATAAAGTCAATGGAAAACTATCAAACATACAGTTCCATTCCAGCCATTAGAATGATCCTCTGGTTTCTCCTTCCACCAACCTCCACTGGTTGTCGGTGCCACTTACCTCTCACTGGTGCTCCGTCCATAATCTCATACTTGGCTATGGTGTCATTCTCATGGTACACATTTGGGCCCGTGCCTGTCGTTTCTCGCTTGATGATGTCAATCTCCATGTGTCTGATCTTGAGCCGTACCAAGAGGAAGTAAATCTTTCCCACGATTACATCTTTTAGGTGGTATCTGCATTAAAGGGACAGTTCACAGTTAAAGGGACTGTTTAAATGGCACATGTAGGTTATGGTTTCCTTACCTTGAAAGCAGTCTATGGACAAGGAGAGACCGAAATCCACACTTTGGTTTTGATTAACTATCCACTTCCATCCAATGCTAATAAACAGTAATGACAGAAGTTGTCATAACAAGTAATTGACAATGTTTCACTCGCCTCAAACTGATCAGTGTTTAATTTGCGACAAAAGCTACTTCAAATGTCCTATTACATTCAGATGTTTTTTCCTGGATTCGAACCAGGGACTGTAGTGACGCTTCTTGCACTGAGATGCAGTGCCTTAGACCACTTGCGAGCCCCAAAAAATATTTATGTTGAATGCACCGAGCTGTCTGTTTGAACTACTTGCGCACAGCTCGAACACCCATGCATACCCCACAAGACATGCGACAAGAGGTCTCTTCACAGTCCCCAAGTCCAGAACAGACTATGGGAGGCACACAGTACTACATAGAACCATGACTACATGGAACTCTATTCCACATCAAGTAACTGATGCAAGCATTAAAATTAGATATAAAAAACAGATAACAATACACCTTATGGAACAGCCGGGAATGTGAAGCAACACAAACATAGGCACAGACACATGCATACACACACACGTTAACATACGCACTATACACACACGTACACTGGGATTTTGTATTGTAGATATGTGGTAGTGGTGAAGTAGGGGCCTGAGGGCACACAGTGTGTTGTGAAATCGGTGAATGTATAGTAATGTTTGTAAAATTGTATAACTGCCTTCATTTTGCTGGACCCCAGGAAGAGTAGCTGCTGCCTTGGTAGCAGCTAATGGGGATCCATAATAAATACAAATATAAACATGCTATTAGCATAGGAGTTTAGGGAAGTTGAACCAGGGAGACTTAAGTTTGACTTCACTAATGCTCTGCTATCTCATCATTCAAAAACATGATTTTTTCCCCCAAATATGATAAACCATGGTAACAGAGTCATACTTGGACTTGTTGTACTCAAACTCGATGTGTAGACAGTCTTCGATTCCCACTTCCATCTTGATCGACGAGTTGAGTTCTGGGTATGTGCTGAGCGTGTGCACGACAATGTCCATCTCTTTACTGATGTCGTTCAGTCTCCGGCTTACCGTTGCCCTCAGAAAGTAGCTGAAATATAAAAGAGAAGAGGCAGAAAATCAACTCATCTACTTAATGGGTATAAATGCATGATGCACAAAGAACAATTCAGAAAGTCTCCAATAGGAGTCACATTCTACCCATAAAAAACACAAATAGTTGGTGAGACAAAGTAGAAATCAGGTGAAGTCTGTTCTTCGATATAACTGTATTTGCATTTCACTCTACAGACAAATGATACTCTCATGTTAACATATTTGACATATGTACAGAAGTTAAGCTACTGTAGATATACACATATATACACATCGGAAATGGCAATTCTCTAGACTGGGCTCCAGTCTATCTCTATTTTCAGATTCTATTATTTCTGTTTCTATTTCCTTGTTTTGCCAAGGCAACAATTCTGTTTTGTTGACTGCAGAACTCTTTAAATGGCACTCTAGAGGTCCATTATTTTGGACAAAGGCATTTTTATCACAGACAATCAGCTTTACAATGCTTAAAATTATTACATTTAACTAAATGGCCTAGAATCACATGCAATCCATTGACAATTCCCCATTACCAAAGACAACAACTAGAATGCACTATTATTAGGCGAATGAAATAACAGTGAAATCGCATTTAGTGATGGAACTCAAATTGTGTGTGAGGGTAATTGATTTTGACCTATAATGTTGTACAAATGGTTCATGCATGGATTGTTGCCAGATACTTGCTTACCGTAATTTGACATTCTGGCCTGTGTAGGACTCGTATGGTTTCTCCACGTGTGTAAACTCAAAGTCAAAGGTCTGGGACTGCGTTAGCTCTCCCGGTCTGGCCAAGTCTTTAACCAGAGATACAAACTCATGGTGGTTCCCCCTGTCGTAGTACAGCTCTGACAAGAGAGAAATAGTTGTTAGAGTCACCAGTTTTCAATGGTGAAAAATAATCTAGAAGAGTTTACAGATTACTTTCTATCCCTTTAAAAGGCATTACATGTAGTGTAAATAGATTAAAGGTAATTCTACAAATGACAACTGGTTACTGCATCTTACAACTGTGTAATAACGTTTATTACAATGTAACTATAAAGGACCTATGCTATAGGCCACATTTATGTTCAAGTGTAACTGACAGGTGAAGTTAGTATCATGATTCTCACACATCTCTAAACTTCTGACCAGGCAGATAACTAATCTACTGTAGGAGAGTTTCTGTGGCACAATAGTGCTTATGTTTATCACTTATATCACAGCCAACCACAGGGCACTACGTTTTAACCCGTGCCCATGCAGCGTGCAGTGAATAGACTAATGAGCATGGCATGGCTTAATACGTTCACTCATCGACTAAAACGTTGCATATCAATTGTAACATACTCAAAGCAAACTAAAGACCAGCTGGTGATAACATATATTTCTCTCTCAACGGGCAACACACGTAGCACATACATGTATGTCATATGACTTGGGTCATCGAGCTACAGTTGCAACATTAATCAATCAATCAATCAACACAGATAGTTAATTTAATCAGCTTGACAATTCATTAGGATGACAACATCACGAATAGAGACTTCTTAATTGAAGAAAATTCATGTTTTGCGCCATGGATAACTGTGTAGCTTATTAAGTTATTTTGGCAGTGACAACCCTGCTGTGTCAGACTTACCAATCTGCCCAATAAACTCCATTTTGATGCCTTGATGCTCGAGTCTTTTCCCTGGATTCTTAAGTGTTACGTTGACGTTTCCAGATACTGTCTCACCATCATATAACAGAAAATATTTGTCCTTTTTCCCATCCTCAGTCTTATGTTCAACTTTCTTTCTTGTCTCAGCGTCTTTCAAAACTATATCGATTTCTGCACTTTGACCAAAACTAAAGAAACTCATCACTGGACCTTGTTTCGGAGCCTATGCCTTTTTCAACAAGCCTTTGTAGATTTTGCATGTACAACAAAACTCCTACGTTACTGTATTCCAAATGCTTCTTACGAGTGATTTCCTCCGGAATTTAGATTGTGCTGTCTGTCCTATGATACGAAACTAATTGGAGCGATTGTTGAATGTTTCCAATTACAGCAGTATTGCAATGCCCACTGTAGCGTTTCCTTGTTAAATGCGCATGCGTGTAACTGCAGGCTCGGGATCAGTGTAATGTGCATTGAATGCAGATATTCTACAGATAGAAATGGCCAAATCATTTTGGATAGCTATAGCCAACTTCACACTGACACCATATCAGATCACAGAGAAATATTGCAATTTTGAAGTGTTAATTTTCCATTTAAATTCTTGTGATTTTCCTGACCCCCTTGCTCAATGAATGTATTTCTTATCCATTATAGCTAGAAGAAAGTAACCACCTACGTCAAGAAAAATAATTATATTCTAGATGTGGCAAAATGAAACAATATATAAGCAATAAGGCCCTAGGGGCTGTGGTATATGGCCAATATACCATGGCCAATGGATGTTCCTTAGTACGACACAATGCGGAGTGCATGTATACAGCCCTTAGCTGTGGTATATTGCCCATATACCACTAACCCCAGAGGTGCCTTCTTATTGCTATTATGAACTGGTTACCAACATAATTAGAGAATAAAAAAATATTGTTTTGTTATATCCGTACCACGGCTGTCAGCCAATCAGCATTCAGGGCTCCCAACCACCCGGTTTATAAAAACATATTTGTCAACCAAAGCTGTCCGCGTCAGATTCTGCGCAATTTCGACGCCACATTTCTGGCGTAAATATAACCGACGATGACGTAAATCAAGGGCGAGACTGTAGAGGAGTTGGCGGGTTTATTCAAAGAAAGATGGAGTTAATACATGCGCTAGATTTTCTGAAATTGAAAGACGTCTCCGGAGGTAAGTCCTAATTTGAAAGGATATGTGTATTTAAGTAGTACGGAAATAACAATTGGCCTGCTTATATTATTGATATTTTAACGAATTTGCCGTGCCAAGTTGCAAGAGAACCGATACTATCTAGCTAGCGTGAACGCCTGACGTGGCGTGTTATGCCTGTTTTTTGCTAGCCAGCTAGCTACTGTTAGGTACTAATATGTTGTGTCACCGACTTCAGTGATGTGAACTTATCTAAACTTTACCAATACTATTGTGGCAGGTTTTTATCGACTTAGCTAGCTAACGTGACATTTTATTGTTATAAAATGTGACTGGTCGTGCAGTTCCAATTGTCACTTGTTAAATTTAAGTTGCCAACTTCACCTGAACATTCCAGAACGTAGGAACAAATGTCAAATTTCGCTGTACTTATTAACAAAGAAATAGTCAGGGTTTAGCTAATAATTCTCACATTTACCTACAAGAATAATGACTTGACAAAGTATCATCATGACGTAGGCGTAAGAATCGATGTTTGGAATACAGTAACGTTACAGGCTGACTACACCGCTCGCGTGCGTTGCAAAATAAATGTGGAAATCGTATATTATTCGATTAGAGCGTCAGAGTTGCTAAGGGCTAAAATAGAAATCAGTTCTATTTCTGACGCAGATCGTGCTGCAAGTCCTGCCACTCCCATCACCTCATTGGTTTATAGAAGCAGGTACTCACTTGCCTTCTCCTCATTGGTTATACCCACGTGGGTGACTGAAAGACAAACAAGGTCAGGTAATGCACCTAATTTTGAAAGTTGCCAATCGTAATATAATGTCAAGAGAAGAAAAAGCCTGGAAGGAAGAGAGATGACTAGAAACGATTTGGTTGACCGTTTTATGTGTGGATTAACTGGCGGCGTAGAGGACCTTGTGCATTTCATGTAAATTATCAACTCAATATTTATATCACAGGACAAATTAGCTAGCAACCGCAAACTAGCTAAATAGGACAAATTAGCTAGCAAGTAGAGGTCGGCCGATTTTAATTGGAATGGCCGATTTCAGGTTTTCATGACGATTGGTAATCAGCATTTCTGGACACCAATTATGGCCGATTTACATGGCACTCCACGAGGAGACAGCATGGCAGGCTGACTACCTGTTACATGAGTGCCGGAAGGAGCCATGGTAAGTTGCTAGTTATGATTAAACTTATCTTATAAAACACAGTCTTCACATAATCACTAGTTAACTACACATGGTTGACAATATTACTAGTTTATCTAGCTTGTCCTGTGTTGCATATAATTGATGCGGTGCCTGTTAATTTATCATTTAATCACAGCCTACTTCGCCAAACAGGTCATTATTTAACAAGCGCATTCGTGAAAAAAACACTTGCACCAATGTGTACCTAACCATAAACATCAATACTTTCTTAAAATCAATACACAAGTATATATTTTTAAACCTGCATATTTAGTTAATATTGCCTGCTAACATTAATTTATTTTAACTAGGGAAGTTGTGTCACTTCTCTTGCGTTCTGTGCAAGCAGAGTCAGTGTATATGCAGCAGTTTGGGCTGCCTGGTTCATTGCGAACTGAACTGAAGACAATTTCTTCCTAACAAAGACCAAAATGAATTTGCCAGGATTTTACATAATTATGACATAACATTGAAGGTTGTGCAATGTAACTGCGATATTTAGACTTAGGGATGCCACCCGTTAGATAAAGTACGGAACTGTTCCGTATTTCACTGAGAATAAACGTTTTGTTTTCGAAATGATTAGTGTCCTGATTTGACCATATTCATGACCTAAGGCTTGTCTTTGTATGTTATTATATTCTAATTAAGTCTATGATTTGATAGAGCCGTCTCACTGAGCGGTGGAAAGCAGTAGCAGGCTCGTAAGCATTCATTCAAACAGCACTTTCCTGTATTTGCCAGCAGCTCTTTGCTGTGCTTCAAGCATTGCGCTGTTTGACTTCAAGCCTATCAACTCCTGAAATTAGGCTGGCAATACTATAGTGCCTATAAGAACATCCAATAGTCAAAGGTATGTGAAATACAAATGGTATAGAGACATATTCCGATAACTAAAACCTAAAACTTCTTACCTGGGAATATTGAAGACTCATGTTGAATGGAACCACCAGTTTTCATATGTTCTGAGCAAGGAACTTAAACATGAGCTTTTTAACATGACAAATATTGCACTTTAACTTCTCCAACACTTTGTTTTTGCATTATTTAAACAAAATTCAACATGTTTCATTATTTATTTGATACTAAATTGATTTTATTGATGTATTATATTAAGTTAAAATAAGTGTTAATTCAATATTGTTGTAATTGTCATTATTTTATATATATATATATATATATATATATATATATATATATATAATATATATATTGCAAAAAAAAAATAAAGGGAACACTTAAACAACACAATATAACACCAAGTCAATCACACTTCTGTGAAATCAAACTGTCCACTTAGGAAACAACACTGAATGACAAATTTCACATGCTGTTGTGCAAATGGAATAGACAACAGGTGGAAATTATAGGCAATTAGCAAGACACTCCCAATAAAGGAGTGGTTCTGCAGGTGGTGACCACAGACCACTTCTCAGTTCCTATGCTTCCTGGCTGATGTTTTGGTCACTTTTGAATGCTGGCGGGGCTTTCACTCTAGTGGTAGCATGAGACGGAGTCTACAACCCACACAAGTGGCTCAGGTAGTGCAGCTCATCCAGGATGGAACATCAATGCGAGCTGTGGCAAGAAGGAGCATGCCCATGTGTTGTAGGGAGGTCATACAGGCACGTGGAGGCCACACACACTACTGAGCCTCATTTTGATTTGTTTTAAGGACATTACATCAAAGTTGGATCAGCCTGTAGTGTGGTTTTCCACTTTACTTTGGAGTGTGACTCCAAATCCAGACCTCCATGGGTTTTCAGCACATTCAACTATGTAAAGAAAGAAGTACTTAATAAGAATATTTCATTTATTCAGATCTAGAATGTGTTATTTTAGTGTTCCCATAATTTTTTTGAGCACTGTATATATACAGTGGGGCAAAAAAGTATTTAGTCAGCCTCCAATGGTGCAAGTTCTCCCACTTAAAGATGAGAGAGGCCTGTAATTTTCATCATATGTACACTTCAACTATGACAGACAAAATGAGGGGGGAAAATCCAGAAAATCACATTGTAGGATTTTTAATGAATTTGTTTGCAAATTATGGTGGACAATAAGTATTTGGTCAATAACAAAAGTTTATCTCAATACTTTGTTATATACCCTTTGTTGGCAATGACAATGATGTTTTGGGGCTGTTGCTGGGCAACACTGACTTTCAACTCCCAAAGATTTTCAATGGGGTTGAGATCTGGAGACTGGCTAGGCCACTCCAGGACCTTGAAATGCTTCTTACGAAGCCACTCCTTCGTTGCCCGGGCGGTGTGTTTGGGATCATTGTCATGCTGAAAGACCCAGCCACGTTTCATCTTCAATGCACTTGCTGATGGAAGGAGGTTTTCACTCAAAATCTCACGATACATGGCCCCATTCATTCTTTCATTTACACGGATCAGTCGTCCTGGTCCCTTTGCAGAAAAACAGCCCCAAAGCATGATGTTTCCACCCCCATGCTTCACAGTAGGTATGGTGTTCTTTGGATGTAACTCAGCATCCTTTGTCCTCCAAACACAACGATTTGAGTTTTTACCAAAAAGTTATATTTTGGTGTCATATGATCAGATGAAATTCTCCCAATCTTCTTCTGGATCATCCAAATGCTTTCTAGCAAACTTCAGACGGGCCTGGACATGTACTGGCTTAAGCAGGGGGACAGGTCTGGCACTGCAGGATTTGAGTCCCTGGCGGCGTAGTGTGTTACTGATGGTAGGCTTTGTTACTTTGGTCCCAGCTCTCTGCAGGTCATTCACTAGGTCCCCCCGTGTGGTTCTGGGATTTTTGCTCACCGTTCTTGTGATCATTTTGACCCCACGGGGTGAGATCTTGCATGGAGCCCCAGATCGAGGGAGATTATCAGTGGTCTTGTATGTCTTCCATTTCCTAATAATTGCTCCCACAGTTGATTTCTTCAAACCAAGCTGCTTACCTATTGCAGATTCAGTCTTCCCAGCCTGGTGCAGGTCTACAATTTTGTTTCTGGTGTCCTTTGACAGCTCTTTGGTCTTGGCCATAGTGGAGTTTGGGGTGTGACTGTTTGAAGTTGTGGACAGGTTTCTTTCATACTGATAACAAGTTCAAACAGGTGCCATTAATACAGGTAACGAGTGGAGGACAAAGGAGCCTCTTAAAGAAGTTACTGGTCTGTGAGAACCAGAAATCTTGCTTGTTTGTAGGTGACCAAATACTTATTTTTCACCATAATTTGCAAATAAATTCATTAAAAATCCTACAATGTGATTTCTCTGGATTTTTTTCTTCTCATTTTGTCTGTCATAGTTGAAGAGTACCTATGATGAAAATTACAGGCCTCTCGCATCTTTTTAAGTGGGAGAACTTGTACAATTGGTGGCTGACTAAATACTTTTTTGTCCCACTGTATATATAGATAGTAAATAAAAATTGGCCGATTAATCGTTATCGTCTTTTTCTGGTCCTCCTATAATCGGTATTGGCGTTGAGAAATCATAATCGGTCGACCTCTACTAGCAAGCTAACTCGCTAAATTGCCATACATGTTTCATGCTTTTCGACCTGTCACCAAATTAATATAATTGTTTCAGAGTTTGTTTGATATTTTAACCTGTGTGTCGTGATCGCGTTTGGTGTGGGGGGACAAATTTAAGTTATGCACGATTGTGCATGTGCGCAGCCGTTTTGGGTTCTGTGTTTGGCTTACTCATTTGAATTGGTCACATACATGTGGTTCGCAGATGTGCTTGTGCTTCTAGCTCCGACAGTGCAGTAATATCTAACAAATGACAACATGTACCCAATACACACATCTAAGTAGGAATTAAGACTATACATATTAGCGAGTGATGTCAGAAAGGAACAGACTAAGGTACAGTAGAAAAGTATAGAAAACAGTATCTACAGTGCCTTGCGAAAGTATTCGGCCCCCTTGAACTTTGCGACCTTTTGCCACATTTCAGGCTTCAAACATAAAGATATAAAACTGTATTTTTTTGTGAAGAATCAACAAGTGGGACACAATCATGAAGTGGAACGACATTTATTGGATATTTCAAACTTTTTTAACAAATCAAAAACTGAAAAATTGGGCGTGCAAAATTATTCAGCCCCTTTACTTTCAGTGCAGCAAACTCCCTCCAGAAGTTCAGTGAGGATCTCTGAATGATCCAATGTTGACCTAAATGACTAATGATGATAAATACAATCCACCTGTGTGTAATCAAGTCTCCGTATAAATGCACCTGCACTGTGATAGTCTCAAAGGTCCGTTAAAAGCGCAGAGAGCATCATGAAGAACAAGGAACACACCAGGCAGGTCCGAGATACTGTTGTGAAGAAGTTTAAAGCCGGATTTGGATACAAAAAGATTTCCCAAGCTTTAAACATCCCAAGGAGCACTGTGCAAGCGATAATATTGAAATGGAAGGAGTATCAGACCACTGCAACTCTACCAAGACCTGGCCGTCCCTCTAAACTTTCAGCTCATACAAGGAGAAGACTGATCAGAAATGCAGCCAAGAGGCCCATGATCACTCTGGATGAACTGCAGAGATCTACAGCTGAGGTGGGAGACTCTGTCCATAGGACAACAATCAGTCGTATATTGCACAAATCTGGCCTTTATGGAAGAGTGGCAAGAAGAAAGCCATTTCTTAAAGATATCCATAAAAAGTGTTGTTTAAAGTTTGCCACAAGCCACCTGGGAGACACACCAAACATGTGGAAGAAGGTGCTCTGGTCAGATGAAACCAAAATGGAACTTTTTGGCAACAATGCAAAACGTTATGTTTGGCGTAAAAGCAACACAGCTCATCACCCTGAACATTCCATCCCCACTGTCAAACATGGTGGTGGCAGCATCATGGTTTGGGCCTGCTTTTCTTCAGCAGGGACAGGGAAGATGGTTCAAATTGATGGGAAGATGGATGGAGCCAAATACAGGACCATTCTGGAAGAGAACCTGATGGAGTCTGCAAAAGACCTGAGACTGGGACGGAGATTTGTCTTCCAACAAGACAATGATCCAAAACATAAAGCAAAATCTACAATGGAATGGTTCAAAAATAAACATATCCAGGTGTTAGAATGGCCAAGTCAAAGTCCAGACCTGAATTCAATCGAGAATCTGTGGAAAGAACGAAAGAAAGGAGGAATGGGAAAAAAATTCAGTCTCTCGATGTGCAAAACTGATAGAGACATACCCCAAGCGACTTACAGCTGTAATCGCAGCAAAAGGTGGCGCTACAAAGTATTAACTTAAGGGGGCTGAATAATTTTGCACGCCCAATTTTTCAGTTTTTGATTTGTTAAAAAAGTTTGAAATATCCAATCAATGTCGTTCCACTTCATGATTGTGTCCCACTTGTTGTTTCTTCACAAAAAAATACAGTTTTATATCTTTGTTTGAAGCCTGAAATGTGGCAAAAGGTCGCAAAGTTCAAGGGGGCCGAATACTTTCGCAAGGCACTGTACATATGAAATTATCTAAGGCTAACATTTTCCTCATTTTTGATGTTTTTGATGTTTTATAGTTAACCTTACTAATGTGTTTGACTTCTGAATGTAATACTAGTTGTTCGATGATTCCAAGTACCTATGTCACTTGGTAATAGTATAGGGACATAATCCAATAAAAAAAAAAATCCATCCCAGTGGGAGCAGATAATTATTTTGGGGTTAGGTGTCTATCTCAGATTCTTGTTCTGGCAATTCTCACATATAAACTTAATTGGGAGGAGCCATGTTTGAAATGCTTTTTGCATTTGTATAACATATATTCTTTTAATCATGAGTGACCAATTGAGGCCCTTTTTAGACACAGTACATGCCTCCTGTAAGATCCTATCAGTGGTGTAAAAATACTTAAGTCGTTTGTTGGTATCTTTACTATTTATATTTTTGACTACTTTTACTTCCACATTCCGAAAGAAAATGTTTTTTACTCCATACGTTTTCCATGACACCCAAAGGTACTTGTTACATTTTGAATGCTTAGCAGGAGAGGGAAATGGTGTAATTCACACACTTATCAAGAGAACATCCCTAGTCAACCCTACTGCCTTTGATCTGGCGTACTCACTAAACACCATGCTTCATTTGTAAATGTTGTCTGAGTGTTGGAGCGTGCCCCTGGAAATATACACTCCTCAAAAAAATAAAGGGAACACTAAAATAACACATCCTAGATCTGAATGAATGAAATATTCTTATTAAATACTTTTTTCTTTACATAGTTGAATGTGCTGACAACAAAATCACGCAAAATTTATCAATGGAAATCAAATTTATCAACCCATGGGGGTCTGGATTTGGAGTCGCACTCAAAATTAAAGTGGAAAACCACACTACAGGCTGATCCAACTTTGATGTAATGTCCTTAAAACAAGTCAAAATGAGGCTCAGTTGTGTGTGTGTGTGTGTGTGTGTGTGTGTGGCCTCCACGTGCCTGTATGACCTCCCTACAATGCCTGGGCATGCTCCTGATGAGGTGGCGGATGGTCTCCTGAGGGATCTCCTCCCAGACCTGGACTAAAGCATCCGCCAACTCCTGGACAGTCTGTGGTGCAATGTGGCGTTGGTGGATGGAGCGAGACATGATGTGCTCAATTGGATTCAGGTCTGAGGAACGGGTGGGCCAGTCCATAGCATCAATGCCTTCCTCTCGCAGGAACTGCTGACACACTCCAGCCACATGAGGTCTAGCATTGTCTTGCATTAGGAGGAACCCAGGGCCAACTGCACCAGCATATGGTCTCACAAGGGGTCTGAGGATCTCATCTCTGTACCTAATGGCAGTCAGGCTACCTCTGGCGCGCACATGGAGGGCTGTGCACCCCACCCCCAAAGAAATGCCACCCCACACCATGACTGACCCACTGCCAAACCGGTCATGCTGGAGGATGTTGCAGGCAGCAGAATGTTCTCCACGGTGTCTCCAGACTCTTTCACGTGCTCAGTGTGAACCTGCTTTCATCTGTGAAGAGCACAGAGCGTCAGTGGCGAATTTGCCAATCTTGGTGTTCTCTGGCAAATGCCAAACGTCCTGCACGGTGTTGGGCTGTAAGCACAACCCCCACCTGTGGACGTCGGGCCCTCATACCACCCTCATGGAGTCTGTTTCTGACCGTTTGAGCAGACACATGCACATTTGTGGACTGCTGGAGGTCATTTTGCAGGGCTCTGGCAGTGCTCCTTCTGCTCCTCCTTGCACAAAGGCGGAGGTAGCGGTCCTGCTGCTGGGTTGTTGCCCTCCTACGGCCTCCTCCACGTCTCCTGATGTACTGGCCTGTCTCCTGGTAGCGCCTCCATGCTCTGGACACTATGCTGACAGACACAGCAAACCTTCTTGCCACAGCTCGCATTGATGTGCCATCCTGGATGAGCTGCACTACCTGAGCCACTTTTGTGGGTTGTAGACTCCGTCTCATGCTACCACTAGAGTGAAAGCACCGCCAGCATTCAAAAGTGACCAAAACATCAGCCAGGAAGCATAGGAACTGAGAAGTGGTCTGTGGTCACCACCTGCAGAACCACGCCTTTATTGGGGGTGTCTTGCTAATTGCCTATAATTTCCACCTGTTGTCTATTCCATTTGCACAACATCATGTGAAATGTGTCAATCAGTGTTGCTTCCTAAGTGGACAGTTTGATTTCACAGAAGTGTGATTGACTTGGGAGTTACATTTTGTTGTTTAAGTGTTCCTTTTATTTATTTTTAGCAGTGTATATAAATATTTTTTTGGGGTTTGCGTAATATAATGAATTTGAAATTATTTACACTTTTTAATACTTAAAATATTTGGTTTTAAATATACTTATTACCTCCTCAAGTAGTATTTTACTGTCTGACTTTTACATTTTCTATTAAGGGATCTTAACTTTTACTCAAGTATGACAATTTAGGTACTTTTTCCACCACTGCATCCTATGATCTGTGGACTGTACATGATACAAACATCTTGGTGTCATCATTATTAGAGGTCGACCGATTTTATATTTTTTCCAATACCGATTATTGGAGGACCAAAAAAGCCGATAACGATTAATTGGCCGATTTTTTTTTTTTTTTTTTTTAATTTTTTTTGTTAAATTTTTTTATTTTATTTATTTTATTATTATTTTTTTTATTTTTTTAAATTTTTTTTTATTTTTATATAAAAATTACAAAACTTGATTTAAACATTTAAAAAATGTATTTAATAATGACAATTACAACAATACTGAAGTTCCTATGTGAGTATTCCTACAATACTGAATACCATTGTTCTGGCAATTCTCACATAGGAACTTCAATCTGAGATGCCAAAAATATTTTTCGCTCCAGCTGGCAAGGAATTGACCTATGATAGCTAGCTGATTTATTATCATGTCAGTCTTGCATTCATTGTTCAGAGTTTGGGATCAAGTAAGGAGTTGAAACTAATATTCATTGGTGATTTTTGTGCAGGTTGGGTTGATGCTGTGTGGGATTTTGAATTCACTGAAACTGAACCACTGGATGCTGCCATTGTCATAAAAAATGGATCCAAGGAATTCAAAACGTTGTACAGTCACCTGCTACCCTATATGACTGACACTGAGGTGTCCCCTTTAGGAACTGATGGTGCATCACAAGTAAGAACTGTTTTAGTAAAGATTTTAGCTTGAAAATTGCATGGTCTTTTCTGTTTGGCTGTCCTTATCCTCAAGTACTTGTAGCATACCCTTTTTAAAGCTGGAATTGTAATGTTGAAACTGCCAGGTCCGTTTAGGATATTACAATAACAAAGAAGTTAATGCAACCAACACTGACACATCGTTGCACGTGCGAAAGAACATCAGAATATGTACCACATTTACCGACGCACCTCGCCTTGCTCAGTTTCATCCACAAAAAAAATAACAAAGGTGCTGGAGTGGACAGTAGAGCTGTTTCCTCATGTGAATTGGTGGTTTTATTTCTATCAACTTCATACTGGTCTTGAGGTTAGTTAACAAATCAGGAGTGTGTAATAACATGTCTTATGTTTAGTATGAAAATAAGAGACCTGTGGCGGACGGTGTTTGGGGTCTTCCTGGGGCATACATCTACATTATAATAAAAAATTGTGCAGTGGAGGCCATGATTTAGAAGCGGCGTTGCGCCACTGCTACATGCATATAGGGGAAACACTGAATAATTTACAGATGGGTTTGACTAGAAAGTTGGGAACCTTTCTGTTACAGAGAAGCAATCCATAGAATGTACTCTGATTTATCATTCCCTTGATTCCGTGATTGTATTTTTAGAGTGTCTGGACAGTGTTCGGTGACAATGGGGTCTCTGTCAAGTCACTTGTGGCGGTGCTGTCGTACTTTGTCTTGGGAGGGAAGTCCAAAACAGCCAGCGTTCAGCAAAGGATAAGCGCTCTACAGGCATCCTCCCTCTACTTACTGCTACTGGGAATCCCAGGTATTTTCTGTACTGTACTAAGTAAAATTCTGAAGCATGTTTGATTAGTACTTCTAATGTGGACGGGTGAAAATAATTTCCTTTGGGCTGGATGTTACCCTGTGAATGTGTTTTTTACTCTGGTCTGTCTCTTGGTCTTGCCTTTCTGTCTGTCTTCCACAGGTAGTGTGGTCAACAAAATGTTCCACCAAATCCTCTTCGACACTTGCTTGAACACCGTGAGCAACTGTTGGCCCCAGAGCTTGGTCAAGAAGCGCAAGAAAGACACTTTGAAGAGCTCTCAGGCTGACGGCAAACGGTCCAAACCATACAGGAAAGACGATGATGAGGTTTGTCACAGATCTACTGGAAATACTACATTGCCTTTATGTCCAGGCATGTTCCTGTTTTCATACTTGGGGCTGTCTTACTTTACACAATATTGTATAATGACACTGATCAAATCTCAATGATCTTTTAATTTTGCCATGGTTACTCACCTTGTTCATTCTAATAGTGTTTTTGTCTAATCTCTCACTCAACAGATGGACGTAGATGAGGATGAGGAACAAGACGAGGAGGTCCATTTTTCTCCACAGGACCTCCTAAAAATCAGAGAGGGAGTCGTCCTCCTGGTGAAAAGCCTCCTCCGGCTCCTCCTCAAATTTCCATTGAAGGATGAGCCACAGAGTGCAGACAACTGTGTACAGGTAATTCTGGATAGTGCCAGTATCTATAGGCTAGGTGGTTTTGACCTCGTTGTCCATTAAAATGTTGAGCAGTTACACCATTAAAAGCTGGATCTTCTTTGTCAACTTTAGATGTTTGCCAAGCTGACTAACTTTGAGCCTGTTATTGGAGAATTGAGCTTTGGTGCTGGACAGTAAGTACACAGACATACATACACTTCATTATCCTTTGTGAACTTCAAAATTTTCAAAATTAAAAAAAAAGAAAATGTACAAATTGAATTGATCTGTGCCCAGGGATATCGATGACATGAGGACAATGCCTGAGTTGGCCTATTACGGATTGTGGTTGCTCTGCTCTTCAAATCATGGGGATGAGAAAGTGGTATTGAGGAAAATACATATACAACACATCTTCCTTGGTCAAAACATTACTACAGATTTACTACCGTAATGAGTTTAAGCTCTGGTTCTTTGTTGTTGAATTGACTTGTCTCTCCAGTCTCTGCGCCGGGTTTTCCACAGAGTCCTGTATGTGATCCTCATGATGAGCAAAGGGGAAAGTGGCAAGCCCTCCCTCATGATGGCCACCCAAGCTGTCCTCGCTGCCCGGGATCAGGCCATTGGCTTTGTCAGGTAAGGAATGGCAATTCACAGCGTGAATCAATAAACATGCTTCCTCTCCTTCACTCCATGTCTATCTGGAATGATCAGGAAACAGGAGGATATGTCCAGAAAACTATTTGTCACATGCTTCATAAACAACACACGTAGACTAGTGTTTTGATTTTGATACCAAGTTTAGTATCACAAAATTCGGAACCATCACAATACCAAAATGATATCGGGGGGCATATTAGTCGTAGTCACAGAATGGCACTTGATCCAGACAGATCTTTTGTGTTCAATATCATTACATTTGATATTTTTTAATGTATGCATTATAAAATCATACAATCAATTTGACTTTGGGGAAGAAAAAAAATGTACTACATAACAACATAATGGTAATCATCAGGACAGGCTAGAGCTAGCAATGAGTAAGTGGAGCAGGCTGTGAGGAGGCTCAGTGTTCTCGCGCTATAATTATTGGGACATCGGCTGCACTGAGACTTTATCCTCTCTCAAGCAGTAGACGATGACGTAAGACACATTTTTAAAATGTAGTACAGACCCATTTTCCCGTTTGGCCTTGCGAATGTTAACCTGTTTAAAGGCCTTATTCACATCGGTTAATAAGGCTGATGGAACAGATTGTTCAGAACAGCTGGTGCTATCATGCATGGTTCAGTTTTTTTTTTATTATAACTTTTTTTATATAATAGAACATTCAATTAATTTTGTCTTTCAAAGTATTTCATGGCTATCGATGTGAGTGCTACCATGGAATAGTCATTTATATATACACGTGTGTCTGTGTATATACATACTAGAGGTCGGCCGATTTAATCGGAATGACCGATTTTGATTAGGGCCGATTTCAAGTTTTCATAACAATCGGAAATCTATTTTTGGACACCGATTTTGGATGATTTAAAAATTTTTTTTTTTTTAAATTAATTTATATTTAATCTTTATTTAACTAGGCAAGTCAGTTAAGAACACATTCTTATTTTCAATGACAGCCTAGGAACGGTGGGTTAACTGCCTCGTTCAGGGGCAGAACAACAGATTTTCACCTTGTCAGCTCGGGGGATGCAATTTTGCAACCTTACAGTTAACTAGTCCAACGCTTTAACCACCTGATTACATTGCACTGCACGAGGAGCCTGCCTGTTACGCGAATGCAGTAAGAAGCCACGGTAAGTTGCTCGCTAGTTTTAAACTTATCTTATAAAAAAACCAATCAATCATAATCACTAGTTAACTACACATGGTTGATGATATTACTAGTTTATCTAGCGTGTCCTGCGTTGCATATAGTCGTTGCTCCAATGTGTACCTAACCATGAACACCAATGCCTTTCTTAAAATCAATACACAGAAGTATACAGTGGGGCAAAAAAGTATTTAGTCAGCCACCAATTGTGCAAGTTCTCCCACTTAAAAAGATGAGGCCTGTAATTTTCATCATAAGTACACTTCAACTATGACAGACCAAAATGAGAGAAAAAATCCAGAAAATCACATTGTAGGATTTTTAATGAATTTATTTGCAAATTATAATGGGCAATAAACTTTTGTTATTGACCAAATACTTATCTCAATACTTTGTTATATACCCTTTGTTGGCAATGACAGAGGTCAAATGTTTTCTGTAAGTCTTCAACGTTTTCACACACTGTTGCTGGTGTTTTGGCCCATTCCTCCATGCAGATCTCCTCTAGAGCAGTGATGTTTTGGGGCTGTTGCTGGGCAACACTGACTTTCAACTCCCTCCAAAGATTTTCAATGGGGTTGAGATCTGGAGACTGGCTAGGCCACTCCAGGACCTTGAAATGCTTCTTACGAAGCCACTCCTTCGTTGCCCGGGCGGTGTGTTTGGGATCATTGTCATGCTGAAAGACCCAGCCACGTTTCATCTTCAATGCCCTTGCTGATGGGAGGTTTTCACTCAATCTCACGATACATGGCCCCATTCATTCTTTCATTTACACGGATCAGTCGTCCTGGTCCCTTTGCAGAAAAACAGCCCCAAAGCATGATGTTTCCACCCCCATGCTTCACAGTAGGTATGGTGTTCTTTGGATGCAACTCAGCATCCTTTGTCCTCCAAACATGACGATTTGAGTTTTTACCAAAAAGTTGTATTTTGGTTTCATCTGATCATATGACATTCTCCCAATCTTCTTCTGGATCATCCAAATGCTCTCTAGCAAACTTCAGACGGGCCTGGACATGTACTGGCTTAAGCAGGGGGACACGTCTGGCACTGCAGGATTTGAGTCCCTGGCGGCGTAGTGTGTTACTGATGGTAGGCTTTGTTACTTTGGTCCCAGCTCTCTGCAGGTCATTCACTAGGTCCCCCCCGTGTGGTTCTGGGATTTTTGCTCACCGTTCTTGTGATCATTTTGACCCCACGGGGTGAGATCTTGGTGGTCTTGTATGTCTTCCATTTCCTAATAATTGCTCCCACAGTTGATTTCTTCAAACCAAGCTGCTTACCTATTGCAGATTCAGTCTTCCCAGCCTGGTATAGGTCTACAATTTTGTGTCTGGTGTCCTTTGACAGCTCTTTGGTCTTGGCCATAGTGGAGTTTGGAGTGTGACTGTTTGAGGTTGTGGACAGGTGTCTTTTATACTGATAACAAGTTCAAACAGGTGCCATTAATACAGGTAACGAGTGGAGGACAGAGGAGCCTCTTAAAGAAGTTACAGGTCTGTGAGAGCCAGAAATCTTGCTTGTTTGTAGGTGACCAAATACTTCCACTCATTTGTAGGATTTTTAATGAATTTATTTGCAATGTGATTTTTCTGGATTTTTTTCCTTCTCATTTTGTCTGTCATAGATGAAGAGTACCTGTGATGAAAATTACAGGCCTCATCTTTTTATGTGGGAGAACTTGCACAATTGGTGGCTGACTAAATACTTTTTTGCCCCACTGTACAGATGTGTGTGTGTGTGTGTGTGTGTGTGTGTGTGTGTACACGTTTACATGTATACATATACGTGTGTATATCTCTGACAGAGTTGAAGTTTGAATACACTTTGGTTTGAGCAATTAACTCGTTTTTCAACCACTCCACAAATGTATTACTAAAAAATTATAGTTTTGGCAAGTCAGTGAGGACATCAACTTTGTGCGTGACACAAGTAATTTTTCCAACAATTGTTTCACTTATCTCACTATCAACAATTCCAGTGGGTCAGAAGTTTACATGCACTAAGTTCACTGTGCCTTAAACAGCTTGGAAAATTCCAGAAAATTTGAGTCAATTGGAGGTGTACCTGTTGATGTATTTCAAGGCCTACCTTCAAACTCAGTTCCTCTTTGCTTGACATCATAGGAAAATCAAAAGTAATCAGTCAAAGCCTCAGAAAAGAAAATTGTAGACCTCCAAGTCTGGTTCATCCTTGGGAGCAGGTACCACGTTCATCTGTACAAACAATAGTATGCAAGTATAAACACCATGGGACCACGCAGCCGTCATACCACTCAGGAAGGAGACGTGTTCTGTCTCCTAGAGATGAACGTACTTTGGTGCGAAAAGTTCAAATCAATCCCAGAACAACAAAGGACCGTGTGAAGATGCTGGAGGAAACAGATACAAAAGTAACTATATCCACAGTATAACAAGTCCTATATTGACATATCCTGAAAGGCCGCTCTGCAAGGAAGAAGCCACTGCTCCAAACTGCCATAAAAAAGCCAGACTACGGTTTGCAACTGCACATGGGGACAAAGATCTTACTTTTTGGAGAAATCTTCTCTGGCCTGATGGGAAAAAAATAGAACTGTTTGGCAATGACCATTTATGTTTGGAGGAAGAAGGGGGAGGCTTGCAAGCCGAAGAACACCCTACCAACCGTGAAGTACGGGGTTGGCAGCATCATGTTGTGGGGGTGCTTTGCTGCAGGAGGGACTTGTGCATTTCACAAAATAGATGGCATAAGGGAAGAAAATTATGTGGATATATTGAAGCAACATCTCAAGACATCAGTCAGGAAGTTCATGCTTGGTCGCAAATGGGTCTTCCAAATGGACAATGACCCCACGCATACTTTCAAAGTTGTGGAGAAACGGCTTAACGACAACAAAGTCGAGGTATTGAGTGGCCGTCACAAATCCCTGACCTCAATCCTATAGAACATTTGTGGGCAGAACTGAAAAAGCATGTGTGAGCAAGGAGGCCTACAAACCTGACTCAGTTACACCAGCTCTGTCAGGAGGAATGGGCCAAAATTCACACAACTTATTGTGGGAAGCTTGTGGAAGGCTACCCAAAACATTTGACCCAAGTTAAACAATTTAAAGGCAATGCTACGAAATACTAATTGAGTGCATGTCAACTTCTGACCCACTGGGAATGTGATGAAAGAAATAAACGCTGAAATAATTCTCTACTATTATTCTGATATTTCACATTCTAAAAATAAAGTGGTGATCCTAACTGACTTAAGACAGGGAATTATTACTAGGATTAAATGTCAGGAATTGTAAAAGTTTAAATGTATGTAAACTTCCGACTTCAACTGTGTATGTTATATATAATTTTTTGATGCAATAAGGCAGGTGTTCTTAAACTTTTTCACTCGTGGCCCCCCTTCCAGCATAACCTATTTCCTGTAATTCTACACTTCATTATAAAAATTTTTTATGCAAGTCAATTAATAACAAATTCTTATTTACAATGATGGCCTACTGGGGAACAGTGGGTAAACTGCCTTGTTCAGGGGCAGAATTACAGATTTTTACCTTGTCAGCTCGGGGATTCGATCCAGCAACCTTTCGGTTACTGGCCCAACGCTCTGACCGCTATGCCCCATGAGGCTCAGAAATCTAGCCGTTTTAAAGTTCAAATTCTTGGAATTATATACATTTTGTATTCATGTGATATTTGAGTCACTCAAACATTACAACAATCTATGGGCTAAAAAAACTTCAGCTGACATGGGCTAGTTGATCTAGACATGGCCCTCTAAGGTATGCAATGACTGACATGCCAAGGAAAACTTATGATGCACTTGTGCATTCTACTTTTACAACTTTCAAGAATTAGTTGAAAGCCGGAAAGAGCCCCGCCCCAAAAAATATATAGAATATTTAACTTTTCTTTTTGGGGGGGGGGGGGTGATCCCGTACCCCGCTGTTTGGGAACACCTGCGGTAGGGGATAGTTTGTTTTACCCTTTACCTGTTTGTATGTCGAATCTTTAAAAAGCCCCCTCAAAAGTGTTTAAAAAAAATAACTGTATGGACTTGTAAGAACCCTTGAATTATTTTGTTTGCAGTTTGAAATGCATGTCACTAGTTTCTGTAATGGATCTCACCCTGTGTGTCTCATCATAGTTACGTTGTTGATGAACTGAAAGAGCCAGCACTGCCCTTTCTACGGATCCTCCTGCAGCACATATCCTTCCGGGTAAAACTACATTTACTTTCAAATGCAATCCATAATTTTTTTTGTAAATTCGGAACTAATCCAACTCTGTCTAAAATAATTTACTCCTAGAAAAGATGTTGGGTGCCTCCTGAGTGGCGCAGTGGTCTAAGGCACTGCATTGCAGTTTTGCGTCGTCACTAGAGCCTGGGGTTTAATCCCAGACTGTCACAACCAGCCGTGACCAGGAGTCCCATAGGGTGTCGCACAATTGGCCCAGCGTCATCCGGGTTGGGGAGATTTTGTCCGGGGGGGCTTTACTTGGCTCATCGCTCTCTAGTGACTCCTTGTGGCGGGCTGGGCACCTGCAGGTTTACTTCAGTTGTCAGTTGAACAGTGTTTCCTCCGACACATTGGTGCAGCTGGCTTCCGGGTTAAGCGAGCAGGTGTTAAGAAGCGCGGATTGGGGGTTCATGTTTCACAGGATGCATGACTCGACCTTCGCCTCTCCCT
The DNA here is from genome assembly GCF_002021735.2 of Oncorhynchus kisutch. Classification (NCBI taxonomy): domain Eukaryota; kingdom Metazoa; phylum Chordata; class Actinopteri; order Salmoniformes; family Salmonidae; genus Oncorhynchus; species Oncorhynchus kisutch. The sequence continues at coordinate 29,684,892 of NC_034201.2, read as the reverse complement.
AGCCCATTGGGGAGTTGCAGCGATGAGACAAGATCGTAATCCCAAAAAGGGAGATAAATGTTAGAACAGAAAATTAAAAATAAAGACATTGGATCACATTAGATAATAGCTTTGTCCTGGCATGATTTTTTTTCAGATGGTGGACAAGACCGACTACCGTACGTGTGGAGCCCAGGCCGTTGCCAAGCTGCTGGCCAAAATGCCCTGTGGAGACTACGCGTCATTCATAAAGTGGCTGTTTGATTACTCCAGACAATCAAAGGTAAGCGCTGTCACGTATGAATTAGTTGGGATTTGAGCTGTTGGCTTTGAACTGAATCTGAACTTTCTGCCCCTAGGTGGCGTACCGGATGTTTGCACTGGACGTGTCCATGGCTCTGCTGGAACAGCCAGAGAGGGAAGCAAATGAAGATGTGGACGCAGAACTAGTCTCCTTCCTGTCTCACAGGTTCCTGGTCCACAACATGGTGTTTGGCCGTCGCTCAGACGCTTCGCCTACAGTCCGAGGCCACGCCCTTACCTGCCTGGCCCAGTGCCTGGAGCTGCCCTCCATGAATGGCACACGCAGCATCAAAGAGCTCTTTTCCACCAGTGCGTCTCTCTCACACACACATTTACATATGCACGTACACATGCACAAAGCACCAAATACTAGTTGTGTACTAAACTAATTTGACATTTCTATCAATTTTAGCATCTGCGCAGACTGTCTTGGATGGTGAAGGTTCTGATGGTAAGCTCTACAACTGCTTTAAATTCAGTAATATAGTTGGATATTTCTGTTTGTTTACTCAATGTGCCCTGCTCCTTTTAGGCACTTTAAATTCACAGACAACCCAAAAAACATTCAAGACTTTACCTTTCAAGACTATTGAGATCACAAACAATGACCATGCAAGTTTTGAGTGTAAGTATATATATATTTTTTTGCAGGCTTTTTAGGTGTTTATTTAAAAACATTGTTTGGTGGGACATGATTTCAGTATTTGAGGGTAATGTGATGCTCGTGGTTTCTTTAGCAAAGGACACAATGGCTTTACTGAAGCGCCGTGTGAGTGACCCAAAGACCAACGTGAGGAAGTGTGCACTGCAGGTACGTACTTCTGTCTTTGTTTAATGTGTGTACTGTACAGTGTGTCAGTAGTTGACATGACTTAAAGAGTTGTAGGCTTCTCTTGCATGGTTGAATGCCATTAACCATCTTGAGTCAATTAGCATAATATAAAAATCAGCCAGTTTGGCCTGCCCACTTTTTTAGACCCTTTTATGGAAAGGTGAGACTCTCACGAACACACTCTAGGACGCTCACAAGACTCATCTGTAGGGACCCTGGTACCAGGTTTTTTAAGTATATTTTTTTGTGAAAGGAAGTATACAGTACTGTGCAAAAGTTTTAGGCAGGTGTGAAAAAATGCTGTAAAGTAAGAATGACTATATTTATCAGTTAACAAAATGCAAATTGAGTGAGCTGAAGAAAAATCTACATCAAATCAATGTTTGGTGTGACCACCCTTTGCCTTCAGAAGAGCATCAATTCTTTGGCATGTAGGTTGGCCCAAACGTCTTGGAGAACTAACTACAGTTCTTCTGTGGATTTAGGCAGCCTCGGGTCCTCTCTCTTCATGCAAACCCAGACACTCGATGTTGAGATCAGGGCCCTGGGGGTGGCCATACCATCACTTCCAGGACTCCTTGTTCTTCTTTATGCTGAAGGTAGTTCTTAATGACTTTAGCTGTATGTTTGGGGTCGTTGTCAAGCTGGAGAATACATTTTGGGCAAATCAGATGCCTGTGTGATAAGTATCTACCTGTATTTCTCAGCATTGAGGAGCCCATGAATTCTGACAAAATCCCCAACTCCATTTGCAGAAATGCAGCCCCAAACTTGCATGAAGCCTCCAACATGCTTCAATGTTGCCTTGACACTCATGTACCACTCTCCAGCCCTTCGGCGAAGAAACATCCTCTGCTACAGCCAAATATTTCACATTTTGGCTTATAAGTCCAGAGCACCTGCTGCCCTTTTTCTGCACCCCAGTTCCTGTGTTTTTGTGCATAGTTGAGTTGCTTGGACTTGTTTCCATGTTGGAGGTATGGCTTTTTGGCCGCAAGTCTTCCATGAAGGCCACATCTGACCAGACTTCTCCGGACAGTAGATGGGTGTCCCAGGGTCCCACTGCTGTTTTCTGCCAATTCTGAGCTGATGGCATTGCTGGACATCTTCCGGTTGCGAAAGGAAGTAAGCATGATGTGTCTCATCTGCTGCAGTAAGCTCCTTGGCCGACCACTGCGTCTACAATCCTCAACGTTGCCCGTTTCTTTGTGCTGCTTCAAAAGAGTTTGGACAGCACATCTGGAAGAGACCTTGCTGATGCAGTATAACTACCTTGTGTCTTGTTGCTGTGCTCAGTCTTGCCATGGTGTATGACTTTTGACAGTAAACTGCCTTCAGCAACCTCACCTTGTTTAGTTTGGCTGTTCCTCACCCAGTTTTATTCCTCCTACACAGCTGTTTCAGTTAATGATTTCTGTTTCAACCTACATATTGAATTTGAATTTATACCTGTTTGATGTAATTGTTTAATCATACACCTGACTATATGCCTACAAAATCCCTGACTTTGCAAGTGTACCTACAATAATTGCTGCTGTTTTGAAGGCAAAGGGTGGTCAAACCAAATATGGATTTGAATTAGATTTTTCTTCTGTTCACTCACTTTGCATTTAGTTAATTGATAAATATAATCATTCTTACTTTACAGCATTTTTTTTCTTATCTCAGATATATGACAGGCACCTCAAAACAAACTTCCTTCTAGATTTTTGGGGGGACAGTTTTTCCATGTGTGAGCCTGTTATTCAATGTGTTTCTATGGGCAACTGGCAGTAAGACCAAATTCAATGTTTAATCAAATAATAAATACCTAAAGGGGTCCTAGCATTCAAAATAAATTATTCTTTGTATGACCATCCTGAAATAATTCCATATGTTAGCTTAGTAGAACCCCCCCCACACACACACACACACACACACACACACACACACACACACAAATGGTTCAAACACAGATTGTGGAATGCACATTTCTTGCTTGTTACTCATTCTACCTGCTGGGGCAATATAAGGTGTGCGAATACGACCAACCCGCTCTTTAAAATCTCACTAACCCTCATTGTGTCCAGGCGATGATGGGCCTGCTGAAGCACAACGTGATCATGCTCAGTGAGGGGAATTTGACTGTGCTGTCGGAACGCACCCGTGACCCCGCCCTGTCTGTCAAGAAGAAGGCCCTGCAGTGCCTCATGGATCTCCTCACTGTGAGTAGCTAGCTCTGTCTGTCTGGGTGGCACTGCTCACTGCCTCTCCTTCTACTACCCTCTAGTCCAGGGTACTGTTGGGGGTACTTGAGGACTGGAGTTGGGAAACACTGCCCTAGTCTAGTTGAGCTTCTGCCATATTGTTCATGAGCAGATCAACACTTCCATCCTATTCACCTATGGAGTTTCCATGGTCCAGGAAACCGGCTCATAAGGTCTAGGAGCCTTGTAGATCTCTGGCCTGTATAGTCCACTTCAGTCATTCACAAGCACACTCTTTTCTTTCCTCCATATGTTTCTCATATCTCTGTGCCTGGGGCTAACCCTCTATTCAGGCCCACCCAGAGAACAGCCTGGTACAGAAGGCGTGGCTGCGGGGCGTGGTGCCGGCCGTGGTGGACGCGGAGAGCTCGGTCCAGGAGAAAGCCCTGGAGTGCCTAGAGCAGACCATCCTCAGCCAGGTGAAGAGCCACGGCTCCTACAGCTACAGGGATTCCCAGCAGACACTGACCTGGGACCTGCTGGGCCTGCTGTGTGACCACTGCCAAGACCTTGGGTAGGTACACATTCATGCTGCTTTCAGAGACTTCATGTTAATTAAGTGCATCTGGGGGTGCTATTCAGCCAAAAGTGGTCCGCTAAATGTCCAGAAATAATTTAATTGGACAGAAGTGAGGAACACCTCCCAACAGCCAATATTATACTAAATATGTATGAATCGTATTCAAACTAAAATTTGACCTAAACAAATAACTTCCATAGTGTAAGTGGGGACCAAAAAAACAGATTCAACCTTTGCGTTCCTCCTCTACAGCCGGTACTTCAGCAGGGCCTTCACGATGTGGTCCAAGCAGAACAAGTTCACTGCAGCCTTCATCAACAACCTCATCTCTCACACGGAGGCAGAGCACGCTGCCGGGGCGTGGCTGCTGCTCTCCAAAGTGGCCAGCTCCTGCCCCCGACTCGACTACGGAAAGATCTTGGATGCCTGGGACGACCTGGTCAGGTCAGTGTAGATCAGGATATTGATAAATATCTTACAGTATTTATTTTTGTAAATAACTGTATCCGGCCCGCTCTCTGGCCTTGTCTTAATACTAAGACAATGCATCCTTTCTTCCTCCGTTCCTTTAAGTTTTTCCTGACCTTAGACAACGTGATTGGTGAAAGCAGAGGTTTCACATGGCTTTCACCAGTCCAGTCACTATACAGACTGGTCATTACGTCAAGAAAGGGACACTGCGTATTTTCAAACAGCCCATCTCCTGTGCTTGTCAAATATTTTACTGAATGTTTTATTTTCTAGGTCAAAGAACGTCACAGTGACAACATCCTGCCATATCCTGTGCGTGATCGGGGACATTGGCGAGCATCTGAACGAAGACACCAAGAGCAGGATTGTCGGTGGGTGTCCAAGTTGCTTTGAATTGGATGACACTGGATGAGCTGTCAAGATGGCTCCTTCCAAGGCATAAAATTAACACCTACCAAATGTTTCTAGAGTTAGCTATAGCTAAGAATGTGTATTTCACCAACCACGTGGTTTCGTAGCTGCTAATCGTACAAAGAAATATGCATCCTATATCTTGCCTCAAGCAGCAGAGGAGAGGAGCTGTGCATACTGAGTGAAGTGCTGAATGATTTAGTTTTGGGGGTGCTGCGCACAAGCATAAAAGTTTGTCTAATTTACTCAAGTTTACAAATTGAGACTTTGTCCTAGTGTTTCTTGGCTATTTACATTGTTTTGTTCACAAGCTCGGTTGTTTTTCAATGTTAGTTTGAGTCTGCTGGTTCAGTGAAGAGATGCCCTAGTCAGAACCCAAATCTCTCATATGACTGGAGTGGCCCCATTACTATGGTAACAACCTGTTCTTAAAGGGGCAGCTGAATATTTTGTCTGTTATTTTGGTTAAAATGGAATGAAATTTAGCAATATACCACATTAATTCTTACTATTACATTTTGTCTGGTAAAGAAATCTGAGTGGCTGGTAGATTTATTTTATTTAAAATAAAAAATTGTAGGCCCTGGTTCCCTCCCCTCTATTGTAGGAGTTTTTCTTGATTGGCAGAAATTCTGTGCCCTTGACTATAACTAGGGTCCAGATTTATTCCTGGTCTGTGGTCTGGAAATAGCCCTGACCCTAGCTATCCTTACTTCTTGTTTGTGAATCTAACTTATTTTATATTTTTTAATGGCAGAGGACATTATTACCTGGCTGAAGAGCTTTGAAATGCCTCTGGAGGTGATCAGTGCCAGTGTGGAGACTCTGTGTCGACTGGGCAAGGCAGAGGCAGTCAGTGACACACAGGTAGTTTTTGTGTGCGAGCCACAAATATTCAAATCCCAGTAACTCACTTCCCAACTTTTAATGTGGACTGTGTTTGCTAACCAGAAGTTAAATTATGCTTTGCAGACATTCCTTAACCAACACTGTGGAGAACTAGTCTCGGTCTGTGAGGCGTATCTTTCCGGCGTCATCCTGAATGAAAACGGAGCACAGAATTTGAATGAGGATTTGGTGGTGAGAGAAATGAACATATTAACAGAATCACTCATTGACAGGTCCTTTGAATACTATTGCAAGTGTAAACTGGATATTTTGTGTATTAATTGGGCTTCATTGAGGTCATCTTGCCCATCCACCTACTCAATTTTTTCCCTCCGGCCAGGTAAAGCACCTGTACACACTAGGCGTGGCGTCGCTGCATTGTCCCTCCAAAGTGGGCAAGCGCATTGTGCTCCTGGTCCAGTCTGTCCTCACCTCCAGTGTGGAACAACAGTCAGGTATTTTAATACATTATTCAGAGAATATTTGAATGTTATGGATCCCTTAAGTGCTACAGGGGGGGAAACCTTTTTGTAAAATCAGCTGTTCAGTATCTTTGGTCACATTTAAATTTATCAGTCTTATGCATTGTTCTTTTGGTCCATTCACAGCTATGTCTGTTTTTTTTTTTCTTCTACTATACATGTTTTGTGTGTTTCGTGTTCTAACAGAGGGGTCAGAGGAATTGGCCTGCTCCCAGCCTCTGTCTCAGTTTAAGGCTTCCTCCATGCCCAGCAGCGTCCGGGCTCATGCTGTCATCACTCTAGGTATGACCTCACCTCAGACCACCTTCCTGGAAATTAATGTATTTTTGGCTGAGAAACTGTCCAGAAAAAAACCCTAGCCCCTATACCATTGTGCTATAGATATATGGTAGTGGAATTGGGGCCTGAGTGCACACACAATGTTTTTAGAATTGTATAACTGCCTTAATTTTGCTGGACCCCAGGAAGAGTAGCATACCATAAGCACTCTGCTCCAAAAATTACTGGATCGCAAACTCCCCACCCCTCCCGTCTCCCTCCAGGTAAGCTGTGCCTGCAGCACGAGGAGCTGACCCGCAAATACCTACCGGCGTTCGCCCGCGAACTGGAACTGTGCAGCGAGTTGGCGGTGCGCAGCAACGTGGTTGTGGTCATGTGTGACCTGTGTGTGCGCTACACCAACATGGTTGACCGCTACATTCCCAACGTGTCGGCCTGTCTCCGCGATAAGGAGCCACTCATCCGCAAGCAGACCCTCACCATGCTCACTAACCTGCTGCAGGTAGGACTCAGAAACGATAGACAGCGCCCTCTGCTGTACCGGTTGTGGCCAGAGGACAATAAACTGACAGAAAATTAAGTGTTACTATGGCTTGATACATTTAAATAAAATCTTCTTAAATGACTATGCCCTCTTAAGTATTATTCTCAGTCGCTGTAATCCTGGAATTATAAATACTTGTTTTTCCTGAATTCAGCTTGCTAAAGCCACAATGTAAATGTTTTTTCCAATAAACCTGTCACTGTCAGGAAGAGGGTGAATTGTTTCTGTTGCTGTTTGTAGGAAGAGTTTGTCAAATGGAAGGGCTCGCTGTTCTTCCGTTTCATTGCAGTGCTGGTGGATTCTGACCCTACCATTGCTAGGTAAGTGGTGATCATTATGTACACTGTCACCAGTTCCAATGCACTCAATACAAAAGGCAAAAAATGAACATAACTGAGGGAACTAGTAAATTAATCAGTTATTTCCATTCCAGTCTGTGTGAGTACTGCCTGGTTCACCTCCTGCTCAAGAAGAACCCAGTGATGTTCTCACAGCACTTCATTGAGTGCATCTTCCACTTCAACTCCTATGAGAAACACAAGACCTACAACAAATTCCCTCAAGTGGCCAGGTACAATTATGCTCCTATTTTTGGCTAAAAGTAGTTTTATATTAGCTACCAATTGCTTTCTGAACTCAGCAAAAAAAGAAACGTCCTCTCAATTAACTGTTTATTTTCAGCAAACTTAACGTGTAAATATTTTTAGAAACATAACAGGATTCAACAACTGAGACATAAACTGAACAAGTTCCACAGAAGTGACTAGCAGAAATGGAATAATGTGTCCCTCAACAAAGTTGGTCAAAAGTAACAGTCAGTATCTGGTGTGGGCACCAGCTGCTTTAAGTACTGCAGTGCATTTCCTCCTCATGGACTGCACCAGATTTGCCAGTTCTTGCTGTGAGATGTTACCCAACTCTTCCACCAAGGCACCTGCAAGTTCCCGGACATTTCTGGGGGGAATGGCCCTAGCCCTCACCCTCTGATCCAACAGGTCCCATACGTGTTAATGGGATTGAAATCCGTGCTCTTCGCTGGCCATGGCAGAACACTGACATTCCTGTCTTGTAGGAAATCACGCATAGAACGAGCAGTATGGCTGGTGGCATTGTCACGCTGGAGGGTCATGTAAGGATGAGCCGGCAGGAAGGATACCACATGAGGGAGGAGGATGTCTTCCCTGTAAAGCACAGCGTTGAGATTGCCTGCAATGACATCAAGCTCAGTCCGATGATTCTGTGACATACCGCCCCAGACCATGACGGACCCTCCACCTCCAAACTGATCCCGTTCCAGAGAACAGGCCTCGGTGTAACGCTCATTCCTCCGGCGATAAATGCGAATCTGACCATCTCCCCTGGTGAGACAAAACCACGACTCGTCAGTGAAGAGCACTTTTTGCCAGTCCTGTCTGGTCCAACGATGGTGGGTTTGTGCCCATAGGCGACATTGTTGCCAGTGATGTCTGGTGAGGACCTGCCTTACAACAGGCCTACAAGCCCTCGGTCCAGCCTCTGTTCACAATAGGCTGAGAATCTGAGCACTGATGGAGGGATTGTGCGTTCCTGGTGTAACTCGGGCAGTTGTTGCCATCCTTTTCCTGTCCCGCAGGTGTGATGTTCGGATGTACCGATCCTGTGCCAGTGTTACACGTGGTCTGCCACTGCGAGGACGATCAGCTGTCCGTCCTGTCTCCCTGTAGCGCGGTCTTAGGCATCTCTGTACGGACATTGCAATTTATTTCCCTGACCACATCTGCAGTCCTCATGCCTCCTTGTAGGCATGCCTGGAGCACATTCACGCAGATGAGCATGGACCCTGGGCATCTTTCTTTTGGTGTTTTTCAGTCAGTAGAAAGGCCTCTTTAGTGTCCTTGCCTACTGTCTGTAAGCTGTTAGTGTCTTAATGACCGTTCCACATGTTCATTTAATTGTTTATGGTTCACTGAACAGGCATGGGAAACTGTTTGAACCCTTTACAATGAACATCTTTTTTTTTTGCTGAGTTTACAAGGATGATGAGGACTATTCTAATTTGGTGATTCTGAACTTGCACTCTGAGATATTGCTGATCAGCCACTCCGATGGTGAGATGGTCACAACAAGATATTTTCACAGTAAAAAATGATTTCTAATCAGTGGATGAGTAGTATGGGATTTGTTCTTTGCTGTTGTAGTGTAATTGTGAACTAGCTAGACTTTTGAACTGGCAATTCTATTTGAGCAATTGTGCGAATTGGAAATGTGTGCCATGTGTTACAATGGACTTAAGGGTGTCATTCTATTCGATAGCAATTATGTAGTTTGCCAGTTCCTAGTCAATGACAGGTTGGGAAACACTAGTAAATGTCTGTTTGTCCCCCAGTGAGAAGGCTAAGTTCTCCCTTAAAGGAGCCCAGAACAAAGAGAGGCGGTTCACGATCTATAGGTTCCTGCTGGTGCACTTCACAGACGCCCAGCGCTTTAACATCACCATCAAGATCAGCCAGAACATCCTCGGTAAGCGCTCCAAGAAAACGGCTACATTGAAATTACATGTACTCTTAAAATATGTATTGGTGAGCGCTTATTGAATGTATGCACCTTTTTGTCTCTCTCACTCATGCTTTCTTTGCCTCTCCTGCTCTTTCGCTGTGTCTCTGCCTCCACCCCATTCCCTTCAGCGTGCTTCGTGGACGGGGAGCTGCCTCTGGACGGTGACGGGGCGGTAGTGCTGGCTGAGACATTTGGTATCCTCAGCCTCAAGGAGATCAAGCTGTCAGCACTGAGTGGAGCTGCGGGGGCTGGTGGTGACGAGCCGCAGGAGGACGAGCAGATGGCCATGGCCAAGGCCGTCATGCAGGTGGCTCAGAAGAAGGTGGTCTCACAGGTATGATGAGCTTTGAATAATGGTGGCGGTAGTAGTAATAATAAATTATAACAATTTTAGTATAATGAAAAGGGGGGCCAAGACTCTGATTTGGTTGCAATTTAAGCTTTCTTTAATTATTTTACATGCAACACGTCTTAATAGGACACACAATTTTGTATTCTAAAACAAGTAGTAGTAATGATAATATTACTATTTAGCAGTAATTTATATCCAAAGTGACTTAAAATACAATAAACATGTATTTGTCCAGCACTACTTCAACCAACAAATGTTGTGTTCCAAGCCACTAGAGGGGGCCAACGGCTAACTAACAAACCTCTGTTCATCCATCCACCCACAGGTCCAGAAGAAAGTGTTCATCGAGAGCATGATTCCCATCATCATTAATCTGAAGAGCATGCTGGAACAGAAGCGCTCGCCAGTCCTGAAGGACCTCATGGGCTACCTCCAGGTAAGACAGAGGGAACACGGCCATCATCATGACATCGTCATCCATTGTCAAGCATAATGTATGATAGCGAAATTTGAAAAATGTAAAATATATTAAAACAACCTAGAAATTTTGAAAATGCATTAAAAGCAAGAACTTAGGACTGAGTATGGTTTGCAGTTCAAAATGTATCCCATAACAATGTTTCTATCCACCAGGATAGTGAATACAGTGGAGTAGGGCTCTTCTGATTCCAACGCTACATTGGAGTCATTCAATGTTCCGTTTGATTAGCTGAGATGATTTGGTCAAGTTTGAAACACTCTTATTTGGAAACATTTTCTTTGTTTTTCGAAACAGTTTTTGAAACCTTGAACACTCAAATTAATAATTATCCAAAAATACTTTGCAAATACAGATTTTTTTTTTTTTGTCAAACACCACTTTGAGCCAATGTTTTGTGTTCTCGATGGAGTTTCCATTAGCTCAGGAAGTGTCATAGTTCAGGTAAATGTGCAACTAGGGATGTTAATCGGTAAGCTACTGAAAAGACACATGACTGGTCATGCTTATTCATCTATAGGTTAATTAGCATAATTTAGTGGAATTAAATCGGTGTGTGTATTTTGGGTAGTCGTCATGCATCTTATTTATCATGCATACAGAGCCTAGTTTGAGGAGCGGAATAGCTTATTGCCGCTGGTCACAGGGCAAGAGCAGCTCCTCAAAAAGCTGGTACTGGAGCGACATGTTCTTTTTATAAGCCCAGTCATTACGCAACAAATAACGTGGAATTGCATTTAGAATTGTTAACTGTATTGATGGCCATGATTTTAAAGAGCTACAATTTTCTTCTTTCAACTCGAAGTTAAAGCACGCCTCCCATTCGAGTGCATAGGCGATAGTCAATGGTAGGCATGCTATCAGTGCGTCACCTATCACTTTGCAATGTGGATTTGAGGCAGTATCATTGTTTGAAACCTGAACATTTTACTTTACTTCAAACAATCAGTATAGGAAAAACATGCCCAACCACTATTGCCTCTAAATGCGACGCTTACCCCAAAAGTTTGCAGCAAACATTGAAAGGAGCTGACACAGGAGTCTGCCTGTGCTAGCAGTTAGCAAGCATGCAAACACAGGCCACCGAGGAGAGTACCATCTGTAGCTCTTCAACTTCAGAGAGGGACTCTGGTGCAGAACCTAACAATTTGCTCCCGCCTACCATAAAGCCATGGTGAAGCAGAGGCCGGTCACAGGGCTGTTGTAAACTAGAGAAGACAGACATTGGCTTTCATAACAAGTTTCTTTCATTGTCCAGAAGCTAAAGGCACAATCGTAGTTAGAAACAGCTAGGATGGGTTGCTAATATAACGGATTTTCATCTGTCATATGGAACCGCTCGCATTAAGTGCGCTGTTTAGACCAGTGTTTTTCCGCTAATTGCAGTTACGTGTTCAATAATAGCTTTTCGACTTTAAGATGCTAGGCTTTCTATTGTTGCATCTTGATGAAAAACATCCCACCCGCGTATGTATGTATGCATGCATAGTATTTCCTGTTGGTCACGTCATTTTACTGTTTGGAAACCATTTTGTTGACCGGTTAATGAGGGTCTGTTAGTCCTCAGCCAAATTTACTAAAATGTGCATCCTTATGTGCAACGCAACATAAGTGGAAAACTGTGTTAAAGAAGCCCACAGTAAGTGGATCTTCTGTATTTGTCAAATTTATTTTGGGTGTGGATATGAAGTTTCCAAAAGCATATTGCACACTGATTATTAAGGGTTAATCAGGGTGTCGGGGCTGTTGGCACATTGGCTGCGCTGTAGTCAATGGTTGTATGGCCCTTGGGTCTCAAGCTAGTCTGATCCTAGATCTGTTCCTAAGGCCAACTCCTAAGGGGATATAACACTTCTCCCTGCTGTCTAGCTGACCATGCAGGACTACCGCAGTGAGGTGAAGGAGTTCTTTGCAGCGGACGAGCAGCTGGCGGTAGAAATGGAGTACAACCTGAAGATGTATGAGAAGGAGATGGAAGCCCAGATGGCCCACTGCTCCCTGGGAGGGGATGCTGCCTCTGGGGGCACGCCGGTAAGCACTAGGCCTAGTAATTGAGGGAGGTCTTGTCTTTTTTAGATAGGTGTACTTTCTTACAGCCATTACTCTTTGCTGCGAACAGCCTGAATAGCAATCCATCAGGAGCCCTGCTGGCAATGAAGTAATTGCCCCTTGATGCCTAACTTCCTATCTCACTTGCATTGATGTCAGTAGGTGAAAATTCTCTTTAAGTGGAAATTAATTTTAAAAGTTACTATATCAAGCTGTAAAATAGAGAATATGAAGAAATGTCTGACTCAATGTCAATTGTCTAAATGTCTACAGGCTACATCCCATACATACTCTCTTAATTGTCCTCCTCCCTGTCTCTCAGATCCTGGGCTCCCCTGCCCCTGCTTCTGCCCACAGGCTCCTCCAAACGGGCTTTGCCACGCCCCAGCCCGTCGGCCCCAGCCACCTGCTCACCCAAAGACTTGCCCAGTCAGACAGGTACAGCTCTTAGCTGCATATAAGCACAATGTTTTCATACCTACCTACTAGGATTTCTGTTAGGAAAATTGTTATTTATCGAGGATCGAGCCCCAGGCTGTAGTGCCTTAGACCGCTGCGCCACTCGGGAGGCACATTTGATTATGTTTTTGATGGAATGTTGGGAGTGCTGCAGAGATGCGTCTCTCCAACAGCACCCTTGAGAGGCGCGCTGAGAATAGATGAGCTAAATATTTTGCCATATGAATGACATCTCTCTTTACTATAGGCATACTATAGGGTTTCTGTTAGGAAAATGTGGAGCTGGACATTTTGACCAGCAACATTTTCAATTACCGGACATTTGATAAATGTACCTGATCCATATGCATTGGGTGCGTAACCTGATTAGGGTGTCCACGCACGGTGCAAATCACATTTGGAATATGGTCATTGATATTACTAGAACATGCAAGTTGTGGATGCAATGATGTGCGGTCCTTTCCGTATTCTGTTGTGTGCTTTGAACATGTTATAACTGTCCACATTTACTTTTCCTCAGCCAACAAGACCAGTAACAAACAGCAAAATCACTAGCCTATGTCAATCTACTATAGTTTAAAAGTTTGAGAAAGACATGGCCTATTCCAAACAGACTCTGGGACAGTTGTGAGACGATGGATCCCAAATTCATACAACGAGTAGGCCTAGGCTACATGAGTCTGATGCAACAGCTCAAAACGTTTAGTTGATTAACTATTTCTTCACATTATAAGCACAGCAGGCTACGCCTGAATGTTCATTCCATAATGCAAAAGGGCACTGCACATGCTTGTGGTTTCATGTGACCAATGAAATGATCTGTTAAAAATTTAGAAAGGGAGGTGATCTAATGGGCTACCTTGAAGCAAGGTAAGACATGCGTCATGTGTACTAAAATGTTCAGGTTTCAAACAATTAAGTATGTTTTCAAAATGCATATTGACTTCGGCTCATTGCAAAGTGGTGTGTGACGCGCTGATAAAGCCTGCCTTCCGTTGCCTTTTGATGCCGTGTTCAAAACAACTGGGAACTCAGTTGGGAACTGACTTCCAACTTCAGTGCGTTCAAGACAACTGGCGGGGAAAAACAAGCAAAAAACATCCAACTCGGGCCTCTTTCTAAATCTCCGACCTGAAGATCACTGAAGTCATTATTTGACCTCAGTTCACAGTTGTCTTGAAAGCACCACAAGATGCTGCTGCAACAGCAACTCTTGCACTGTCAGACAGATTTTACACTCAAAGACTCCATCTGTGAAAGACTGCTGTTACTGCCTAACGCAAACCCTGGCATACTCTAACTTTCATTTTACTTAAATAAAAAAGGCCTCTATCTTTGCAATCAACAGTAGCCCAAAGCGCCTCTCTCGCACGCTCTCTCCTCACCAGTAGGGGCAGGCACGTAAGGCAGCACGCAACAGTCACCCCAACAGTCACCCCGCATGATTTATTTTGTTGGCCAAAAGCCAGCAGTTACCGGCTAACGGAAACCCTGCTACCTACCTATACTGTGCATTTGGAAACTATTCAGACCTTGACTTGTTCCATGTTTTGCAACGGTAGCCTTATTCTACATTGTATTAAATTCCATTTTTCCCTCATCAATCTACATAATACCCCATAATGACAAAACGAGGACAGGTTTTAAGAATTTATTTACGTAAGTATTCAGACCCTTTGCTATGATGATCAATGAGACTCAAAATTGAGCTCAGGTGCGTTCTGTTTCCATTGATCATCCTTGAGATGTTTCTACAACTTGATTGGAGTAAATTCAATAGATTGGACATGATTTGGAAAGGCGCACACCTGTCTATATAAGGTCCAACAGTTGACAGTGCATGTCAGTGCAAAACCAAGCCATGGGGTCGAAGGAATTGCCCGTAGAGCTCCAAGACAGGATTGTGGCAAGGCACAGATCTGGGGAATGGTAGCGAAAAGTGGTCTGGAACCACCAAGATGCTTCCCAGAGCTGGCCGCCCGGCCGAACTGAGCAATCAAGGGATAAGGGCCTTGGTCAAGAAGGTGACCAGGAACCTGTTGGTCTCTTTGACAGAGCTTCAGAGTTCCTTTGTGGAGATGGTTGTTTTTCTGGAAGATTCTCCCATCTCTGAAGCACTCCCCCAATCAGGCCTTTATGGTAGTGGCCAGACGAAAGCCACTCTTCAGTAAGACACATGACAGCCCAGTTGGAGTTTGCCAAAAGGCCATGAGAAACAAGATTTTCTGGTCTGATGAAACCCAGATTGAACACTCTGGCCTGAATGCCAAGCATCACGTCTGGAGGAAACCTTGCACCATCCCCATGGTAAAGCATGGTGGCAGCATCATGCTATGGGGGTGTTTTTCAGTATCAGGGACTGGGAGACTAGTCAGGATCAAGGAAAAGATGAGTGGAGTAAAGTACAGAAATCCTTGATGGAAACCTGTTCCAGAGCTCTCAGGACCTCAGACTTGGGCGAAGGTTCACCTTCCAACAAGATAATGACCCTAATCACACAGTCAGGAATGGAGGAGTGGCTTCGGAACAAGTCTCTGAATGTCCTTCAGTGGCCTGGCCAGAGCCCGGATTTGAACCCAATCGAACATCTCTAGAGACTTTGAAATAGCTGTGCAGCGATGCTCCCTATCCAACCTGACAGTGCGTGAGAGGATGTACGGAGAAGAATGGGAGGAACTCTCCAAATACAGGTGTGCCAAGCTTGTAACGTCATACCCAAGAAAGCTCAAGGCTGTAATCGCTGCCAAAGGTGCTTAAACAAAATACTGAGTACTTGTGTAACTGTAATTTCAGTTTAATTTTATTAAATTTGCTAATAATTTCTCAACCTTTTTTTTGTGTGTGTGTTGTGTAGATTTCCTGGGGGAGGGCGGGGCAATTTAATCCATTTTAGAACAAGGCTGTAACGTAACAAAATGTAGAAAAGGAGATGTTCTGAATACTTTCCGACTGCACTGTACCTACCTACCGCCTTAAGTCTACTTATACTTGGTGTGAAAATATTACACCCATTTTACGTCACCTTGAATCCTCTGTACTACAAGGTGGGGTGGATATGTCTAGACACATTCCAGTCCCAGATTGAGCAATCTCAAATGGCGCTATTAAATGCCTAATAATCTTCGGTCCAATGCAGCCTTTCTATATATAGATCATTTCTGGGTAACAATTTAAGTACATTACTGTGATTGTTTTCAATTAAAATGGTTGAAAAACAAATAGATTTTTAGCAAAGAGCAATTTATTAAGCAAGAGTTTAGCTTGGAAGGGTCTAAGTGGGGAGGGGAAACATGAACTAGCTGTTATTGGCAGAGGTTTGGAACTCTCTTATTTGTTAACTGATTTACTACCTGATGATGTCACTAGGCAGGCCAAAACTCCATCCCACCAAAACAGGCAAACTTCAGGCGGTTTCAAAATCATCATTTTCACAGTATTACGCCAGACTCCTAGTCTGGAAATGTATATAAAACACAGGAAATCATGTTTTTGACTGCACTGCACCTTTTGATCTGGCACTAGACGCATTACTCCCATTGTCACTTCAGCTACACCTACAACAACATTCTATTACAACCACCACTATGGGCACACCTGGCTGCTATGTGGAATGGGAGAGCGTAATTAAGCTTGTATCTCTGACTGGGTGTTGTGCTCGAACCCCAGGCGTCAGCCAGCGAAGCAGAGGAGCGGGCCACACAGGAGCTGGGTCATGGTGACCGGCGACAGAAACTTCACACCTCTGCATGGGTCAGGTATGGCTGCCTTTCATGACCACACCGCTGACTAGACGGTTCTAGATGGAAATGGCCAACTCTGACTTGACGTGATTCCATTTTTGATAGATTTCTTTCCTTTTTCTTGTGTTCCACTATTACAGTGAAGCCGAAAGGAGGCGTCTGCGATCGAGCTATAAGCACCCCGCAGGGTAAGTTGGACAAACTCGGATCTGAATCCTCCTCCTTCAGGAGTCAGACACCCTCCCGCATGCCAAGTGTATAGTCTGTGTGCATGTCCCAAGAGCAGCTAACATTGAATGAGGAGTATCATGTGGAACTGCATGGATCACACTGCTCTAGACATTCAATCTCTATATGCATTGATCATGCAGTGGTTACCATCCATTGTGCCCAATAATGCTGATGCTGCTAGAGTTCCCTCATTAGAGAGCTTTGTACTTGGGGTCTTAAGAAACCTTGTGGTTGGGGAAGGAGCCTTCTGAATATCACTGTGGGTAGTGTTTTCAGGTACTGTCAACAATTTACTGACTCAATGAAAGCTTCTTCATGTAGCGCAAAAAGAGCTGCTTTTGGGCCACAAGTCGATGGCTGGCAGCCCCATGATAAACCCCACTCACTGAAGTCATTCATCAATTGGCACTAACTGGCAAAGCTGGATGTTCTACCATCTTCTTAAAATCAGTTTTTAAAACTAACCTTAACCATACTGCTAACCTTATGCCAAACCTTACACTTAAACCCTACCCTTAAAAGGGAACTACACCACTTTTCAACCTCATTTTCATTGTATCCAATGAAATACAAGTGTCAATGTGTAAAAATGTGATTTTTGATACACTATTAGATTGGCAGTGATGTGGGGGAAAATAAAATACCCTCCTTTGGGCTAGAAACCCGTTGCAGGTTTTGAAAATCATTGTTTCTTTTAACTTTTAATCCTACACTGTGTCACAGGATAATTTTCTTATGACCATAAACTTTTTATTATTTTACCACAGATCATTGTAATGTACTGTTTTCCCACACTATATGACCAAAGTATGCCAGATAGTGAAGTGTGATTCTTCACTTCAGAGAACGCATTTCCACTGCTCTAGAGTCCAATGGCAGCTAGCTTTACACCACTTCAGCCGATGCTTGGCATTGCGCATGGTGATATTAGGCTTATGTGCGGCTGCTCGGCCATAGAAACCCATTTCATGAATCTCCCGACAAACAGTTCTTGTGCTGAAGTTGCTTTCAGGGGCAGATTGGAACTCTCTAGTGAGCGTTGCAACCGAGGACAGACTATTTTTACACGCTATGTGAATCAGCACTTGCGGTCTCCTTGTGTGGCCTGCCACTTTACGGCTGAGCCGTTGTTGCTCCTAGACATTTCCACTTCACAATATCAGCACTTACAGTTGACTGGGGCAGCTCTAGCAGGGCAGAAATATGACAAACTGACTTGTTGGAAAGGTGGCATCCTATGACTGCCACGTTGAAAGTCATTGAGCTCTTCAGTAAGGCCATTCCACTGCCAATGTTTCTCTATGTAGATTGCATGACTGTGTGCTCTATTTTATACACCTGTCAGCAACGGGTGTGGCTGAAATAGCCGAATCCACATACTTCCACAAAAGTATGTAGACACTGGTTTGGTGCTGAAGATGAGGTTGAAAAGTGGCGGAATTGCCCTTTAACCAAACTACTAACCTTATGCTTTACATTAAATATCAAAAATCTAATTGCCCAACATAATATCCCTATTCCATGTTACTCAGGTAACATAAATGAAGTTACATTCGGGGAAGGAGTTAGCGCCATCTTCAGTGACCGGAGAACAGGTATGCAACATTTTGACCTTTTAGACAGATGCCATTTCACCACAAGATGACACTGATGATGTTTGGTCTGACTAGTTTTTTCTTCTTCATAGGGTCAAAGACTGGAGAAGAAGGACGTGTCCTTCAATTGATCTCACCTGATCAGCAGTAAGTACTTATTTTTTTGATCAAAGTAAGCTTTAAACCATATAATGGTCAGAATGTTTCACCTAATTCATTTCTTGTGTTTTCAGAACTCCAGTGCCAAGGCAATGGAACGTGCAGTCCCCACTCAATCAAAAAAGAACGAGACAAATACCTCAGTAGCTATTTCTTCATGTTCTCTTCTGTCTAAACTGAACACACTTGATGTCCCATGTCAAATTGTATTGATATTTTCTTTATTTTTGTAAATGAAAATCCAGCACCCATGTCAGAATATTAGAAGTGAGTTTTATTAATCATTAACATACAGTTCAAGAATTCTCAGAGGATTTGTACCAGGCCCGAGATGGGCGTTACATTAGTTTGGTTCAGAAAAATCATGTTCTCAATCAAATAAATGTGTGAACGCTTGAAACGCTTGAACCTTCACATGATTTCAACGCCAACCTCAAGTATTGGAGAAATTGGAGGCAGATTATCAATACTGGATAGCTGGAACCTCATCAACCTTGGATTTGAGGAAAAGCGTGATTGGCAGTCAGTATTTGGCTTAGCTAGCCCCAACCATAGAACATGTATTGTAATGTCTTTCACTGTGTATTTAAAACTACATATTGCCGGTTTTGAAGAGGGCTGTTTAATTATAAAAATATCTTATTTTCAATGCCTTGGAAGTTGCCAGTGTTTTCTGGCCTTTATGGTAAATGTAGGCGGCATGCTTTAGTGTTTCTCCATCTATTTAATCCGCTAACAAACTTTGTATATATTTTCTTATTTGTCTTTACCAAAATGAATTCCCACTATTTAGGCACTATTGCATAATAAATCTCTATTTCTACTCCAATGGGGGGAAAAAAGTGTAATCCTTTAAAACAATGCTAAAAGAAAATAATCTATTTACAGAACAAAGCAGATATGTAAAAATGATTTGGGTGGGGAAATGTTCCATTCTTGTTAATGTCATCATTCCTCTCAAACGCCGTTCGTAGAGTATTAAACATGCAATTCAGGTTTTTGTGCATTTTGCAGTATTGTGATTGAGAAATACCTTTAAAATAAAATGTTAATGTGTTAGATGGCATAAAGCTGATCTACTGTTGTAATGGCAGAAGGCACTTAAGAGGAATGAGCTTTATCAAAGTACAAATGAAAACCTTAGGTACCTGTTTTGTAAAAAAAAATGTTTTGCATCTGCATTAATTGGTTTCACCTAGCAATTACTCTCTTGTAATGTTTTGTAACTCTTGGATATTAATTCATTTGGGAAAATGTCAAATACAACGTCTTAGGTCATTTACTTGAATTTGAAATTCCATGTTTTTTTTGCCTGGTGTAGAGAAGATTGTTCAGTGTAAAATGTCCTATGTGCAAACATTAGGCAGATCGTCTCTACCATGACCATGTATTTTTCAAACCATGGGAAGAGTTTCATATTGCCTCCTTGGGGACACAAACAGTTATCTATATACAATTTTTAGTCAACATAAACCCTGTATTACAAATACTCAATGTATTCCTGACATACAGCAACAACAAAAAAACTGGACAATATATTCAATATATACAAGATAAACTCAAGCATAGAAGGACACTTAAAATCAAGGATATGCAGCACTGATTGTATACAGTATTTCCCAGCTTTTGGCTGGTACTCATTGAAGCCTTTTACTGTCCAAGACACTATCTACAAACATTTCACTTTCAATATTAACATGGAAATCCCAACAGTAAATAAAATATGTAAGACTGTTCTAGAACCAAACCTTCATGGTAAAACAAGTCATTTAGTGATTTGGTGGGTGGGGGAGGAGGGTAGGAAAGGTGAAATTTTACAGCTGAATTCTGAGGGGTTGAAACTTGTTTTTCCCACAACCAAATAAAAAAGTATGCTATTATTTTACAAATATTTAAAAAAGTAAACCTTTATCTATAGGCATTTCAAAATATATTCCATCAAAAATAGTCTTGACAAATTTTGCTGATAGAAAAAAAAAAAGTTATATAAATGACAAAGGTTTGAAGCACATGTTTAAAGTAGAAATATGTCATGTTAGATTTTCTTCAGAACTTAGCTAGATGTTTTTCCCTTCCTGGCAGAACATCTTACATAAATGCTTTTCCCCAGCAGATAGTGTTAACCTTATTGAAACATGCTATAATTTTAACGTAAAAATCTCCATAATTTAGCAAAAATAAGTTGTTTGGTGATAAAAAGGTCAACAAGCGGGTTTCAATACTTATGTGTCTGTAACGATGGTTAATAGTTCTATATAGATTTGTGAAAACTTGTCACCTTTGGCAAACTTGAATTGTTTCAGACGTGCAGAGAGCTCAAGGCACATACTGTGGCAGCTCACTGGTCATCTCACACACTTAGTGAGTTCAGTCCAAAGTATCACACCTTTCCCTTCCATGCCCTTCGTCTTCAGATGACAAATGAAGATTTGTGTCGGAAGTCGCCCTAGAATAAAAGGAAGAGCAAGTAAGAAAAAGTTGGACTGCCTTGTTTAAAATATTTCGTTTTTTTCTTTACGCACCTCGTCCTCTGTCCTGACGTAGTCCACGCCGTCTCCTTTCGCTGGGGCTTTGTAACTGTCAGACACAATGGAGACATGATCAGAAGACATTTGTTGTTGCAAAAACACATTTCTAGTAAGAATTGTTCCATGCATGTTATAAAACCATATGCTGTGAGTTGACCAGGTCAAGTTGTGAAGTCAAGGCTGTTCATAAGGTCTAAATCGGCAAATGTTAAACCTCAATGAGCCATGACCCATTGCCGCTCCGCTCAAGAGGAAGTCTCACTCACTTGTTTCCTGTCTGTTTCTGGCTGATGAAGTAGCCTCGCTTGTACGCACAGCAGATGCCCACTGTTATACACAATAGCACCACCACCACCACCAGCACTCCCAGGATGATCCCGGCAATATTGATGTTATCTGGGGAGAAACAACAGGAAGAATGAAGAATTTATGTTGAGGTATCTTCAACTGGAATAACATGCTTCAACATGTAGGTTTGGGCGATATACTGTATACTGGGGTATTTAGAAATACCGACAGTGTGATTTTCAATACTGTTTTTAACCCATTGCTTATAACTAAGTTAAGTATAACTATATGAAATCTAAGATGTGTCAAATAAATTATATCCAGCTCAGGGCCCCAGCTATGCATTTGGTTTGCTAACTTGCTAGTGGCTAGATGTCAAGATCAAGCTTCTTGGTTACAGCATAGACATTCAATCCCCTCCTGGATCAAGATCCCTGTTGACTAAATTGTTTTGTGCTTGTTTTTATTTTTGTCACCCCGTGTGTGCAAATTCATTAATACTGTATACCCCCGTATGGTACAGAAACGGTATGAAAATCTAGATACCGCCCAACCCTAGTGTGTTGTGTAACTTGTATACAACTGTGTCAGCTGTCAAACAGACTTACAGACTTCCATCGTCTGCGGTCCACATTCTGAGTGACCCGCGTCGTTCTTTGCTCGGCAGAAGTACTCTCCTGAGTCGTCCTTTCTGACAGCACTGAATTTCTGAAGAGGAAAACCCAACAGTATAACCGGTGTCCTTTTGTTCTGGTGTATGTACAGATGCTGTAAAATATATTGGCACCCGTGGCACTATACAATGGAGTGCAGTGTTCAGAATGTTCCGTTTTTTCTTTTAAAAACTGGTTGACTGGCTATGTTTAACCTGTAGGCACCTGCAAACTCACCACAGTTGAGGAATTACACAGTAAATGCAAATCATTGCCTCCAACCAAATTAATTCGAATTTAGAAAAATGTTGTCCATTTTTGGACTTTGTAGTGAAACATTTTAGTTTAAATTATTAGTTGTTTTGGTCCTATGCAGTTGTAAATCAAACAAATGCACATGTAAAAACATAGTTTTTCAAATGTCAACTTATTTTCGAAGAAATAGTAAATCCTGCAAGTGTGCCAATATATTTTATTGCATGTGGTAAAGTGCCAGTTTATAACGAGGTCCAATTGGGATTAGGTGGAACTGTCACCAAAAAGAGTTGTGATGAGCTTTGATGTTCAACAGATATCCCTTCAGTTTTCGTATGCTGTCTCCCATCACATTTGAACCCAGGCTAATGATGTCTTGTCCTCTAATTCTAGTCCTGTTGATAGTTAGTTAGTTGGCTTTTGGTTAGTTGGATACGAAACGCAGATTTGGCAGCGTAAACTGGAGGTCTTCAAGTAAAAGGGGCCGGTGTAGCATGTAATAGGGTGTGACTCCCTGGAAGTATGTCAGTGACAGCCAGGCCAACCTTTAGAGGCTAGTGTGAAGGTTGAGTGGAGAGCCTGGGGGCGAGCCATTGACTGTGTCTGGCTGAGCAGGGGAGAGGGAGTTCAGGAATGTGCCAACGAGGACTGCAAATTCCCCTCATGCCTCAATCCCCTGTGCACCATCAACTGTTTCCCCAAAATATCCACACCTACCCCCACAGCCTCGCCCTGCCCTAGAGTCCCCTTCCCTCCCAGTCCTCACACAAAAACACACACTTACCAGGGTTCCAGTTTCGGCGTTGAGCATGTAGGAGGAGTTGAAGAACTTGGGGCTGGTCTTGGGGTCATCGGGGATCTCCTCCTTGTTGCGAAACCACTGGTATTGAGACTTGGGGAAACCTTCATCCTCCACGCAGCGGAGCTCCGCCGCCTTCCCCACAGGCACCGATTTGGGGACAGCACATTTCGGCACCACTGGCTTCACTGTGGACACAAACACATATTCAGCAATGGCAACATTCAGCATCTGAACGTGTCAAATCAGCACAACCCATGATACACATTCGGTTATAGTTACTAGGCCAATGAATGACCTCTGAGAATGGGTACGCGTCTTTTGCTCCGTGCCAAACCCTGTCAACTAAACACACGGCACTTTCCATCTTTAGCGATGCTATTTAGCGGGGATGCAGTTTCAGAGGTTTCCCTATATAGCCCAGAACACGCCTTTGCGGCAGGGACAGGCCAGTCACAACGCATCCTCATACGTGTGCCAAAGAGTTGGCCTGACCTACAAAAAAGTTTCAGCTTACAGCATTGAAAGTAGTAGCCTCTGAGGCTGTTTGTAGGGACAATGAGTATGTTCATTGTGTTTTGTATGTTATGAAGCATAACTTCCAAAAGCAACAAGGTTTAAGACTAAGAGCAAATATTTTGGCAGTGAAATTATGAGATGCATTAAAGAACTGCATCGCAAATGACTTGGCAAACATGCAATTTCAGCTAGGTAGTGGCAATTCTTCCTTCCCCAAACATGCCATTTCAGTCATAGCCACAGGGTGATGTATCTTTGTGTTGGTGTAAAGTCTTAAATTTGTTCTGGCTTCAATATTATACCAGTTTACTTTAGTAATACAACTAATACTGTGATTATGGTGCAAAAAGCTAGTGGTGTGTTGAGTAGATGTGAGTTGAAGCGGCTGACATACCTACCTCTTATGACAAGGTTGATCAAAATCTCATCAAAGGTTTTCTGGTCAATTGGGGCGGTGACTTCGCAACGATAACTGGCTGAGTCTGATCTTGTGGCATTGGTTATCACTAATGTTGCAGGCTCTCTGATCCTTGCTCTGCCCTCCAAATCTCCTGCAGGAGAAAAAAAAAACACTTTAAGTTCCCGCTGATTTTAATACAGACATAATTGATGAGTATAGAACAGAATGTCATTCCCTTATTAGTCAGAACTGTAAGATGATCAGATATTTTTTTTGTCCCTTTGTGTCACTTTGATATTGATATTAGTGAAGATGACATTGACAAAGCACTCAGTTGAGTCTGTTACCTGAGATCTTCTTCTCAAAGTAGACATAACTGGGCTCCCCATCCTTAATTTTCTTCCATTCGATTCTGGGGTCGTTTGTGGAGATGGACTCTATCAAACAGGACAATTCGATAGCTACCAGATGAGAAGAGAGGAAATTAGATGCAAGGCTTTCAAAATGAAGAACCAAAGGATTGATGTTGTTTGGTGGTTCTGGTTCTTTAGTGTCAAGTCAAAGTCAAGCACATCGGTGTATTCATTACGACATCTCTATTGGCTCTTACATTCAAACTCGTTGGCCCATGGCGCATCGTTCGTTGTTTTCAGAATCACTGCCAACACGTTGAAGTAACCTGCAAAACAGGAAGGAGGAGGAAGAAACATAAGTCTCACAGTCACACGAACTTTGCCATCACACTGATGATCTCACAAACTACGTGTGAGCTGTGCCTGTTTGCCGGGCTATGGTTGGTGAGCTCGCTGTTACGCCCCCATTAAGGTTGTTTCTAACCAGTTAGCTCATCCAAAATTCCAGCAGCTAAATTAACATCAATCCCCTCGTCCAGTCTACCACCCCACCCAGACGCATTCTTCATTCTTCCCAGTGTACCATGGCCTGGATCTGTTACCTTCCATTTTTAGTCTGGCGGGGCGAACCGACGTGGACTTAAGGGGGGGCACAGTTTCTACGCACTGTGAGTAATTGTGCAGGGAGGCGCATGCCCTTCTCGGCGCGAGCTCTCCCATGCCAGTGGCAGCCTAGCAGCCTGCCCGGCCCATCTCTCTCTCTCTCCCTCTCTGGGCCTGACGCGAGTGCCCATGTGGCAGTAATGGGCCATGGGAGTGGGCACTGCTGAATCATCCCGACAGGCCATTCCTCCACACATGCATACCAACCCAGTCACACAACCATGAATAGTCTCCCTGAGACTCAGATGATGCTTAGGCTCAAGTAGCTGCTGGTCAAGGTCACAGAGGCTTGGTCAGTTAGCTCGAGTGAACTGCATGTCAGTGTGAATGACTGACCTACTAGGGATAGTTCACCCAAATTACAAATGGACATATTGGTTTCCTTAACCTGTAGGGCCGGGACGATACCAGTATCGCTATATTTTTTCCATGGAAAAAAATGCAAACATGAAGCAGACCTTACTCTTTGGTCTGTTAAAAACCTCCTATATGAATAATATTGTGTGCTATAGCTTGGAAAATAAATACATGTGACTCTGGATGACAATATAATGCTTGTTTTCAAGCTGTTTTTCAAAAAAAGTTCAATCTGCTTCGTGTTTTATTTCCTTGCCACGATACTAACGAGTACCGCGATACTGGTATTGTCCCGGGCCTAGTAAGCAGTCTATGGACAAGGTATGCCAGCAATCCATGCTTTGGTTTAGTTTCCCTGGCACTGTTTCCAAATTCCATTCAGGACATGGTACCGATATTAGCATTTTTCACACATCGTATTCAAATCATTTGTAAGTGACTTTGTGGCGCTTTACTATCAATTTTTAGATGCTTTCGGATGATTTGGACATGATGCACCAAATATGCTAATATCGGTACCATGACTTGAATGGGACTTGTGCCACAAAACAGTGCTAGAGAAACTAAACCAAATAATTGATTTCTGTCATACCTTGTCCATAGACTGCTTACAGGGTAAGGAAACCAATGTGTAATATGTCAACTATCCCTTTTTATTTCCTGCATTGTGTGCCACTCCCCACTGCCAACCCCTAACTTTACTGTTCCACTCTATTAGATTGTTTCTCCTGGTGACGCACTTTGACTGAGGCCAGTGGCTACTTCACCTGACTGAAAACAATAACCAACTCCAACTCTGTGGGCGTTTTCATTAAGTGGTTATCTCCAGGAACCTTGCTGATCCAGTAACCCGGCTTGGTGCCCCATTGCGTCCCAGCTCCCCATCCCTGTCTAAAGAAAGAGGCCTAAGTGCCCCTGTCCATTAAAAAGACAGGAGCACATTTAGAGCCTTTTACCGGCTGAGTTCACCGGGCCTCTGCTGACACAATGAATTAGCAAGACACCACACAGTTCTTTCACACAATAAGGCGAGTCTGCGACCTGAAGAGACAAGTCTGTCTGAAAGCATAAGGTTACAGATCCTTTGGTAGACTTTTCCCCAGGAAACTCTCCTCACACCCAGGCATTAGTAGGTGTATTTCCTGTCCCCCTCACCCGGGTCCTGCTAAGTCAATGTCAGTCTCATACAAGTTCCCTGCTAACTATCCAAAGCACGCATGGGTGTGGGAGCTGTTTGGGGTCGCCCTCTAAAGCAGACTGGGTAAGCTGCTTACCCTAAGGTCTCTGAGATCGTTACTAGACCACAGCTTGTTTACCTTATGTCGTCAGTTTAAACAACAGGCTATACATTGTCCCACGGGCTGAAAAAGGTGAATATTCACCCGCTTAACTTAATATAAGATGAAACATTTAATGAAATGTAAAGTTCAGGAGTGGGAGTGATGGAAAGGAAGGACTATAAGTAACTCTTTAGTGTAGGCCTTTAAAGCTTTAATGTTCCCCCATTGCTAATGTTAATTGCTATGAATCTTTAATAGCAATATTTTGGGTTTTGTCTCTCGAGATGTGATCCATTTCATACAGTTCTAGTTAAACAAAGACAACACAAGTTAGGCCCTGAGAGTAAAAAGTTCTACATTTATATATGTATATACAGTGGCAAGAAAAACTATGTGAACCCTTTGGAATTACCTGGATTTCTGCATAAATTGGTCATCAAATTTGATCTGATCTTCATCTAAGTCACAACAATAGACACACACAGTGTGCTTAAACTTAATAACACACAAATTATTCTATTTTTCTTGTCTATATTGAATACATAATTTAAACATTCACACTAGGTTGGAAAAAGAATGTGAACCCCTAGGCTAATGACTTCTCCAAAAGCTAATTGGAGTCAGAAGTCAGCTAACCTGGAGTCCAATCAATGAGACGAGGCTGGAGATGTTGGTTAGAGCTGCCTTGCCCTATAAAAACACAAATTTGAGTTTGCTATTCACAAGAAGCATTGCCTGATGTGAACCATGCCTCGATCAAAAGATATCTCAGAAGGTTAAGAATTGTTGACTTGCATAAAGCTGGAAAGGGTTACAAAAGTATCTCTAAAAGCCTTGATGTTCATCAGTCCACTGTAAGACAAATTGTCTATAAATGTAGAAAGTTCAGCACTGTTGCTACTCTCCCTAGGAGTGGCCGTCCAACAAAGATGACTGCAAGAGCACGGTTCAGAATGCTCAATGAGGTTAATAAGAATCCTAGTGTCAGCTAAATACTTATAGAAATCTCTGGAACATGCTAACATCTCTGTTGACGAGTCTACGATACGTAAAACACTAAATAAGAATGGTGTTCATGGGAGGACACCACGGAAGAAGCCACTGCTGTCCAAAAGAAAACTGCTGCATGTCTGAAGTCCGCAAAAGTGCACCTGGATGTTCCACAGCGCTACTGGCAAAATATTCTGTGGGCAGATGAAACTACAGTTTAGTTGTTTGGAAGGAACACACAACATTGTGTGGAGAAAAAAGGCACAGCACACCAACATCAAAACCTCATCTCAACTGTAAAGTATGGTGGAGGGAGCATCATGGTTTGGGGCTGCTTTGCTGCCTCGGGGCCTGAACAGCTTGCTAGCATCTACGGAAAAATTCATTCCCAAGTTTATCAAGAATTGTTGCGGGAGAATGTTAGGCTATCTGACTGACAATTTAAGCTCAACAGAAGTTGGGTGACGCAACAGGAGACCGACCCAAAACACAAAAGTAAATCAATAACAGAATGGCTTCAACAGAAGAAAATACGCCTTCTGGAGTGGCCCAGTCAGAGTCCTGACCTCAACCCGATTGAGATGCTGTGGCATGACCTCAAGAGAGAACTTCACACCAGACATCCCAAGAATATTGCTGAACTGAAACAGTTTTGTAAAGAGGAATGGTCCAAAATTCCTCCTGACATTTGTGCAGGTCTGAGCCGCAACTACAGAAAACGCTTGGTTGAGGTTATTGCTGCCAAAGGAGGATCAACCAGTTATTACATCCAAGGGTTCACATACTTTCTCCACCCTGCATTGTGAATGTATAATTGTTTGTGTGTTATTAGTTTAAGCAGACTGTGTTTGTCTGTTGTTGTGACCTAGATGAAGATCAAATCACATTTTTGACCAATTTATGCAGAAATCCAGGTATTTCCAAATGGTTCACATACTTTTTCTTGACACTATACAAACTCAGGAAAAAAATAAATGTCCCTTTTTCAGGACCCTGTCTTTCAAAGATAATTAGTAAAAATCCAAATAACTTCACAGATCTTCAATGTAAAGGGTTTAAACACTGTTTCCCATGCTTGTTCAATGAACATGCACCTGTGGAATGGTCATTAAGACACTAACAGTTTACAGACGGTATGCAATTAAGGTCACAGTTATGAAAACTTAGGACACTAAAGAGGCATTTCTACTGACTCTGAAAAACACCAAAAGAAAGATGCCCAGGGTCCCTGCTCATCTGCGTGAACATACCTTACGCATGCTGCAAGGAGGCATGAGGACTGCAGATGTGACCAGGGCAATAAATTGCAATGTCCATACTGTGAGATGCCTAAGGCAGCGCTACAGGGAGACAGGATGGACAGCTGATCGTCCTTGCAGTGGCAGACCACGTGTAACAACACCTGCACAGGATCGGTACATCCGAACATCACACCTGCGGGACAGGTACAGGATGGCAACAACAACTGCCCGAGTTACACCAGGAATGCACAATCCCTCAATCAGTGCTCAGACTGTCCGCAATAGGCTGAAAGGCTGGACTGAGGGCTTGTAGGCCTGTTGTAAGGCAGGTCCTCACCAGACATCACCAGCAACAACGTCGCCTATGGGCACAAACCCACCACCGTCGCTGGACCAAACAGGACTGGCAAAAAGTGCTCTTCACTGACGAGTCGCGGTTTTGTCTCACCAGGGGTGCTGGTCGGATTCGCGTTTATCATCGAAGGAATGAGTGTTACACCGAGGCCTGTTCTCTGGAGCGAGATCAATTTGCAGGTGGATGGTCGGTCATGGCCTGGGGCGGTGTGTCACAGTATCATCAGACTGAGCTTGTTGTCATTGCAGGCAATCTCAACGCTGTGCGTTACAGGGAAGACATCCTCCTACCTCATGTGGTACCCTTCCTGCCGGCTCATCCTGACATGACCCTCCAGCATGACAATGCCACCAGCCATACTGCTCGTTCTGTGCGTGATTTCCTGCAAGACAGGAATGTCAGTGTTCTGCCATGGCCAGCGACGAGCCCGGATCTCAATTCCATTGCGCACGTCTGGGACCTGTTGGATCAGAGGGTGAGGGATAGGGTCATTCCCCCCAGAAATGTCCAGGAACTTGCAGGTGCCTTGGTGGAAGAGTGGGGTAACATCTCACAGCAAGAACCGGCAAATCTGGTGCAGTCCATGAGGAGGAAATGCACTGCAGTACTTAATGCAGCTGGTGGCC
Organism: Oncorhynchus kisutch; assembly: GCF_002021735.2. NCBI lineage: Eukaryota > Metazoa > Chordata > Actinopteri > Salmoniformes > Salmonidae > Oncorhynchus > Oncorhynchus kisutch. Next base: position 29,655,032 of record NC_034201.2, on the reverse strand, counting down.
GCACCAGATACTGACTGTTATTTTGACCCCCCCCCCCCCCCCCCCTTTGTTTAAGGACACATTATTTAATTTCTGTTAGTCACATGTCTGTGGAACTTGTTCAGTTTATGTCTCAGTTGTTGAATCTTGTTATGTTCATACAAATATTTACACATGTTAAGTTTGCTGAAAATAAACGCAGTTGACAGTGAGAGGACGTTTCTTTAGTTTTGAGTTTATATATATATATAAAGCATTAAAAGTGACATGGCATAAATGCAGTATGAAACAGTATTCTCTAACAATACTTCAGTGATTAAATTCACTGATTAAAAGACAGAAATATACTAATTGTAGGCACCAGCATTGCACAATTAGCTGTCAAATTAGCTACTGTATTTGTAAACTGAAACATCAAATAGTTTTGTCAAAGCCTGCATGTCATTCACATATTCCACAATATTGAGGGACAAGTTGAAAGTGTTCAGGCGGAAATAATAGAATAGCTCCACGTAGAAAAAATGCATTTGCTTGTTTGGTAACTCGCTAATTCCTCTGACAAGCCCTTGCAGCCATGGTTATGTGGCAAAATGTATTTTTGAAATGTCAACTCCTTGATTGGAATAGTCACAGAGGGAGAGATTCTCAACTGAGAAAATCAATTCTATAGTAGAATTGGTGCAGAATAAAGATGAATATCAATCACCACTTTCCTATATATTTCTAGCTATATGCAATCTTATTTGCACAACTGCAGACATTTCTTCCCCCCTCAGAGTTCAATTATGCATGTATGCAGGAGTGTATGTTAATGAGAGAATTATATAGGCCAAGTATCTCATGGTAAAGCATGATAAAATAAAACAAAAACCTGTTGATTGTGTGCTCATTAAAACAAAGCCACAAAAGCTTACTTAAATATATCACTTTGCACAATAGTATTTTGTCTTTGATTTCACCAAACAGCTTTCTTTTTGTTTTGACCAGCTAATGGACTAGCTTAGGCAAGCCCCTGTTCCATCTTCTTTGATAACTCAAGACAGTATTAGGTGCAGGTTTGGTGCTTAAGTGAGCTTGATACTCCGATAAAAGGTTGTGAGGTTTGCCTTAGAAGCAGTTGTCCAGGATAAAGGGTGCAAAAACCCTAGTCAAAATGAATAACTTTAAAGTCTACATCCAGACCACAATATTAAAGTCAAAACTCTCTTGGTGAGTGCAGAAGGCAGCTTTTTAATCAACACACTAAATAATACTGTGAAAATATACTGTCCCTGACAAGTCCCGATGTTTGGTAATTTACACACAGTCTTGTCTGCAAGCAGGATGGCTGAATTCTTAATCATTTCCCAGGGTTGGTAGGTGAGGCTAGATGAACAAAACAAGAAATGGAGCAGATCCAGCAGGCCGGGACCTTGGTTGAACATACATCCTCTTAACAATTACATTCTCCTGAGCATTTGCACGGCAACAGATGGAGCTTTCCTGATGGGGCATTAGCGGAGAGGCGGCAGTGGCCAGGAAAGTGTTCGAGGACTAAGCGGCAATAAGGAAGTGATGACTGTGCACTGTGGGACAGGTGTCTCCTGTCTCTCTTCCCTTCCCCTGTCTGCCTCATTATGACCTATGGCCCCTCTGTCATCCTGTCTGTTCTCTCTCTCTCTCTCTCTGCCCTCCCCTGAGAAAGATTCTAAGGTCTTGACCGCTTCCCAGTGCCATGATGCATCCCCTAACACCTACGTCTGAGAGGCTGCTGTAGTGTTTCCCACTGTCTTCATATACAGTAGATGGCCAGGTATTTGCGGTGTGTGTGTGCCTGTGTGTGTAGTTTAAGCCCTCAAACCATGCAGGTGCTCCGTGACCTACATTACCCTGTCTTTCCTTCTCTCTTTCTCGTCTTCCTGGCAGGGCACAGCTGTGTGCGATCTGGCAATCTGCATGGAAGTATTTTAATCTCCCTCGCCCTTCTCAAGAAGGACGGCTGGTTCTTCTTGGTAATCTTAGTGTAATGCCCTGATAAAACCCCAGGCTTTGCGATGCTGAATAAAACAATAGATGAGGGACTGGAGACAAAAGCTATCCCTTGGCTTCGTTTAGAATTATACACAGATGACATGGATGGTAATTGAACTGAGGACGAGAGAATGGATGCCTGCATGTGAATTGGCTCCTAGCTTTCTGTGGTGTTACTATTGGAAAAATCAACAAGATTTCCCCTTCTGCTAGTAAAAGAAAGTTATAGAGGAGTGTGACGTCATAAATGGAGGGGTTCATTAAGCTTCCCAGTGAAATCCCCAAAGTAACAATTCTGCCTGGCACCTCTGCGAGATACACCCACATCCCTTTAAAAAACGCAGACATCAAAGTACCTCGTTTTGAAAATGATCTGCTAGTTGCTGTTTTTCGAAGCTTTGTTCATGTGAGGCTACACCCCTTTGGAACACACACGTGATTAGCGATCACATGGGACTTGGAAAATGGGCAGAATCTGCTTTGACACATCTCGTCAGTGAACATTGAGCACATCCCGTTCATTCAGCAACGCATGAAGCAGATAATATTCCTTGTTATTTTTTAACTGCTGCATTGATTTAATTCCCCCAAGAGGAGGGCTGTTTGTTCGCTGAGCAAGTGGTGCCCACGGAACAATGCATTATCCTCCTCACTCAGCGACGGCAATTGGATGGGATGTGTTTTTGTGCTCTGCAACTTCCACTCCGTATGTGGATTGTGTTAAAATAGGCTCTATCCCAGTGCTAAGACATATACAGTCCAGTATAACACTCCGCAAGACTTAAGAACTCTTCTCCCTCCGCTTCCCTAAAAGGCTCTGCAATGCTGCATGTCGTCCATGGTGTGTAGTGGGTCACACATTCTCCAATTCAACCACCCGGGTAACTGCCCTCCTGTACCTCCACAGTATCTTGGCCTGGAGAGTGTTTTACTTGTAGCTGAGAGGGTCTATGTGAACACTTGGAATTTCTTCAAAGAGAGTAAATATTTATCTTTGCAAGCACAACTAGGTTACAGTTTTTGTCACCACATACTTGAACACAGAGTTTTCTTTGGTCGATGCTGCAAGAAATTAACTGGCAGGCCCCTCATGAAATGTGCATGCTAAACCAGATTGTGGTTTGAGTTAGGTTTATCCCAGAAAATCCAAATGCTTTCACAAGACTGTCAGACAGGATAGTTTTCAAAAAATATATTTTTTAAACATTTTACCCCTGGGCGATGCCAATTCTCACTTAGCTTAGTTGCTAATCTCTATCTGGATGCAAAGCCAGACTAATGAATTAATAAATGGACATTTACATTCCATACAACATAAGCTCCTTGCTAAGAAAATATTTTGCACTGATTCCACTGATTCCAAACAAATCATGCTCCAGTTTCCACAGTTTCCACAGAGAAAGTGGCTGAACTGACCTCAAGTCCTCTGTGAAAATAACAACCTCTAACAACAACAATAGGAGGGACTGGTTTTAGGGCTAAGCTCGCAGGCCAAGTGACCGCAGGTTGTGTGGTCACAGCTGTGGTCATCCGGCAGTGGCGGTCACTCTCGCCAGCTGACTTGTCTGGTCAACTTTCTTATCCCCCTCACCCCTATTTTTACCCTTCCACCCACAGTTTAACATTATGGGATGGGGGGATACATAGTGGCGAGGGCACACTGAAGCCTCTTTACATAAGCACTGAAGATTACCACCGTGGGCCCACTATTACCATACCAGAAGTCTTATGTCGAATTTCATCTCTTTTCTTTGGCCTATCGAAAAGTGCCACTTCTGTTCTTATTGAATGACACTAATAAACTCTGGTTTCAATAAAACACTGAATCCATCTGTTCATCCACCAAGCTTGAGCTCTGACCAGATATTCTGAAATGAAAGGTTTGTCTGCTGTCACAGACAGTCACAGATATGAAACCCAAGGAGCAGTAAGTAGGCGGCAATCAAATAAGTAACCCTAGGCAACTAAAACAATTTGACTATTGCAGTGATATGCTGTGATAGCACAATATGCTGTGTTAGTGCCCTAAGATTCTCATATCTTTGTGCCTTATTATCTCGAATCACAGTTTGACGCTAGACTTGCCTTGCCGTTGCTGTTTTTCTCTCTCATCATAATTGCATAATAGCTGAACAGGCTACAGATGGCACCGGCAGAAAGTCATTTTGTATCCAGAAGGCTGGTGTTGCTAGTGGATACCAGAGCTTGGAATTCCGTCACATTGGCTGCATCTATATGATGATTGAAACAGTCCCTGGATGATTGTCAACTGTTGTGAAAGGATGACAGATCTGCTGAAAATGCGTACAGGCAATCAAATTCAAGTTTGGAAATGTACAGGAGGAGCTTTGTAGTCTTCCCTCATTCCAGTGTGACTAAATATAGTGCAGTTCAAGCAAAGATAACGCAAGCCTCAAAGAAAATGCCTGAGATACTCCTTCAGCTGCCGAGCAAATGTCACCAGGCTTGATCTTAGAGAGGAGGGCTGAGTGTAGTGACAGTGCAAGAGAGCAGCAAACTTCAATTGTATGTAAAATATCATGCGAAATCAAACGATATCAAATCAAATGTATTTGTCACATACACATGGTTAGCAGATGTTAATGCGAGTGCAGCGAAATGCTTGTGTAAGAGACCTACTGCTGAGAAACTGCACTATGTATGTGTCTAATGGTACCTGATTAGAAGTTGTGGCTGTGTATCTGGAGTGAGCTCATTTGCATTCCATCTTTTCCACGTCGACTCTGAAACAGTTCAGTGTTACCGGGAAGGGCTCTTTGTGTATTCATTTATTCTTAATTTGTGTGGCTCCAATAGGCCCCACTCTATGATGCCTGCTATTCCAGGGCAGCCCTCTGTCCCTTTATGGCAGGGATGGAGCCCTCTTGATCTACACAGGTCAAAGACTAGGCCTGACTAGAACCACTGAGAGAGTGGAGGGGGTAGTGGGGGTGACGGTGTCACTGAATGCCTTGGAAGCTGTCACTTTGTTTCAGCATTAACGTCTGCATCTGGTCCGCTCTCACTTTGTCCTCCAGCGGAGTATTTACTAACTCACAAGACTGGTCCACGGAGTGGTGGATGGAACTTTCGCTCTGCCAGCTTTGGACGGGATCTAATCTTGCTTAACTTTAGAATAAGATGTGTCAAGTGCTCTAAAATGTGCTATTCAATTGAGTGCAAAATTTTTCTGAATGATCTTTGAGGAGAATATTGCCACCCACATTCGAGTCATGCGCCCTTTCCTGTTTCAGTATGACAATGCCCCCTTTGCACAAAGCAATGTCCATACAGAAATGGTTTGCGAGATCGGTGTGGAAGAACTTGACTGGCCTGTACAGACCCCTAACCTCAACCCCATTGAACATCTTTGGGATGAATTGGAACGCCTAATCGTGCAACATCAGTGCCCAACTTCACGAATGCTTGTGGCTGAATGGAAGCAATTCCCGGCAGCAATGTTCCAACATCTAGTGGAAAGCCTTCCCAGAAGAGTGAAGGCTGTTATAGCATCAAAGGTGGGACCAACTCCATATTAATACCCATGATTTTGGAATTAAATGTTCGACGAGCAGGTGTCCACATACTTTTGGTAGTGTATCTTCACTCAACAGACCCTCTGTATACATAGACTTGACAGTTAGACATCTCTCCTCACAATTTCAAGCATTTATTGTTACTTTTCTCCATAAACTATTCTGCTGAGCTGAACTCAAAAACACAGGCCTACATTTCCAGTATGTAGGCTATTGCCTGTCTTGTATTAAATGGCAAGCATACTGTTTATATAACTGCCTCTTAGGTAATCTCTCCGTATTCGGTCTAAGTAAGCACCTACCTAATCATTGCCAAGGGCAACGTGAAATTCAGGGAATCCTGATAACATCAAATTAAAATCAAATCAAACTTTATTTGTCACATGCGCTGAATACAACATTTTATGACCTTACCGTGAAATGATTACTTGCAAGCCCTTAACCAACAGTGCAGTTCAAGAAAGAGTTAAGAAAATATTTACCAAATAAACTCAAGTAAAAAATTATAAAAAGTAACACAATAAAATAACAATAACGAGGCTATATACAGGGGGTACCGGTACCAAATCAATATGCGGGGGTACAGGTTAGTCGAGGTCATTTGTACATCAATAAAACTATGAGAGGGTGATCTGATGACAGGTAAAATAATCTAAGCTTGGAGCTGCTAATACAAATATTTATATCCAGGCCACAATATTTACACAGGAAGCATTATAAGGGGGTATGAAAGTGAGAGTGGAGAGGTGTGGTGCGCCAGTTCGACATGCTGCTGTGCATAAAGTGAAGCTGCCCTGCTATGGGTTTTGTTTAGCCAGTTTTTGAGTCAATTCTGTAATATGAGCCAGTGTCAGTGCATGTTAGTGATGATGTAGTGGATAATCGGAGGCAGCAGGTCTGTGAGTTATTCCTCAGTAAGTAAGAATAGGTTAGCGTTTGAGAAGCCTTGCGGCTATTTATAGTGGCTGTCAACGCCAGGCTGGGCCCCCACAGTTTTCTAATTGGTTGCAGGTAAGTGTAGCAGCACTACATCTCCTACCATTTCACAGGCAGCTGGGGAAGCCTTGACCATCATCCCTTAATAACATCAATTGGTGGCTCATTTTTCAACCCCAGACTGGCCCCAGTGAGATGCTGTAAACGCCTCCTGTCAAGGCAAATCGAGGCATAAAGCAGAGGGGATGGTGCCCCTGACATGGCACTCCAGTGCAAACAATATGACATGCCACACATTTCGGACGACAAAATAAATTGGGGAGCTCTCTGAGACCGTGGTGGGGGCTTAAGAGATCCAGGGGCCTAATTCAGCCCAACACAGCGTTTTTGGGGCAGGGGACAGAGTCAATCCTATGCTCGTAGCGAAGCTCCTACCACGAAAATCTGTGTAACATCGGGTGCCAGAATTAGCTGCTCTCTGCACAGATGGCATTGGCTCTTCTCGCTGCAAATACCTTGCATTCTAGTCCAAGCAGACTGACCTCTTCCTTAATCCTAATTAGGAATGTAATTTCCACCCCAGCCTTACCAAGTGCAATTAAAATAAATGTCTTTGTGTTGTGTCGAGAAAGGGAAAATATCCTTTTGTGGGTTTTAATTGGTTTCTGTCTGAAATATTATGGTCAAGAGATGGGCAAGAAATTCTGATTGTGATGACATTTTGAAATATAAACTCAAGCAATGGGGTTTAAACATGGGCATTGCTTGTGCACTCCATAACTCTTGCCAGTGTGTTCATAACAATACACAGATACAGTTGAAGTTTACATACACTTAGGTTGGAGTCATTGAAACTTGTTTTTCAACCACTCCACAAATTTCTTGTTGACAAACTATAGTTTTGGCAAGTCGGTTAGGACATCTACTTTGTGCATGACACAAGTAATTTTTCCAACAATTGTTTACAGACAGATAATTTCACTTATAATTCAATGTATCACAATTCCAGTGGGTCAGAAGTTTACATACACTAAGATGACTGTGCCTTGAACAGCTTGGAAAATTCCAGAAAAAAGACCTCAGAAAAAAAAAATGTGTATACCTCCAAGTCTGGTTCATCCTTGGGAGCAATTTCCAAACACCTGAAGGTACCACGTTCATCTGTACAAACAATAGTACGCAAGTATAAACACCATGGGACCACGCAGCCATCATACCGCTCAGGAAGGAGACACGTTCTGTCTCCTAGAGATGAACGTACTTTGGTGCGAAAAGTGCAAATCAATCCCAGAACAACAGCAAAGGACCTTGTGAAGATGCTGGAGGGAACAGGTACAAAAGTATCTATATCCACAGTAAAACAAGTCCTATATCGACATTGTGGGTGTGCTTTGCTGCAGGAGAGACTGGTGCACTTCACAAAATAGATGGCATCATGAGGGAGAAAATTCTGTGGATATATTGAAGCAACATCTCAAGACATTAGTTAAAGCTTGGTCGCAAATGGGTCTTCCAATGGACAATGACCCCAAGCATACTTCCAAAGTTGTGTCAAAATGGCTTAAGGACAACAAATTTAAGGTATTGGAGTGGTCATTACAAAGCCCTGACCTCAATCCTATAGAAAATCTGTGGGCAGAACTGAAAAAGTGTGTGCAAGCAAGGTCGTCTACAAACCTGACTCAGTTACACCAGCTCTGTCAGGAGGAATGGGCCAAAATTCACCCAACTTATTGTGGGAAGCTTTTGGAAGGCTACCTGAAACGTTTGACCCAAGTTAAACTATTTAAAGGCAATGCTACCAAATACTAATTGAGTGTATGTAAACTAATGACCCACTGGGAATGTGAATGTAATGGATTTCCTCCTCTTCGTCTGATGATTTTAATTAAAGAAAACACTGAATCAAAAACAATGCTGTGAATTTACAAAACCGAAACAGTACCGTGTGGCCCAAACACTCACACGGAAACAAACACCCACCAACCAAAAGTGAAACCCAGGCTACCTAAGATTGATTCTCAATCAGAGACAACTAACGACACCTGTCTCTGATTGAGAACCATACTAGGCCGAACACAAAAACCAACATAGAAAAACAAACATAGACTGCCCACCCCACGCCCTGACCATACTAAAATAAAGAATAAAATAACAGCACTATGGTCAGAACGTGACAGTGATGAAAGAAATAAAAGCTGAAATAAGTAATTCTATCTACTATTATTCTGACATTTCACATTCTTAAAACAAAGTGATAATCCTAACTGACCTAAAACAGGGAATTTTTACTAGGATTAAATATCAGGAATTGTGGAAAAACTGAGTTTAAATGTATTTGGCTAAGGTTTACGTAAACTTCCGACTTAAACTGTATATAATACATGGAGGTATTGGGGTTAAATCCCTGGACAGTTTAAAGAGTTGGCAACGCGTGTTTTTTTATTTGTCTATTAACTAAATTACCGCCTGGTGATTTACCTCAGAGCTCTATCCCATCAAACACCATTTACACTTAACGGGCTTTATCATTATTTTCACAATTTCAAGGTATTATTACAACCTGTGGAAAGGTGTATATATACAGGTAAATCAATTTTTGGACTGCACTGGGCCTTTAACACAGACCTTTTTTTTCAGCACCCCAGCGATTACCTCAGCTTGTAATGCCTTATCTTGGCCCGATACACTAGGCTTGGCCACGTTGGCCCAAAACACTAGACTAGACTCAGCCACGTTGGCCCAATACACTAGGCTAGAATTCGTAGAATGGCGCCGGAGGGGATGGCTGCCATTTTATGGGCTCCTATGTATTGTTTGTAACTTATTTTGTACATAATTTTGCTCCGACCATCTCTTATGACCGATAAGAGCTTCTGGATATCAGAACAGCAATTACTCACCTCGAACTGGACAAAGATTTCTTCTTTAATGAGTCCGACGTGAAGGATATACTGCTTCCCCGAGACCAGGCCCAAATCCCCGTCATTCTCATGAAGAAAAAGATCAGGGTTCCTTGTGAGAATTTGTCGGCGAGTTGGTAACCCGCTTCTACCATCCGTTCTATTGGCCAACGTGCAATCACTGGAAAATAAACTGGATGATCTCTGCTCGAGACTATCCTACCAATGGGACATTAATAATTGTAATAGCTTATGTTTCACCGAGTCGTGGCTGAATGACGACACAGATAATGTACAGTTTTCTGGGTTTTCCATGCATCGGCAGGACAGAACAGCTACGTCTGGTAAGACTAGGGGTGGTGGTGTGTGTCTATTTGTCAATAACAGCTTGTGCGCAATGTCTAATATTAAAGAGGTCTTGAGATATTGCTTGCCTGAGGTAGAGTACCTCATGATAAACTGTAGACCACACTATCTACCAAGAGAGTTTTCATCTATATTTTTCATAGCCGTCTATTTACCACCACAAACCGATGCTGACACTAAAACCGCACTCAATGAGCTGTATAAGGCCATAAGCAAACAAGTAAATGCTCATCCAGAAGTGGCACTCCTAGTGGCCGGAGCCTTTAATGCAGGCAAACTTAAATCGGTTTTACCTTATTTCTACCAGCATGTCATATGTGCAACCAGAGGAAAACATAACTCTAGACCACATTTATCCACACACAGAGACACATACAAAGCTCTCCCTCACCCTCCATTTGGCAAATCTGACCATACTTCTATCCTCTGGATTCCTGCTTACAAGTAAAAACTAAAGCAGGAAGTACTAGTGACTCGCTCAATACGGAAGTGGTCAGATGATTTGGATGCATACCGCTCCAACAAATCCACAGATGATGCAATCTCATTCGCACTCCACACTACCCTTTCACACCTGGACAAAAGGAACACTTATGTGAGAATGCTGTTCATTGACCACAGCTCAGCGTTCAACACCATAGTGCCAACAAAGCTCATCACTGAGCTAAGGACACTGGGACTAAACACCTCTGTCGGCACCTGGATCCTGGACTTCCTGACGGGCCGCCCCCAGGTGGTAAGGGTAGGCAACAACACATCTGCCACGCTGATCCTCAACACGGGGGCCCTTCAGGGGTGGTTGCTTAGTCCCCTCCTGTACTCCCTGTTCACCCACGACTGGGTGGCCAAGCACAACTCCAACACCATCATTAAGTTTGCTGACGACGCAACAGTGGTAGGCCTGATCACCGACAACGATGAGACAGCCTATAGGGAGGAGGTCAGTATGGTGACAGGACAACAACCTCTTGCTCAATGTGAGCAAGACAAAGGAGATGATCATGGACTACAGTCCAAAGGAGGGCAGAACACGGCCCCATTCACATCAACGGAGCTGTAGTGGAGTGGGTAGAGAGTTTCAAGTTCCTTGGTGTCCACATCACCAACCATTATGGTCCAAATACACCAAGACCGTCGTGAAGAGGGCACGACTATACCTTTTCCCCCTCAGGAGACTGAAAAGATTTGGCATTGATCCCTAGATCCTCAAAAAGTTCTAAAGCTGCACCATCGAGAGCATCCAGACCGGTTGCCTCACCGCCTGGTATGGCAACTGTTCGGCATCCGACCTTAAAATGCTGACCAGACCAAAGCCGTATGTACGTGTGCACCATCGTGCACATGCTGATTTTGTACACCCACACTAGAACAATCAAAAAACGCAGGTTGAAATATCAAATTGAACTCTGAACAACTATATTAATTTGGTGACAGGTCGAAAGCATTAAACATTTATGGCAATTTAGCTAGCTAGCTAGCTTGCTGTTGCTAGCTAAAAAAACATTGGGTTGTTATTTTACCTGAAATGCACAAGGTAAACTCCAACAATTTTTCCACAGATAAAAGGGTAAACCGAGTTTGTTTCTAGTAATCTCTCCTCCTTCAGGCTTCTTCTTCTTAAGACTTTATATGGCAGTTGGCAACCAACATTAATTTGCATTACCACTATCAACTGGACTGGAGTGTGTTCCTCAGTTTATCTTTCAATCACCCACATGGGTATATGCTCCTAAAGACCAATGAGGAGATGGCACGTGGGTATATGCTACTAAAAACCAATGAGGAGCTGGGAGAGGTGGGAACCAAGTTCTAGGGGCTCTTCGACGCGTGCAAGCAGTGTGGGTGCAATGATTGAATAACATGTATGTGTACATTTATTTTGGTCAGCATGTAAGGCGCTACAGAGGGTACTGCATACGGCCCAGTACATCACTGGGGTCAAGTTTCCTGCCATCCAGGACCTATATAGATGTCAGCAGAAGGCCCAAAACATTGTCAAGGACTCCAGTCACCCAAGTCATAGACTGTTCTCTCTGCTATCACACAGCAAACGGTACCAGAGCGTCAAGTCTAGGTCCAAAAGGCTCCTTAACACCCTCTATCCCCAAGCCATTAGACTGCTGAACAATTAATCAAATGGCCACACTATTTACATTGAACCCCCCCCCCTTGTTTTTACACTGCTGCTATTTGCTGTTTATTATCTATGTATAGTCACTTTACCCCTACCTACATGTACAAATTACCTTGACTAACCTGTACCCCGTACATTGACTCGGTACCAGTAACCCCTGTGTATAACCTCTGTACTTTTTATTGTATTCTTTACTTTAGTTTATTTAGTAAATATTTTCTTAACTCTTTTTCTTGAACTGCATTGTTGGTTAAGGGATTGTAAGTAAGCATTTCACCTGTTGTATTCGGCGCATGTGACAAATACAACTCTATTTGAAATTTGATTTGATTAGACTCAGCCACGTTGAACCGATATACTAGGCTCAGCCACGTTGGCCTGGGCTACATTGATAAGCAGCCATTGTTGTTAGTGCCGGCCAATGTGTGTAGCAGATACCGGTGAGCTAAGGCTTGCCTGACAGCTGAATAATAATGTCCCACTGCTAGCAGAGACGTGTTGACTTAGTGAGGCCAAAAGCCTTAATCCGCCTCACTTCCTGGTCCAAAGGATGCTCGCTGTGCGCTGAAAAGAGCTGAGTTGAAAGGGAGTCCCCTGTGACACTGCCTCTGGAGACGAGGCCATTGGCCAGACTTCATTGGCTCACTTGAGCTTTCCCTCACTAGTGTTTCACAAAACTGAGCCTTTTCACAACCTATATATCTAAATCTAACAAAGTGATTTGGCTTTATCTTTTCATGTCTGTGTTTCCCAATGGGAGTCATCTACTACATAGCCTTAAAACCTGTTGGAACTGATTGGAACATGCCAATTTTCTATTGGGCAATGTGATAATGGCTGAAACACATTGTAGCACAGCCAGAGACGGTCACTTACTCTTTAGCAACACAATTGTGGTGTTCACAGGGCAGAGTGTGTGAGAAGGCAGCAGGGAGCTCATAAAGTCTCCATCATGGGCCTCCCAGCAGCATTCAGACCACTCATTGAGATCCTATCGGCCCTAGAACAGCAGGCCAAGCACAAATCCCAGTGCTCCCATTGTTTTCCTCTCCAGCAGTGGCCCCCCATAGCCGATCTCATTAATTGCCTTTTGTTTGCACTCCTGAACAAAGGCATCTTGTGCAGTGGGGCAGCAACTCCGAATGCCTGGACAGTTAGCCCAGTTGAATGCATAAATAGCCCATCCCCATATTCATCCCCCCAGCCCATCCCCATATTCATCCCCCCAGCCCATCCCCATATTCATCTCTCTATTCTGGACACTTAAGCTCTGTGAAGCTGGTTATTCACTGTGAAGTCATGAAACTGTGGTTTCAAACTGTGGTTTCATGACTTCCTGGTTGTTAACAGGCATATGATTTGATGCATTTCTGTTGCAAGGTATTCCTTTAATAATGTCATTCTTACTGGCATTAACAGAAACTGTAGGCAGAATTAACTAGCATCTTTGCTGACTCAAAGATGAAGGTTCACACCTCTAGACATCTATATATTTGTAGGTAAAATTAACCTCAGTTATGTCTTTCTTTCCATAAAAGTCATTATTTTGCATATACTGGCCATATGTATGGCCAGTATATGGCCATTCATAAGTGCACTATGGCAACCCAATGAAAAATGTGTCCTCTCTCCACTTTCTTTCACTGTGATTCGGTAGCAATGATGAATGTCAACGGGGTAGGGCCTTTAAATCAAGGCCGCCATTACTCCATGAATAGACTCTTGAAAATGATAGGCAGTTACGCAAGACTGGATTCAGAAAACAAATAACATGGGGTGAGGTTTGAACATGTAAACTAACTAAACATGGTGTGCGGCATTCATACAGACTATTCAAACTAGACTTGTTTTATTTTGTACTTATTTACTGACAAAATAGTAGTGTCTACATTTTATTCCGGTGTAGAGCTGTCCACAATCATTACTATCGAATGAGGGAGTCTGGGTTCAGACCATATCCTGCTCCACCTAAAAGATCCATACTTGAACAAAATATTTATTTTGACCAGATTTGAAGTAGACCTAGACTCAATAAATATGGCTCTATATTTTGTTAAATGCTGTGGGCAGCAGTTCTGGCCTGTTTAATTGTTAGTTAGTAAGCAGTTAGTGTGGAGTGAGTGCGGGGGAGTGTAGAATGTGAGGTCACTCAAAGCTTTTGACATAGTGGGGACAACCAACCAGTAGTGCTGAGCGATTAGTGCTTTTTTGAGGTTGGTTCAGTTTCTGTTAATAATCCGAATAAAACAATTGATAAAAGTCTCATGATAGTAGTGATGCCCATTACTTCACTTATTAACCAACATTTATTCACATTACTTTAATAAATATTTCAGTTGTTGTGTATATTACATTAGTTTTATTTGATTACTTTATTTTCATTCCAAGTTATCATCTCATCTCTATAGAGCTGCTGCCTATGCTTTGACAATTATTTTAGTAGAGCTTCTAAGTAAATAAGACATACTTTTATGACTGCTGAATACCAACTATCAATCACTTAGATCATGTATTTTCAGGTAGAGAGATACCACCTGAAGCAACTGCTCTCTATCCCTCTCAATAACGTATTCTTCAGTCTTCTCTCTTTTAAGGAGCATGCTAAAAGAAACACAGACTGGACAAGTAGGCAGGCAATGGATTGTAGGCATGTATGGTCGTTGTAGCTAATTGCCACGTTTTCTGCGCTAAACTATGTAGAATATTGGCCTGTTGGAAACTACAATTGCTACTACATAGCACAGTTCGGGATTGAACTGATTTATCTCTAGAGAAAACGTGCAATGTGCGCACTGAGCTCACAGCACAGAAAAAGCTGAAATAATCGGTCAATTAGTTGTTTAAAAATGAAAAAGAACTGACATTTCTGTTAATCACTCAGCACTAACAACTGGTCACAGGTGATGCAGAGGTTTGATAAGCGTGGACAGGGAAAAGGGTCCATTTCCAAACGGAACCACATTTGAGGTCAACTAACGACAACAGTCAAAACTTTCCCTGTTCATTTATTTACTGTCCATTTTGATAATCCTTGCTTGTTAGTGTGAATACCCTTGTCCAAATTATATTTTAAAAAGTGCCGTGCTCAGAGGCAATTATATTGTTCTGCTAAGATATAGTCTATGTAGTAAATGTCAATTAAAGTGTTTACTACAGTATGGTTTGTATTTTAATGTTTGGCATCACAAAATGACTGTGTTCTGACTTTTCTGATGGAAGACGCATTCTTACCACCCACTATCCCAACTCTAAAGACTGCTAAATTCCTCAACCTAGGATATATAACGGAATAAATCAGGACTATTTCATAACCATTTCCAGACTAGATACTAACACAATGCTCTCCTATACCGAAAAGGATTTCTCTCCTATATCAAAAATGGTGTACTTTGAAGGATTGCGACATCAAAGTGTGCAGTTCCCTGGTGAGCGATCCCAGCGACTGACCCAGTGAGCAGGCCTTTAGAACAACATGTGTACAAAAGCATATTCCAGACTCAAATAGTTAGCATAGGCAGTCTGAGGA
The DNA here is from genome assembly GCF_002021735.2 of Oncorhynchus kisutch. Taxonomy (NCBI): domain Eukaryota; kingdom Metazoa; phylum Chordata; class Actinopteri; order Salmoniformes; family Salmonidae; genus Oncorhynchus; species Oncorhynchus kisutch. The sequence goes on along the minus strand of NC_034201.2, from coordinate 29,639,642 downwards.
GCAGGGCAAAGAATGTTGCTGAGCAACAGGTGGGAGAAAAGGGGATAACCATCTGAGCCTCATGCTACCACTGACAACCCCAAAGGACCCATGCTTCCATCACCTGCTCGGGAGGAATCCCCCATGGGTTTCCATGGGAAATGCCGGACAAACGCGCCGCATAGCAAAACTGCTGAGATCTCCATGCAGCCCATTCCGTGGCCGGATTTAACGCTAGCAATGTAGTCACACTCATGCCATCACAGGAAGTAAGACATACTGTTCAATGTTACAATGCAACCTGGTGGTTGGACACAATGCTGAGTCACAGAAGTGAGTTCATGGCAAAAAATAGAGGACAGCTGTTGACCTTTGTCACCTGCCTGTTTTTCCTTAAGTCAAACCTAAGTGCTCTGTGGTGTTCTGTTTGATAAAGCAAAAGTGCTCCACCTTCGATTGCCCTCCATTTTTTTGCCTCAAACTTAAAATTGGAAAACGGGGGGACACATCAAGATTTAAGGGTGGAAAAAGTTGCATACAAACATGAAATTGGCAGGAACCTTTTTCAATATACCGTTTGCCTTTCTCTGAAGCTCTGAAAGACAATGATTTACATGGCAGATTACACACTGTTTACATGTCAAGACGGAGTCACAAAAAAGAAACATGTTCGCATCTGGATCTTGATCCAGAGAGAGAATTCCAGATCCGGGTGTAATCCTTGTTCTTTTTTCACTAGACAGAAGTGTAGTGCACTGCTGAGGTGTGTTCATAACCCCATCTCCAAACCAAAGAGAACGATCACCAGTCTCTGTCTTATGGTCTCTTGCTATGCTTGATCTCATCTTCTGTATATCATGCAATGGAGAATTCCTTGGAAGATGCACTTTAATGATACAGGTTAACAGTATTATTACAGTCCTAGCTGAGTAATTCTAGCATAACTCAGCTAACCAAGATTTTTTTTAAATGGCCTTTAAATGGGAAATAATTATGGCCAAACTCATTAGTCACACTAAGGAGAATATCCCGTCAATTACTGGGGAGTGTCACTGGTCTGCATATTGCTCCCAGTATGGAATGTCCAGACTCCGATGGAATCTTTGCAGCTGCACATAGCAATTATAGTGACCCCACCCCTGATAAGTGATGTCTCCAACCGATTGGCCAACTGCTGTCTGATGTCTAAACAAGCGTCCAGCTAAACTCTGGGGGGAAACCGTCAAATTGAGTGGACATTGCTAGGTTTAACCTACAGTACATACAGTACTCTACGCTACCTTCATTGCTCACATCTGGGGCCACTTGTAGATCTGTTTGTTTGATCACGAGACCTTCCGAGCCCCGTCATTCCCAGGTCTGTCTCGAAACATTGTGCTAACCTATGCCCTGAAACCACAGGATGCTGCCCAAAGTCAAATGCAGGATGATCCTGAGTGTTGATGATCTGAAATAAAACTGCATGGTTGGCCAGTTCCGCATGAATGACCCTCAGAGCGGGGAATTAATTACACTGAGAATCGGCGGAGGCTATTTAGAGGGACTCATCAGCCCAGAGATATAGATTCCCTCTGAAAGTGTGGTGAAAATGCACAAACCCATAAGATCATTGTTCTGGCTCAAACCGGATACAACCGGAATGGATGGGTCTGAAGAAGCTGGGGGTAAACTTTTGTGTTTTTCCTCTCCTCATCCAAAGGTCACACTCCGAGACCCTGTGTGAGCACCGTAAAATAACTCGTCCTGCCTACTAAAAGGCTTTTGTTCTTATGTTTTCTACCATTCTTATTTATTTTCTCAATATTTTATTTGTTGGCTTTATTCTGTCACTCCGCTGTTTTATGTGTTCAATATTTCAAGAGCCGCACATCTGTGCTCTCATTGTTCTTTCAGAAAGACTATAAGACATGTCTTCATCGTACCAGCAGTGCATACTGGAAATGAAGAACACAGGTCAAGCATAGCAAATCTTCTTATGGTGCCGCCTGACCAGATTGTTCCACCAGGGTCATTGTACTTTCATCTAAAATGTGCGGGGCTGTCTGGATATATCTCTCAAAACAATTAATTTTTATGGTTTGTATTCAACATTCTACATGGGTATGCAAGCAGCCTATGTTTTAAGATCTGGGTTTTTACAGTGAGGGCCTTAAAATGTAAATGGGGGAGGGGGGATATGAAAGGATGAGGCTGTACAGCTTTCTGTTAATTGTGACTGTGTGTGTGTGAAATGTAAATGCATAGAGGGTCCTATCAATCAATGACAGAGCACTGTTTTTAGAAAGGAATGTTAGTCCAGTGGAAACGCGACAAATTCTGCATTAAGGCCTAGTGCTTCATATTCATCCTTTGAGCTTCTGCCATGACAAAATGGATGAATAACAAAGAAAACATGTCATTTTCTATCACAATCTATTATAATCCTGACTTCAAACGTATTATTGTTGCTTCTATTGGGATTAAATAGGTTTTAAAATGACAAGTTTAATCTGTCTTTTTCTCATCTCCCATGTTGCCACGATACATTTGCTTTGTTCACAAGTCGTAATTTCTATATCTCTATACCATCTAGAGTGGTCTTGAATTCATTCCAGCGTTACAATGAACCTCTTCTATATGGCTATGGTGAATGTACTAGTATCTTTGTTGTGGTGTCTTTCCACATTGTGAGAATCTTTTTTAAGCCTCACACAATCATCCCCAATAATAATGTCTGATTATTCTGCCTGTGTAAAACCTCTCCAAGGTCTTGTTGGCTCCTTTTAAGGTTATCTTGTAAGACCTGATAATGACCATTGTGTAAACATGTTCAACTCGGGAAGTCGGACTATCTAGGAGGAAATGGCAGATGAGATAGTGTGGTCATTTTGGGATGTCTCTGCTGCATTTCACATTAGAATAGGACTAGAATGTTGAGAAACTGACAATTTAGTTTAATTGCAACCTTCCTGCCTTAGAAATTAGATAGATGTGACAAATTTGATGAGTTGTTCCACATCTTTTTTTCTGTCCTATTCGCTTTTTCTTTCCAATGGCTGACACGGCAGTGTTTATGAAAATCTATTCAAAGTTCTGTGACCTTCCACGCATTGGCCTTTTCTTTTTCTTTTTTACCTGCTAACGTCACCAGTTCAGGCAAGCACCCTTATCAGCCCCGATAGGCTCTGCTACTAAAATGGACTCTTAAGCACACGGATGCCTAAACTCTCTCTACAGCTCTGAGGCTGCGGCCTTGTCTAGCGTCCGGTTACAGTGATGACAAATGCCCGCCAAACCTCTGAGTCACAATAAAAATGACTCAAATTGTTTTTCTTTTTCTACAGCTTGCTGTAACATGGTTGACAAGCAAGTACTACAGGCAGTACACCCTCTTACGAAGCTCAGTCTAGGGCCACCATGTTACAAACTCGCCACCAATGTCTGGCATGCCGACAAATATCTCAGGCACTTACCCAGGGTATGCACTCACACACATGTGGCAACTGTACTGTGTACATGCTGTATCTGGGCTTCTACCGTGTTCTCAGGCACGACTCATGGCAAACCAAAAACCTAGGGTTGCCCACGTCCCTGTGATACATTCTGACAGGATTAGGAAATGCCATTAATGTCACTCGATATCAAACATTTCAGCGCTCACTGAGTATTTTATACATGCTTGGTCCGACACTTTCTCAGGCTTAACTGATGATGAAGTTTTAATGGAAGTGCTCCAGACTAGGTCAGCTGAAAGCTATCATGAAGATATGTTCTTATGTCTAGCTATACTTAGTCTTGTCTCTGCTTATAATTACTTGGTATGAACTAGTAAAATGATGTGATAACAATTGATATTTTTTGGTCCTTCAAATATAGCAACACTAATGCTGCTCCTTGTTTCAATGAATCCCAAATAAACTAAACAAATAGTTTATTATTGAGTGATTACCATTTCACCAAGTCGTTTCTAAGTAAGTGCCAGGGAAATAGCATACTGTAAAATAAAGAGTATCCTTATTAAGAGCATTAATGGGACAAAGGAATTACTGAGGTTATACTTGCTCAGTTAATGTTACACTGTCGCATCTCTGCTGCATAAAATCATCCTTTTTACCAGTAAGGCCTAATACTGTAGCCCAAGTGTTAACCCCAATACCAGGTCACCAGATGGTCTGGTTACAATCTACCAACACTATCTGACCAGTCAGCTAAATGTACATTGCAAGTCGGATACTAATGGTGGCTTTTCAAAAGTAAACAGGATATTTATTCTACTAAGGCCTTCCTTTGTTTGACACAAATCAATAATAATTTATTGTAGCTCTGTCTGTTCTCTATTGCCTAGTCACCATAATTCTGACGTTCAGTGAACTTGCTAACGCCTACATACCTCGTTGAAGAGAGAGGCTTTATTGTGAAATACATTCAATTTGAAACTGTAGTTGTAGGTTGTAGGCCTACCTATCAGCTACCCAAATAAGAACCTCTGGACAAAATTACTGAAACTGTATTACCAAACATGTCATACTTTGATGGATTATTTGGGATGGCATGGCAGTCTTGAATGGACTACATTTCCTGAGCTTGAGATGGCCAGAAGAATGATTTAGCATGATTTGATGCCGAGTTTCTGCCTGATGATGAATCATTTGTGGCATTTGTGTCACTGGGCTGATAAAGCATCTGGGCCGATTACCTCGGGTAGAAACGTGAGAGACACTGCAGTGAGAAGTCACAGAGAACTCCCAAACACCCCTACTCCACCCCCCTTACTCACCGCAATGCTACTCAACAAAAACTCCCTTTGTCTGACTGCCAACATTTTTGTCAGGCCTTAGCACAAGACTCGCACATCCCTTCACAGAGGCCAACTACATTTCCTGAGCTTGAGATAGTTATAAGAATGATTTAGCTTGATTTGATGCTGAGATTCTGCCTGATGATGAATCATTTCTGGCATATGGACACTGGGCTGATAAAGCATCTGGGATGATTACCTTGGGTAGAAACGTGAGAAACACTACAGTGAGAAGTCACGATGAACTCCAGATTTTCATACCGTCATATCGTTCCTGTGCCATACAGTATTACTGGCAGTGCACACAAGGGCCACTATTTCTTTCTGAATGGAAAAAAATCTTGATCCAGGAGGGGATTGATTCTCTGCTGTAACCAAGAAGCTTGATCGAGCAAGCTAGCCACTTAACTAGCAAGTTAGCAAACCAAATGCATAACTGGAGCCCTGAGCTGGTGATAATTTATTTGGCACATAGATAGTCAGATAGTTAATTTTAGGGTGCACCAAACCCCTACTCCACCCCCCTTACTCACTGCTCACTGCTGACTTCTAAACTAGAAATAAATCAAATCAAAATCAAATTAAATTGTATTGGTCACACACATGGTGAGTAGATTAATGTGAGTGTCACAAAATGCTTGTACTTTTAGTTCCGACAGTGCAGTAATATCTAACAAGTATTCTAACAATTTCCCAACAACTACCTAATACACACAAATCTAAAGGAGTGAATGAGAATAAGTACATATAAATATATGGATGAGCGATGGCCGAGCGGCATAGGCAAGGTGCAATAGATGGTATAAAATACAGTATTTACATATGGTATGAGTAATGTAAGATATGTAAACATTATTAAAGTGTCATTATTTAAAGTCGCATTGTTTAAAGTGACTAGTTATCCAAAATTGGGAGATAATATGGCCGACATTTGATTGTAAGGGATTCTAGGTTGGGTGAGCAGAAGGACTTAAGTTCCTGTATGTTGTTATGATTACACCATGAGTCATTAATCATGAAGCATACACCCCCGCCCTTCCTCTTCCCAGAGAGGAGTTTATCTCTTGTCGGTGTGATGCATGGAGAAGCCCGGTGGCTGAACCGATTCCGACAACATATCCCGAGAGAGCCATGTTTCTGTGAAACAGAGGATGTTACAATCTCTGATGTCTCTCTGGAAGGCAACCCTTGCTCAAAGTTCATCTACCTTGTTGTCAAGAGACTGGACATTGGCGAGTAGTATACTCAGGAGCGGTGGGCAAGGTGCATGTCTACGAAGCCTGACCAGGAGGCCGCTCCATCTGCCCCTTCTGCTGCACCGTTGTTTTGGGTAAGCTTCTGGGATTAGGTCCATTGTCCTGGGTGGTGGTCCAAACAGAGGATCCTCTTCGGGAAAGTCGTATTCCTGGTCGTAATGTTGGTAAGTTGACGTCACTCTTATATCTAATAGTTCTTCCCGGCTGTATGTAATAAGACTTAAGATTTCCTGGGGTAACAATGTAAGAAATAATCCTAAGGACTCGAAGCGAGGCGACCATCTCTGTCGGCGCCATCTTGCAAATATTGTTAATCATCAGGTATCCTATGAAAATAAGGAATGCCACAGTCTGGTTCCTACACCAAAAGATAATTGTTATCTGTAGGAGGAATGTATATGGTGGAGTCAATTAAGCTTGGAATGTACTGAGTAAAGGAAAGGCGATCACATAGTTGCAGTCACTGATAAGGGTGGAGAGCTGTGGATTAGTGAGGAATGGGGGCAGAGGTCAGGTCACATTAAGGAACAGTTAATTACCTACATCACTTAACTTCTTGCCTAGCAATAAAGACGTAATGTTTAGAGGGAAGGAGGAGACTTCATCCAAATTGGGGTATATATACTTGTGCTGGTGGAAACATGTCTTTGTCTCTTCAGCTGTCTGACCCTTTGGGTGAATAAACTTGGTTTGAGCTTTACAAAACGTCCGTGAGTTTTTACACTGTTCATTTAGAACCTAACACCGCAATGCTACTCAATGGGTTCTGAGTGGCGCAGCGGCCTACGGCACTGCATCTCAGTGCTAAAGGCGTCACTATAGACCCTGGTTCGATTCCAGGCTGTATCACAACCAGCCGTGATTGGGAGTCCCATAGGGCGGAGCACAATTGGCCCAGCGCTGTTCGTGTTAGGGTTTTGCCGGGGTAGGCCGTCATTGTAAATAAGAATTTATTCTTAACTGACTTGCCTAGTTAAATAAAGGTTAAACAAAAAAATATAAATAAATAAAAACTTCCTTTGGATGACCACCAACATTTTTGTCTGGTCTTACCGCAAAACCGCACAACACTACCTGGAGGCCGTACAACCACATACATGGCTCTTGCATACCGGTCTCTTTCGCAAGGCCCTACATCAAGAGATTAGTTATGGTCAACAAATTGATTGGGATGTCTTTTTTATCACAAGGCTGGTGTCATCTGCCCTTCATACTGTTGAAGACACTTAAGAACTCAGCTGGCTGCTACGAGGGATTGGAGTCATTGTCAGTTCTGCAGATCACAGGAAGGAGAGTATTTTGACTGTCAGTTGGGCTGTTGGTGATAGACTTGTTTTAGGAACTAAAAGTGTTTTTGGTGAAAATGCCAAATTGCCTTTTCAGAAGGGTAGAAAAGTGGTGATGATGGTGCTGGAACTAGCCAGTTGTCATCAATGTGTATTTGATTTAAAAAAATTGGAGAGAAGATTTAAGATGAACATATGCATTTTCAGATAATGCCAATAGCTTCTATTTTACCATGCTTTAGATATGAATATGTTTAATCTCAAATCATATATTTAGAGTTGCTTGAATACAAGCCCAATGCTTTGGAATGAACAGCGTTCAAACACCTGAGGCTGTCATATGATTCTGCCATCTGGCTATTTATAGAGAGAGTAATTGCCTTTGTGACAGTATGGTAAACAGAGGAAGAATCCAAAGCGATTATCTGGCTATGACTCCTAGCATGTATCCCAGACTTCCCTTGCCTTTTCAGACAGGCAGTGCTTCAGCAGCATTCACTCTATTATCTGTGCCCTGCCATTAATGAATCTGTAATTATTTCCCTATATTGACAGCATCCCAATGTGTGATTGATGGCGGTTCCTCCTGACCTATTGATGTGCTGGCTCTGTCTGAATCTATTGAATGAACACAGGGAGGAAAACCACTCCGGCGTTCTTCCCCTAGGGATCACGTAACTACAGATAAAGATCGGCAAACAGGAAATCACCAAAACACTGCCCTAAACTCAGACAGCCAATTGATGAGCATTTCAAAGATGATCCCGCAGACACAGAAAAAACATCTTATGATAATGTCTTGGCATTACAAACAGCAGATTTCAACTGCTACTGACAAGGTGAAATATCACTTCCAGACTTATTATGCCATATCTCACAACAGAAAAAAGTGAGATCTGTGAGAAATATAAATAATTGTTGTCCTCGATCAAAATTCCCCAAAATTCCACCAAGGCCTACAGATGGGCTTAATGCAACAACAACAACAAATCTGAGACGACCCAAAGCTGATGTTATATTTTCATGGGGGGTTTTGGCCAACTACCTTCAGCCTAGCAGCCAGGCTCTAGACCTATTTTTATTTTTCTATCAATGCCTCTTCCACACGATAGTCTTATTACCATTTGAAGCATGCACGTGCTTTCCATTCCTGGAACATAAGCATGTCCATTTTCAACTTTCCCCTCAGCATCTGCTACTGCTTACCAAAAGGAGAAAAAATATATAAAAGCAGGGTAGTGCCTACTTCAATAACCTTTCAAGTTCTTGCTGCAAAGTTCAAGTGGATTTCTATCTCATGAAAGACCATTCAAATCCAGCTTTTCTGCTATGCTTTATTTCTTAGTCAACTACCCTTTCATTCTCTTTAAGACCAACTTAAAACAGGTGAGTGGGAGGGGTGAAGTAATTCACAGTACATTAGAAGTTTTTTTCCTCTGTATGCTTTTTATTCACAATGCCGCATTTGCTGCTAGCAAACAGTGTCTGGGGTTTGGGAGGGACACCATGGATATTTCTGGTCACTCGTGCCTTCTCCCCAAACCCATCCACCCACTCCTGCTCAGCTGTTTCGGGCCATTCCATTGTTGGAATCATGTGCTTCGCTGCCTTTATCCCATGCATGGTCCTTTGTGGCGCGGTTATCCAAGGTACAGTGCATTTGGAAAGTATTCAGACCCCTTTTTCCATATGTTGTTACACTACAGTCTTATTATGTTGCGTTACAGCCTTGAAATTTATTAAATATGTTTTTTCCCCTCATCAATTTACACACAATACCACATAATGACAAAGGAAAAACTGATTTTTAGAATTTTTTGCAAAAAAACAGAAATAGCTTATTTATATAAGTATTTAGACCCTTTGCTATGAGACTCAAAATTGAGCTCAGGTGCATCCTGTTTCCATTGATCAACCTTCGAGATGTTTCTACAACTTGATTGGAGTCGACCTGTGGTAAATTCAATTGATTGGACATGATTTGGAAAGGCACACACCTGTCTATATAAGGTCCCACAGTTGATCATCATGCTGTGGGGATGTTTTTCAGTGGCAGAGACTGGGAAACTAGACAGGATCAAGGGAAAGATAAACGGAGCAAAGTACAAAGAGATCCTTGATGAAAACCTGCTCCAGACTGGGGTGAAGGACAACGACCCAATAGGACAACGACCCTAAGCACACAGCCAAGACAGCGCATAAGGGGCTTCGGGACAAGTCTCTGAATTTCCTTGAGTGGCCCAGCCAGAGCCCGGACTTGAACCCGATCTCTGGAGAGACCTGAAAATAGCTGTGCAGCAACGCTCCCCATCCAACCTGACAGAGCTTGAGAGGATCTACAGAGAAGAATGAGAGAAACTCTCCAAATACAGGTGTGCCAAGCTTGTAGCATCATACCCAAGAAGACTCAAGGCTGTAATCTCTGCCAAAGGTGCTTCAACAAAGTACTGAGTAAAGATATGAATACTTATGTAAATGTGATATTTCCGTTTGTCATTTTTTATGAATTTACTTTGTTATTATGGGGTATTGTGTGTGTAGATTGATGAGGTGAAAAAACAATTTAATCAATTTTAGAATAAGGCTGTAACCTAACAAAATGTGGAAAAGGCCAAGGGGTCTGAATACTTTCAGAAGGTACTGTAGATATCTAGTATTGTGGGCTTGTTGTTGGCCAATGATTAGCTCTAACTTCAGTGTAACTTCTAAATGCTGAGATGAATCTGCATTAATCGTGCATAATACATTATTCAAAATGTCAATTAAAATGGTTGTCAAAACCTAACCTCAGAATAGATTAACTGCAAACGTCTTTACAAGCAAACTGGAAATGTAGGCTAGAGCTGCAAGCCTAATTACAGGACATGGGCTACCGTGCTAGCTTAAACGGACAGTGGGTCTACCATTCTCACACAACTGCTTTGTCTGTTGGGAATAACTCTTAACTCTCTGTGCTTGCTGGGCAGCCACTCCTCTCTGCTTGCTATTCGTTTTTCTCTTTTTCCCTGCCATTTACTCTCTCTACACTAAAATGTCAAGCTGTATGTGACTCGCCCGGGGGTTCCAGCATGCCATTCAGGGAGTGCTCCAAACATTTGCTCACAAGCTGTGGATGGGAAGGGAAGCATCTGACAACAAGCACCTCCTGGGGGGAAGCGCTATCAGCACTTTCCCTGGGACTAACCAACTCCTGTCGTCCCCACCAGCAATGCCACACATTTTAGACAATGAAGAAAACACCTGTCATCTGGCTCTTGTTTAAATTAAGTCAGCAAAGACCGGTGTCTTATCCTCCATCGTGTGTGTGTGTGTGTGTGTGTGTGTGTGTGTGTGTGTGTGTGTGTGTGTGTGTGTGTGTGTGTGTGTGTGTGTGTGTGTGTGTGTGTGTGTGTGTGTGTGTGTGTGTGTGTGTGTGTGTGTGTGTGTGTGTGTGTGTGTGTGTGAGACCAAACATTTTGCCATGATGGAGAGACTTATCAGGGGAAAATACTCCAACATTAGCTAAGCAAAGGCGTTAGCATATTCCCTGGCTTGCACAACACTCGACAGCTAACACAGGCAGCTGTTTCATTGAAACTAGCTAATCCATTGTGATTTAATTATAACGTCAATACTAGCTACAGTGGTAGCTAGCTTGGAATAAGTATTTAGTGTTGTGTGCATTGCATCTGTGCACTTAGCTAGCTACCATCCCATAGCCTACATTGCATATGAAGTGTGACTGGCTCATCCGTGGATAGATGGAGAAAATGCCCCCCTTTTGGGGGGGGGGGTTCATACTCTCTGGTTGTCTCAAAGTCGTTGTTGGCCGCTGACGAGCATTGTGATTCTACAAGTAGAATCGATAGGTTTGTTGCTAACAGGTCGGTATGAAGCAGGTACCGCTTTTGTTCTGGTAAGAGAAGGAACGGCCTCCCACTGTGAAAAGTACCTATAGGCTGTCTATCGGCAATGGGATACTCGATGTGTTTCATGCTTAAGGAGGCAGCTTGCTTTTCTCTCCCATATCTCCTCAGATAAGGGACTTCTCTTCTCACCCAAAGAGGTATGCGTCTTAAGCAGACTTACTGTGAGCTGCCATAGGGCAAAAAAACTAGACCAGGTTCTCACATTTCAGTTGGCCATGTCTCCGTGAGTAGCCTAATCAATTTCCCAATCATTTGCTAAAGGGTAATTTATCAAGTCTGAAATGACATTTGCCACATCCATTGTAATTGATCTTTCTTTCACTTTTATTCAGACTGGAAACCAGTTTTACTGCCACTGAATAAATGTGCATTTCTTGAGGTCAAAGAAGCCAATAATTCTCAAACTTCAAATAGAGGTGACTGGACCTGAAGGGTTAAGATTTGTGAAGGTGCTTCTTCTAAAACTATTAAGGAAATATCTTAATATTAATCAAATCAAATTGTATTGATTGCATACACATATTTTGCAGATGTTGTCATGGGTGTAGCTAAATTCTGATGTTCCTAGCTCCAACGGTGCAGTAATACCTAACAATACAAAACAATACACGCAAGTCCAAATAAAAATCAAAGAATATTGGCTTGGTTTATATTGGCTTGGTACTGTTCCACTTTGAGCACTGTCAAGCTCCCACATATCTTGGCACTTCTAAGTCTTGACAGGATCTCAACCCAATTTAACACCCAATTGAACACTTACGGCCTACCACTTTGCGGCTGAGCCATTGTTGCTCCTAGACGTTTCCACTTCACAATAACAGCACTTACAGTTGACTGGGGCAGCACTAGCAGGGCAGAATTTTGACGAACTGACTTGTTGGAAAAGTGGCATCCTATGACGGTGCCAAGTTGAAAGTCACTGAACTCTTCAGTAAGGCCATTCTATTGCAATGTTTGTCTATGGAGATTGCATGGCTGTGTCCTCAGTTTTATACACATGTCAGCAACGGTGTGGCTGAAATAGCTGAATCCACTAATTTGAAGGGGTGTCCACATACTTTTATATATATAGTGTACTTGTAGAATCTATGCCAAGGCGCACTGAAGCTGTTCTGGCGGCTCGTGGTGGCCCGACGTCTTATTAAAAAACCTGTACATCTCTCTCATACCTATTCAAAATACATTCAAACTATGACAAAAAAACATGCCAATGATGAATTAGCCTAAAACCAACAAAAGAATGTGCATAACAAAAGAGGTAAAATAGATTTGTACATTTAAGCAATAAAATCAAATGACATAGTAACAGGTGTTTAAATGTACAAAGCTGATTCAAGTTATTTTCCTGAAATTGTGAATTATGTTTTTCTTTCAGAACTGTAATTGAGTGGTAACAATCTTTCCAACAACAATCAAGGTTAACCAGCTCTAACTATAGTATATAGCCTTCAGACAATAACAACTGGGTAAACTGTAAAATAATAGGCAACATGACTTCAAACACACTAAATCAGATTCTCAGTAGGTCTAATTCCAGGGTGACATTGAAAGACCAGCACCATCTTTGGAAGCAGCCTTCTTGCTATCCATATTTAAATACACAGATAATTAAGCCAGTCCACACACTTGGATGACCAGAGGGGCTGAAGGCACACAGGTCTGTGTCTCCTTTTGTTCTGTGTCTCTCTCTTCAAGAAGGATTCAATACATGCTTAGCACTTCAGGAAAAACAGTTAAACCCTAAAGCAAATGACCACCACAAGTCCATCATGTGGTGCTGTTTAAGATCCTGCTAAATCTAGCCTTATTTGTTGTGTATATCAGTAGCCTTAACTTATTGATTCAAATTCTCATTACAATTGTAATATGAGGTAAGCTATAGCACCTGCTATGGGCTATTAGGAAACATTTGGGAACAATTCAAAATGTTTTTATTTAATTATTCTTATTCAGAGTTCTATTTCGTTTAATTTAGCATGTCAATGACATCAGCAATTGTGGAAGTTGATACAAATGTATCTCTGAAATGTCAACATAATGATTAAACATTCCGTCTGAGAAGGATCTGAGTATGCATGAGTTAAACACGAGGGAGCGCTTCATGGGAACAAATTGCATCATACTCTTCCAGCAACATAGCTGAATGATTTGTCTCTGCATCTGGCCAAATTGTAAACAGTTCTAATAGTTATTTCATGTTTTAATTAGGGTCAAACCAAAACAATAACTGTTTACATGCCGAGACAAATCGCTTAATCTGAAATGGCTAATAAAAAGTTACAAAATCTACATTTTAGAACCGCTCTTCAAAGAGTTCTCAACGCTGACAAAGCGAGCTGCCTGCTGCTTTCAGATAGGCTCCTCCCGCGGACTGTCTGTCTTTATTCCCCAATGGAAAAAAACGTTATCTCGCATCACTGAATACTGCGAGTCTGAACTTTTATCAACCACAATTCAAACACGTTAAAAACGTTTAAGCAAACGTATATTTATATCAAGTACTTATTTCTTAGACAATAACACATTTATATATGTATTTACAGTCGAACACTTTTGAAAGTAAGGAGACAGACTAAAGGGGAACTCGACTCATCCCCTTTTTAAAAACAAGCATCTAAATTAACGGATACATTGTATCTCTTCTTGTTATTTCATAATGTAAAGTTTGTAGCCAGTTAAAACATGCTAACTGTATGTAGAGCAGTTTACGAAAGGTTTCTATCTCTGAAGAGTTCGATAAACTAGACACACTTCCAAATGCCAAACTGCACTGTCCGGCTTCGGATAGATCAAACATTCCAACGAGCCAACACAACAGGGCTTGAGGCTCTAGTGTTACCAAACCATTTCTTAATTCTGATCTTCGATTGCCTACTTAAAAATTGAATATATCTCCATTTAAATCAGAACATCATCTATTAATAACAAAATAGCTGTCTGGCTATAGCTAGCTTACTGAGAGAGTTGGGTCAGGAATGATCACTTATATCCTTACGCAGATCACGTCTCGCAAATAACAAAGTAGCTAATTTCAAATGACACAAGCGAGTGTCACGTCCAGAATGTCTCGTCCAGAATGTCTCAGCAACGGCAATAGGCTAGGGAAATAAAGCGCAGTCCTCATGTATTTACTTACAGTGAGTTGAGAGGAGGACCAGAATGCAAGCCAGACGTGTTAACGCCATCTTGGAGTCGATGCAATGTTCAGTTTGGCCGTACATGCGCAAAGTCAAGAGCTTTTCAATGGATGGAGAGGACTGGCCAGGGAGAGAGGCAGGGGGAATGAATCTATTGTATCGGGTTTCCATGGCTACCGATAGCATCACTCACACAGTCAAGAATGTATGGTTGACAAGATGTGGGAGGACCAGACGTTTTACAACCGTGGACCAGGCAGCTCGAATCTCTGATCGGGGACTACTGTATTAGGCTACCCATTTTACCCATTCTATTCTATCAGACAACATTCTGTGCTGTGCAATTAAGATAACATTTACAAATCTTTCTTTTTTTTAAATTGATTTTCAGAGTAGGCTTTGTATGTCAGATATCCAGACAAATTCCATTCTTAAAAATAGAACACTCAATTGGCATCCTTCCTAAAGCAAATGGCCTTTGGAATGTTTTGTTGACTATTCAAATTGTGTAGAGTAAACAAGGGATTAATTAGCATTGATTGGAGGCTCTTTTTACTGACTTAATCCTGTCCATTGTAACTGCATTTAACGAGAACCCCACAGCTGTGTCATCAGGCAGATCAGGCTTGAAAGAATCAGCTATTTATCTCTGTCAATCTCAATTGATTATGCACGCAATCCTTATTGCTTTTATATAGCTAAGCCAACCATTGGAATCGTGTCTACTAGAAAGTCCACACTAATGTGTGTGGCCCAAATATGTTGCTTGCAATTTTATGACAATTACATATTATTAAATGTGCGTTGCATTGATAACTGGAGGGGGAAAAAATACTATTCATTGCATTACGCTTTTCGCGTTGTCATGGTGTCTTCTCCCTAAGGAATTTACAGTTCTTATGGTTTTTCAATATCAGACAACTATGTAAGTACTAAGTATTAATACATAAAAGGGGACAATGGTCGTTTTACTAGTAGTTTAAATGTGTTCTATGTTATCAAGGTCCACAGACAGTGAATAGAGCTCAAATGTAAAACGCATTCCCAATATGCACCTGATGCACCAGACTTTATAGTTTGACATACAGTGGAGGAAAGTAACCCTTAAAACCCCTTCCCCCTTACATGCACAAACAATATGTAACAGCCTCTTTTGTTTCCATTGTTTTTCTCTTGTCCTTTGAATGATAGAGGCGCTTTATAGACATCCTGAATTCTCAGATTTACTTTCAGCACTTAAGATGACAGAATTTCTCCTTGGCCATCAAATCAAATTTATTTATATAGCCCTTCGTACATCAGCTGATATCTCAAAGTGCTGTACAGAAACCCAACCTAAATCCCCAAACAGCAAGCAATGCAGGTGTAGAAGCATGGTGGCTAGGAAAAACTCCCTAGAAAGGCCAAAACCTAGGAAGAAACCTAGAGAGGAACCAGGGGGGTGAGGGGTGACCAGTCCTCTTCTGGCTGTGCCGGGTGGAGATTATAACAGAACATGGCCAAGATGTTCAAATGTTCAGAAATGACCAGCATGGTCAAATAACAATAATCACAGTAGTTGTCGAGGGTGCAGAAAGTCAGCACCTCAGGAGTAAATGTCAGTAGGCTTTTCATAGCCGATCATTAAGAGTATCTCTACCACTCCTGCTGTCTCTAGAGAGTTGAAAACAGCAGGTCTGGGACAGGTAGCACATCCGGTGAACAGGTCAGGATTCCATAGAGAACAGTTGAAACTGGAGCAGCAGCACGGCCAGGTGGACTGGGGACAGCAAGGAGTCATCATGCCAGGTAGTCCTGAGGCATGGTCCTAGGGCTCAGGTCCTCCGAGAGAAAGAGAGAATTAGAGCGAGCATACTTAAATTCACACAGGACACCGGATAAGACAGGAGAAGTACTCCAGATATAACAAACTGACCCTAGCCCCCCGACACATAAACTACTGCAGCATAAATATAGAAACGGAGTGAGGAAGAGTGAAATGTTGACTTTCATGTTTGAATCATTTTTCCCTCAAGATTTTGCCTTGAAACCCATCTTGCCTTGAAGGCCATCTGTCGCATCCTTCCCTAAACATACAGATGTATTGTATTTTTTATATACCCGAGGATGTTGCTCTGCGTCGCTTATGTGGCCGTCAGCAAGGTCGGGGGAAAGTGGAACGGCAATTTACAAAGTTTCAAAATGAATGTCCTCCCATGAAGGTGTACACAATTGCTATTTAGTTTGATTATATCTTCTCCATTGATGTTGCGATGTGTATTGCGTCAGGTTAGATGCTACTGTTCGACGTTGTAACAACCATCATGAGGGATGGTTACATGTATCTATGTATCTTCCTTTCCAACTCCATCTAAGTAATAATAATAAAAAATGATATGGCCATTAGCAGATGCTTATCTGGAGCGATTTACAGTTGTGCTCAACGGTAGAGGATTGTTAGGACCTGAATCCTACAGCCCTCCAGTTGCCAGATCGATTCTCCCCCATTTTTACTGCCGCCACAACCAAACCCACAACCCTGGTCTTGTAAGCACCATGTTCCAACTAACTGAGCCATCTGAACCACCATTTTGGTTCGGTCCTCTGGCTTACGTAGCTAAGTAAATATACCTCTGACATCATGTCTATGCTCTCTTCCCCTTTTGTAGAGAAATGTAAAGATGCAATTTGAAGGATTAATATGCAAATGTATCTGATCTAAATCTTAATCACATTTTCCAGAGCGTGCGCTGCTGTTTTCATATATCACAAGACTCTTAGTTTACATTTAAGTGATAGTGCCTGAGAAGCAGGTGTTTGGAGGATATATTGGCAAGGGTGTTGTTAGGCCCCAGGGCTGGCAAACCATGCCAATATATCCTCCAAACACCGGCTTCGAGGGCATTATAACTTTTATACAACGAGTTACCAAGATATTCAAATAATGATTGACATGTTTTCATTAAAAACATTATTTTTATTAATTTGTTCATACTATTTAATTGTTCCACAAGATATAGTCCGGACACAAATGTAGGGTTGCTAGAGACGCGACCCAGTCGTTCAGTCTTTTTGTTCTGTCGTTCGTTCAAAATGTTCCATTGCCATACTGGCTAGCAACGTTCTTATTACTTGCTTGCTAGCTAGCCAACTACCACTAACTTACAGTTACATCAAAAAGTGCGCCCAGAATAACAGCAAAGTAGCTACATTTGCATTTGTTTAAGCTGTTTTCTAGTGACATTTATTTAGATACATCCATAACAATGAGCTAATGAGGTGCGATTTCGCCTTGCATAGAAAATTTGCTCACTCATCAGGCCACTGTTCAGAGGAGCTAGCCAAAAACACAGCTACAGTAACACAATCACTTCAAAATTAAGCTGGAAAGACTGCAAATCTTTGTTTGACCTTTTTTTCAATTGACTTGTTTTTGTATATATCCATAAAAATGATGCCAGCTGATTCATGATTTCGACTGGCTGAGTCTGTCTCGTCCCGACAAGTTCATTACTATGGGACAACTGGAGATCAAATTTGAATATTGAAACCATTTTGCAAATGTAGGAGAGACAGACAGCAAGGTTTATACAAATTTATACAAATTTTTTTTATAGTGGAGATCAAGTTTATAAATTGCCTGGCTGGGTTGATGAGACAGTGGATTACGCAGTCAAATGGAACAGTAAATAAGCATTTTAATGTCATAGATTTAGCCAGTGGCAACTTGTTGAATAGACACCAGCTGGAATGTGGTTTTGACCAATCAGCATTCAGGATTAAACCCACCTGTTGTATAAGTAAGCAATAAGGCTGGAGGGGGTGTGGTAAATGGCCAATATGCCATGGATACGCAAAGTGGAGTGCCTGGACACAGTCCTTAGCCGTGGTATATTGGCCATATATCACAAACCCACGAGGTGCGTTATTGCTATTATAAACTGGTTACCAATGTAATTAGAGCAGTAAAAATACATGTTTTGTCATACCCATGGTATATGGTCTGATATACCATGGCTGTCAGCCAATCAGCATTCAGGTTCGAACCACCCAGTTTATAATGATATTTATTTGGATACATCCATAACAATGAGCTAATGATCCGTGATTTCCCTTGCGATTGAAAATGTGCTCTCTTGTCAGGACACTGTTGTTCAGAGGAGCTAGCCAACAACAACACAGCTAACACAATCATTTCAAACTGAAGCTGGAAAGACTGCAAACTAGTTGCATTTTGTTTCGCTTTACCTTTTTTCAATTTACATTTCTTTGTATACAGTATATCCAGAAAAATTATTCATGATTTCGACTGGCTGAGAAACGCATTTTAAAGTCATAGATTTAGCTGGTGGTAACTTGTGGAATAGACACGGCTGGAATGCGGTTTTAACCAATCAGCATTCATGATTAGACCCACCCATTGTATAATTCCCCTAGACTCTGAGCGGCATTGGCTCGATTGCTGCTACGGTGACATTCTCATGTTGTAAAACGCTGCGGACAGAAGACAAACTACCTCCCGTGGCCTGTTTTACACGCCGCTCTGGGTTCACTGAGTCTGTCAGTGATATTTATTTGGGTCCGGTGCCGCGACCTTGAGATGTTTTCACCCGTTAGCACTATAAACTGTGAATCTCACTGTCCTCTTTATTGCAAGGAAAATCAAATAAAATTTTTTGTCACATGCTTCGTAAACAACAGGTGTAGACTAACAGTGAAATATGCCACCAGATGGTACGTAAGCAAAGCCTTCTGGTTCTCTGTCACCTTGGGCAAGCAATTTATATTGCACTGTAGACTAAATCTCTTTTTAAGAGGGCCTCCCTGATATTCCACTGCTGTGCAGTATTTGATTTGGATTCATGCTTTTGACTCAAGGACTTGTAGGAGAGTATATATCAGGTTTAAGTGGATCAATGGGTAGGTAGGTAGGTACCCATCCAGGTATGTACAGTACATACTGTAAGTGGATGTATAACGTGTCTTGTATCATGGTTTCTAAAATCCCTCAAGGCACATAGCAAATAAACAAATAATGATATACTGCACATAGTCAATTCAACAGTCCCAGTGTAGAGGTGGTTTTGTGAGTAACCTTGCCCGAGACCTGAAGAATTGCATTAGCTCCCAGAGATGAAACCTCATCTTAGTAGTTTCGTAAGGTCATTTTTGAATAACAAATCCTCTGAGACAGTAGAAGAAGAAAGTAGAGAGGAAATGTCTAATCAAATAAAAAAGGGCCATATCTGTTCCCTAGGTCTTGTCCTTTCAAAACAAGGTTCAGCAGCAAAGCCATTACATTACAATGTGTGAATGTTACAGGCTTTAGTCATTTGGAGCCCTTATCAGAGTCAAGGACGCCCAAAAGAGAAATCTGAAAACCCACAGCCCTCACAGCACTCAGACTGATCCTCAGTCTCCACAAGGGGCCGGGGAAGCAGGCAGGCACACAATCAGGGCCCAATGTGAGAGTTGATTGGTGAAGGGTGAAGACAAGGGTATCAAGTCAGTCAATGTATTTATATCCTTGATCTTTCATGTCTTATATTTAGAATGTGATGGACAGGACAACTGAAAGCTTTTGTCACCCAAATTCTCTGCAAAGGCATCTTGCATAGAAATAAAACTACTTGTGAAAAAACACTCGTTTCCAGTAAAGGATGATTTGGCTGACATGGTCTGTAATATTTTCCTCCTTTCGTGCTCATTTATAATTCCCACTTGGACCTGGCTTAAGCGGGTAAAAGGATTGAGGGAAAAAATAGGAAGCAAATGAGAATTCAGATCAAATAAATAGGGCATTTTTTCCCAAGGGGACACGATGTGTCTCAAGTAATCACTTCTTGTGCTCGACAAATCTGTCATGGGCATATCAAGGATGCTTCTACCATACTGTTATCATTACAGTTTAACTTGGAATGACCCTCAACTCCCAGACACATATTGCTTTATGTAGCACTGTAGATATTCTCCTTCATATCACTAAATACCCACAGAAAACCCATATAGCATGAACCTTAGAGGAAACAAAGCACGAGTCAATGCTGAAATTAGATGAACAAAAAACATCTTAAGTACTAGGAATTCTCAAATGCCTTTTTTTATACTTTGTTTTATTTCCAATCAAATCAAATTTTGTTATGCTGCTGGGACTTGAAAAACAAGAACTCTAAAAGTTGTAGCTGTGCAAATTGTGTAATAAAAACAAACATTTATTTATTCATTCATTTTATTTAACCTATAGTTAACCAGGCGATTACTAAAAAAAATAGGGCAAACGCTTAATAGAATACCTTGCATAGCTATAGGAGAATACACATTCCACTGCTTTAAAACATCCCAGCATGATTTGATCGTACAGTAACAGAAAAGCCGTTATAGAATCCATCGCTTAGTTGTTTGCTTGCCTGTTTGTGCATATGTTGAAAAGAAAACAAACCAAATATGAAACTATTTGCACTTTTGAAGATGTAAAGATGGAGAAATTATTTATTTAATAAATCATAAATACACGGCGCATGTGCTCATGAGGTGAATAGCGGGCAAGCGTTTTTTCAGTTCTTTGCACACAAACAAACAACTCTGGGTAGGTGGTCAGTGAGGTGGGCCTGGGGGATAACGGATGGGTCAACCCCCACCCCCTAAGAGCTGACATGAGATCAGCCAAGCAGACATCCACAAACCCTTACTTACGAGAACCTCTGGTCAGCAAAAGCAGGGCATCTTTATATCAATAGGTACAATAATATATAACTTGTGAAACACAAAGCATAAGGATAAAGATGTCATCTGAACGGGGGGATGTGAGTGGTGTTTTTTTTTTAAAGGCAGGAAAGAAGAGAAGGGAAGGTGTCTGCAATGCGGTTGCCCTTACAGGATATAAAGGTGAAATAAAAAATAAAATATGTAGAGTTTAGTGTACTTAGTCATAAAGAATGGAGCTCAAACACAATTCTACAATTATTTATGTGTACCTACACTGTGGTTACACTGAACCTGCCTACAGGCTTTGTAACTACCATGTACTGACTAAAAAAAAATATATTGTCCATTAACCTTGATGTACTTGGAGCTCTCCATTACTCCTAGATTTAGTGAAAAACCTGAGGCATGTTACAAATTTGCTAGTGGTGATGAAAAATAGGTCTTCCTCCATTTATAAGTAAACGGAAAGGACCTTACATAAATGTTGTGTTCATGAACATAACATCTTCCAATGTCTTGAAAAAAGGCAGAGTATCTTAAAAGCTGATATTGATTCGGGAGATAATCTGTTCGTGAAATCCGTTTTTTTATCAGTCAAATTTTTTATAACGTTTCTCAACAATGTCGAGTTAATTCAGTAGGCTATAAATCCAACGTTACCAAAACATAATGCTAACATGCTAATATGCTATCATTGGCTGAACTATAATATGAAATACCCTAATGACTCCTTACTGGTACATACTAGCAGTGCCATGTTGCTAATTTTAGCTGAATGTCTTTTTAAAGGAATTCTGCTGTTGTAATGGTAGTCATGACAGTGGTCCCTAATTGGTTGATGAAAATATTCATTGAATAATGGCAACAGATGCATGGTTAAAACACAAGTGATTAATTTCTCTCTGCTGATGTGAGCGCTTTCCACATGTTCAGCCATTGGATTCTGTCCCGAACTATGTTTTTATTGCTCAGCTAAGGCTGTGTCACGTTCGTTGTAATGAGGAGACCAAGGCGCAGCGTGATATGCATACATTCTTATTTTAATGAGGAAAACTGAACAAACGAACAAAATGACAAGACGAACATACTACACATAAACAAGAACCCACGAAACCAAAAGGGAAAATGGCAACCTAAATAGGATCCCCAATCAGAGACAACGATAAACAGCTGCCTCTGATTGGGAACCAATTCAGGCCACCATAGACCTACAATTACCTAGACTTACAAAAAACTCTAGATCTACAAAAACCCTAGACATGACAAAACAAGCATACCCACCCTCGTCACACCCTGACCTAACCAAAATAATTTTGGAAACATAGATAACTAAGATCAGGGCGTGACACTCTGTTTTTCAGTACCTTGCATCCTGTAACCCACCAGGGGTTGGTTTGCACAGTTCGGGAGGTCACTCATTTTGGCATGCCCTCTCTCATGCCGTCTTTCCCGCTATTCAGAAGGGACACCTATCCAAGAAGGCTAACAACATTCACTTCCTCACCATAACTCAGTTTCCAATCCAAGTGCCAATGCCGTTTATCAAACTCCAGGTAGTGCTATGGTCAGATGACATGAAAATAGAGCTCTTTGGACACACATACCAGTCGTGGGTTTGGCGTTGGAAAACAGAAGCATATGCAGAAAAGTATCTCATACTTATGGTAAAATATGGTGGTGGATCTTTGATTTTATGGGGCTATTTTGCTTCCACTTGTCCTGGGGACCTTGTTCAGGTCTACTGCATCATTAGCTTTACCAAGTACCAGGAC
Source organism: Oncorhynchus kisutch (assembly GCF_002021735.2). Taxonomy (NCBI): domain Eukaryota; kingdom Metazoa; phylum Chordata; class Actinopteri; order Salmoniformes; family Salmonidae; genus Oncorhynchus; species Oncorhynchus kisutch. Next base: position 29,616,843 of record NC_034201.2, on the reverse strand, counting down.
ATTTTAGCCAAAAACCTGATACTCGGGAATCTGTCCTGAGTGCAGCCAGACGGAGCTGACTCGATACTGCAGGGCACGGATTAGTTTTTTTATTTTAAACAAAAAACACCTTAGCTAGATATACCTTAACCAAACACCTTAGGTAGATATAAAATTGTGCGACTAAATGTCAAAATAAATTCACAATGTCTTGATTATCTTGACTATAGACTATTTTGAGGAAGTGATAATGGCTGTTGTTGTTGCTACTATGAGGGAAAACAACAGTAACTGCCAGGGTACGATAAAGCGGACATAACACACCCACATCGAAACGCACCCCATAGACTCAAAACATTTTTTTGTCATTTCAGCCACTCTTTAAGAAAACTTTTTATAAAACCACAAGAAAATGTTTGGAACATTCCGTTCTCTGCGCCTCAACAAAACGCTGTCTATCCTCTTTATAAGTTCCTCTCCATGCAAACAAAAAACGAGATATGACTTTCTAATAGACTAAATGAACAGCTTTGTATACGTAAAAAAAACATGGTATGCTATCTCCATCGTGGTGGCGCAGTGGACTAATTCCATCGTTAGAGACAGGTTTGAATCTCACTGATGTTGTGTCACAATGAATAAGTCAAAGTAACTGTTAGCATGATTAATGCCAAATCAAATTCATTTCAATGTTTATCTGTGCTTGGAGTTTTGAAAAAATAAATAATCTAAAATAAGCAAGCAGTGTTATTAAAATTCTTCTTGAAACATTCACTGAAATTTCTCAAAATGTTATTTAATTATCTTCAAATAACCTATCATTTCCATTCTCAGAGCGTTAATGACATTTTAACGGAAATCTTTCAGGGCGGTGAGGTCTGAAGCCGGGTAGGCACTTTCTATTGAGCCCCCCCCCCCCCCAGTCCTCGTCTCTCAGTCCCAAGCACACACACAAACACTCGGTATGACACGATCACAAAGATGCCCATCAAACAACCACAACCAGCCATCAGCAGTAGGTAGGCGGTGCAACAATTAGACAAAAATTCACAAGCCCTACTAGCTTGTGCCCTACGCAACTAACAGGCTACATTAAGCACCACAGACAGCGACCCAAATACCAGTGAGCAGTAAATTAACATTTGTACTTACTTGTAAACGAAGTCCACCCATCAGTGACTGAACTATAAAACTCCTCCCTGTTGGCCATCAGTTTTAAAAGTGTCTCGATGCGATAGAGATGATGCCAAGTGATGAGAGTGGACCTTGATCAGTCCGGGTTTGACTGTATTTCTTCATTCGTCTGTATGTATTTTAACTCTCAACGGATGCTGTTTTGGCTGGTATTGTGAGGACTTAGTCACCTCGGGAACAGTCTGTGTCAAGTCATGCTGGAACAAAAAGCTGAGGAGCTGTCCAGGTGATTTGCCTCTTACCATTTGTGACTGTACAATCCGATAAGATCAGCTTTAACTCTAACGAAATCAAACAAGTTTCACTTTCTGCCAGGCCCAGTTCATTGCATTTCTGCTCAAATCGCTCAAAGAAACTATTAAAGTCTTGTCCCTGCAGTTCCAGGGGTTTCATTTGTTGCTGATACGGGTACGGCAGAAACCAATATCCATCACTTTGTTCTGCAGAACACGGAAGAGCGCGTCAGTTTAATTGAAAATTACATCATAGGCCATGAGCAAAAAGTACACACGGTGCTGGTCTCTAAATGGGTTTCCACATAATTGATGGGGCTGAGATTTGCCAGGGACCTCACAATATATCACCATACTCACAGTGCATTCAGAAAGTATTCAGTATTTTTCCACATTGTTATGCTACAACCTTATTCTAAAATGTTTTAAATTGTTTTTTCCCCCTCATCAATCGACACACAATATCCCATAATGACAAAGCAAAAGGAGTAGGAGTATTTGTATTTATTATGGATCCCCATTAGATGCTGCCAAAGCAGCAGCTACTCTTCCTGGGGTCCAGCAAAATTAAGAAATTTTATACAATTTTAAAAACATTACAATACATTCACAGATTTCACAACACACTGTGTGCCCTCAGGCCCCTACTCCATCACTACCACATATATACAGTACTAAATTCATGTGTATGTATAGTGCGTATGTTATTGTGTGTGTGTGTGCCAATGTTTGTGTTGCTTCACACTCCCGCTGTTCCATAAGGTGTTTTTTAATCTGTTTTGTCAATCTAATTTTACTGCTTGTGTCAGTTACTTGATGTGGAATAGAGTTCCATGTAGTCATGGCTCTATGTAGTACTGTGCGCCTCTCATAGTCTGTTCTGGACTTGGGGACTGTGAAGAGACCTCTTGTGGCATGTTTTGTGGGGTATGCATGGGTGTCCAAGCTGTGTGCCAGTAGTTTTGACAGACAGCTTGGTGCATTCAACATGTCAATACCTCTCATAAATAAAAGTAGTGATGAAGTCAATCTCTCCTCCACTTTCAGTCAGGAGAGATTGGCATTCATATTATTCATATTGGCTCTCTGTGTACATCCAAGGGCCAGCCGTGCTGCCCTGTTCTGAGCCAATTGACATTTTCCTAAGTCCTTTTTTGTGACACCTGACCGCAAGACGAAACAATAGTCAAGGAGTGACAAAACTAGGGCCTGTAGGACCTGCCTTGTTGATAGTGCTGTTAAGGCAGAGCAGTGAGGTTGCCTTTCCCCTTGCACATCTTGTACATGATCAAAGCAAAATTTGGGAAATGTATGAATTTTGTCATGCAGAAAAACATAAAATGTATATAACGTAAAAATATATTTATTTATTTCATTCAGGGCACTGCCTACCCTGACTGCAGATTGCTGCTGCAACCGAACAACAAACATTCACAGAACAGTCATAGTAAAAAAAAAGTTTGGTTTTACTGGTCTGGAAACTTGAGGACTTTGTGACCAATCTGAGCCCAAAAACACATTCCCACAACTTCTAAGAAACCAAATGTGCTAGCTAGGCGGCAGGTAGCCTAGCGGTTAGAGTGTTGACTACCCGAGCCGACAAGGTGAGGAATCTGTTGATGTATTTATATTTATTTAGGAAACCCAAGACAGCAGCTACTTTTCCTGGGGTCCAACCAAATTAAGGCAAAAACACCACTATTAAACCACTACATATCTAAAATACAACATTTATAATCCCACCAGTGATCATTGCTAAACTCTAATTTTCAGGTCTTGCCATACATTTTCAAAACAAATTTAAGTTAAAATTGTAACTCAGCCACTCAGGAACATTCACTGCCTTCTTGGGAAGCAACTCTAGTGTAGATTTGGCTTTGTATATTAGGTTGTTGTTCTGATAAAAGGTTAAATCATTTCCCAGTGTCTGGTGGAAAGCAGACAGAACTAGGTTTTCCTCGAGGATTTCACCTGTACTTAGCTCCATTCCGTTTAATTTGTATACTGAAAAACTCCCTAGTCCTTAACGATGATAAGCATACCCCTACACATCAGCTGGGCTAGACAATCTGGACCCTCTCTTTCTAAAATGATCCACCGCAATTGTTGCAACCCCTATTACTAGCCTGTTCAACTCTCTTTCGTATCGTCTGAGATCCCTAAAGATTGGAAAACCACGCTCAATGTCCTAAACAATATCATAACCGCCATCGATAAAAGACAATACTGTGAAGCCGTATTCATCGACTTGCCCAAGGCTTTCGACTCTGTCAATCACTGCATTCTTATCGGCAGACTCAACAGGCTTGGTGTCTCAAATGACTGCCTCGCCTGGTCCACCAACTACAGTGGGGAGAACAAGTATTTGATACACTGCCGATTTTGCAGGTTTTCCTACTTACAAAACATGTAGAGGCTGTATTTTTTTAATCATAGGTACACTTCAACTGTGAGAGACTGATTCTAAAACAAAAATCCAGAAAATCACATTGTATGATTTTTAAGTAATTAATTTGCATTTTAAGTATTTGATACATCAGAAAAGCAGAACTTAATATTTGGTACAGAAACCTTTGTTTGCAATTACAGAGATCATACATTTCCTGTAGTTCTTGACCAGGTTTGCAAACACTGCAGCAGGGATTTTGGCCCACTCCTCCATACAGACCTCCAGATCCTTCAGGTTTCGGGGCTGTCGCTGGGCAATACGGACTTTCAGCTCCCTCCAAAGATGTTCTATTGGGTTCAGGTCTGGAGACTGGCTAGGCCACTCCAGGACCTTGAGATGCTTCTTACGGAGCCACTCCTTAGTTGCCCTGGCTGTGTGTTTCGGGTCGTTGTCATGCTGGAAGACCCAGCCACGAGCCATCTTCAATGCTCTTACTGAGCGAAAGAGGTTGTTGGCCAAGATCTCACGATACATGGCCCCATCCATCCTCCCCTCAATACGGTGCAGTCGTCCTGTCCCCTTTGCAGAAAAGCATCCCCAAAGAATGATGTTTCCACCTCCATGCTTCACGGTTGGGATGGTTTTCTTGTGGTTGTACTCATCCTTCTTCTTCCTCCAAACACGGCGAGTGGAGTTTAGACCAAAAAGCTCTATTTTTGTCTCATCAGACCACATGACCTTCTCCCATTCCTCCTCTGGATCATCCAGATGGTCATTGGCAAACTTCAGATGGGCCTGGACATGCACTGGCTTGAGCAGAGGGACCTTGTGTGCGCTGCAGGATTTTATTCCATGACGGCGTAGTGTGTTACTAATGGTTTTCTTTGAGACTGTGGTCCCAGCTCTCTTCAGGTCATTGACCAGGTCCTGCTGCGTAGTTCTGGGCTGATCCCTCACCTTCCTCATGATCATTGATGTCCCACGAGGTGAGATCTTGCATGGAGCCCCAGACCGAGGGTGATTGACCGTCATCTTGAATTCTTTCCATTTTCTAATAATTGCGCCAACAGTTGTTGCCTTCTCACCAAGCTGCTTGCCTATTGTCCTGTAGCTCATCCCAGCCTTGTGCAGGTCTACAATTTTATTCCCGATGTCCTTACACAGCTCTCTGGTCTTGGCCATTGTGGAGAGGTTGGAGTCTGTTTGATTGAGTGTGTGAACAGGTGTATTTTATACAGGTAACAAGTTCAAACAGGTTCAGTTAATACAGGTAATGAGTGGAGAACAGGAGGGCTTCTTAATAAAAAACTAACAGGTCTGTGAGAGCCGGAATTCTTACTGGTTGGTAGGTGATCAAATACTTATGTCATGCAATAAAATGCAAATTAATTACTTAAAAATCATACAATGTGATTTTCTGGATTTTTGTTTTAGATTCCATCTCTTACAGTTGAAGTGTACCTATGATAAAAATTACAGACCTCTACATGCTTTGTAAGTAGGCAGTGTATCAAATACTTGTTCTCCCCACTGTATTTCTCAGATAGAGTTCAGTGTGTCAAATCGGAGGGCCTGTTGTCTGGACCTCTGGCACTCTCTATGGGGGTGCCACGGGGTTCAATTCTCAGGCCGACTCTTTTCTCTCTATACATCAATGATGTCGCTCTTGCTGCTGTTGATTCTCTGATCCACCTCTATGCAGACGACACCATTCTGTATTCTTCTGGCCCTTCTTTGGACACTGTGTTAACAAACATCCAGACAAGCTTCAATTCCATACAACTCTCCTTCCATGGCCTCCAACTGCTCTTGAATGCAAGTAAAACTAAATGCATGCTCTTCAACCGATCGCTGCCAGCACCTGCCTGCCTGACTAGCATCACTACTCTGGACAGTTCTGACTTAGAATATGTGGACAACTACAAATACCTAGGTGTCTGGTTAGACTATAAACTCTCCTTCCAGACTCACAATTAAGCATCTCCAATCCAAAATTTAATTGAGAATCGGCTTCCTATTTCGCAACAAAGCATCCTTCACTCATACTGCCAAACATACCCTCGTAAAACCTACCGATCCTTGATTTTGGAGATGTCATTTACAAAATAGCCTCCAACACTCTAATCAGCAAATTGGATGTAGTCTATCAGTGCCATCCACTTTGTCACCAAAGCCCCATGTACTACCCACCACTGCGACCTGTATGCTCTCGTTGGCTGGCCCTCGCTTCATATTTGTCACCAAACCCACTGGCACTAGGTCATCTGTATATCTTTTCTAGGTAAAGCTCTGTCTTATCTCAGCTCGCTGGTCACCATAGCAGCACCCACCTGTAGCTCGCGCTTCAGCAGGTATATTTCACTGGTCACCCCCAAAGCCAACTGCTTCTTTGGCCGCCTTTCCTTCCAGTTCTCTGCTGCCAATGACTGGAACGAATTTCAAAAATCACTGAAGCTGGAGTCTTATATCTCCCTCACTAACTTTAAGCATCAGCTGTCAGAGCAGCTTACTGATCATTGCACCTGTACATAGAACATCTGTAAATAGCCCACTTGTCACGACTTCCGCCGAAGTCAGACCCTCTCCTTGTTCGGGCGGCGTTCGGCGGTCGACGTCACCGGTTTTCTAGCCGCCACCGATCCACTTTTCATTTTCCATTTGTTTTGTCTTCATTGTACACACCCGGTTTCCATTCCCATAATTATGTTCCTTATTTAACCCTCTGGTTCCCCCCATGGTTTTGTGCGTGTTTGTTCTGTGTTAAGCTGTCGCTACATTGTGTGAGCTGGATGGTTTTCCCTGCGTGGAAATGATTTTTGTTTACTTGAGTAAAGTCAGTTTTTACTCATCCTCTTTGTCCTGCGCCCGACTCCGTCCCACCTGCTGCACATCGACCCTTGACACCACCCAACTACCTCATCCCCATATTGTTAATAATTTTTTTGCTTCTTTGCACCCCAGTATCTCTACTTGCACATTCATCTTCTGCTCATCTATCACTCCAGTGTTTAATTGCTAAATTGTAATTATTTTGCCACTATACCCTATTTATTGCCTTACCTCCCTAATCTTACTTCATTTGCACACTCTGTAAATATACTTTTCTATTGGGTTATTGACTGTACGTTTGTTTATTCCATGTGTAACTCTGTGTTGTGGGTGTCGCACTGCTTTGCTTTATCTTGGCCAGGACACAGTTGTAAATGAGAACTTGTTTTCAACTGGCCTACCTGGTTAAATAAAGGTGAAATAATAAAAAATATAAAGAATACCCATAACATTATTCAGCCACCTCTATGCTTGAAAATATGGAGTGTGGTACTCAGTAAATTGTTGTATTGGATTTGCCCCAAACATAATACTTTGTAATCAGGACAAAATGTAAATTGCTTTGCCACATTTTTTACAGTATTACTTCAGTACCTTGTAGCAAATAGGATGCACATTTTGTAATATTTTATCCTGTACAGGTTTCCTTCTTTTTGATCTGTCAATTAGGTTAGTATTGTGGAGTAACTACAATGTTGTTGATCAATCATAGTTTTTTTCTACCACAGCCATTAAACTCTGTAATTGTTTTAAAGTCACCTTTGGTGAAATCCAGAGTTCGGAATATGACTTAACCATGCTCAAAGGGATATTTAATGCATGCTTTTTAAACATTTACCCATCTACCTGTCACATCCTGATCTGTTTCACCTGTCTTTGTGATTGTCTCCAACCCCCTCCAGGTGTTGCCCATCTTCCCAATTATCCCCTGTGTATTTAAACCTGTGTTCTCTGTTTGTCTGTTGCCAGTTTGTCTTGTTTGTCAAGTCAACCAGCATTTTTGTGTCTCAGCTCCTGCTTTCCCAGTCTGTCTTTTTCTCACCTCCTGGCTTTGACACATTGCCTGTCCTGACTCTGAGCCTGCCTTCCCTTGACCCTGAGCCTGCACATGCCTGCCGACCTGTACCGTTGTCCAACCTCTGGATTATTGACCTCTGCCTACACATACCCTGAGCCTGCATGCCGTCCGGTACCGTTGCCCCACCTCTGGTTTACCCTGCCTGCCTTGACCTGTCTATTGCCTGCCCCTGTTGGATTATTAAACTATTGTTAATTCGACCGTGTCTGCATCTGGGACTTAACTTCATACCTGATAGTACGAACTGGCCATGACTGACCCAGCAGACCCGGGCCAGCAGCGCAACACCATCTCCTTCCAAGAAGCCTCCATTGGTAGGCACGAGGAATCGCTTCGTGGTCTTATGGAGGGGGTCCAAATGGTGGCTGTGCGCCATGACCGGGCGTTGGACATGCTGCTGGAGCAATTACACAGGTTGTCTGGGCTACCACCTGGGCTACCGCCGTATGGGAACAACAGCCGGCCATGTGCATGAGTCTGGAGGGTTTCGTGGGAGAGATGAGGAAGGTCTTTGATGCCCTGTTCTCTGAGAGAGAAGCTGCCCGGAAACTAATCCAGCTCTGTCAGGAAGCCAGCAGAGTGGCCGACTATGTGGTGGATTTCCGCACGTTGGCAGCAGAGAGTGCGTGGAACCAGGAAGCACTGTTCGATATGGTCCTGCACGGCGTCTCGGAGGAGGCTAAGGACAATCTTGCTGCTTGGGAGTTACTCACGAATCCCTCATCGCTTTGACCATCCGCATCGATCGGCGATTGCAGGAACAACGGATGGAGTGGAAATTCGATTTCGCTCGCCCGTCCAGGGATTCCACCCCCGCCTCCGAGTCATCCTGGAAGTCCTTGATGAGTCTTCGGTGACTCCTCGAGAGTCACCGAAGATGGCCGAGGCACTGTTTCCCGAGCCTATGCAAATAGGCAGAGCTGGGCTGTCACCAGCGGAATGGCAACACAGGATCGACACAAGGAGCTGTCTGTATTGCGGGACTTTTGGTAATTTTGTGTCCTCTTGCCCGGTAAAAGACTCGGCTCACCGGTTGGACCGAGTACCCTTGTGGGCCATATGGAGAACTTTTCTGCTTCCCTTACACACACCCATTTTCTTGTCCTTCTGCTGTGGGTAACCAATCCAAATCTGTCCGATGAGAGCTTTTTGGACGCCGCACTGGCTTCCAAGCCGAAAATCTCCACTCAGCCCCTCTCCATTCCCATGGATGTTAGAGCACTCTATAGGTCGGGTCACCTATAACACCACTCCCATCAACCTACGTGTGTCAGGAAATCACAGCGAGACCATTCAATTCCTGCTCATCAAATCTCCCGTGGTTTTGACCTTCTCCCTACCACCACGCCGCCTCTGGGACGCCTGTACTCTCTGCCGGGACCAGAGACCAAGGCTATGGAGACCTACATTGGGGACTTCCTGGCTACAGGATTTATCCGTCCCTCTTCCTCTCCCGCTGGCGCAGGTTTCTTATTTTTGGAGAAAAGGACAAGACCTGTGCATTTGCCCGTGCATTGCCTACCAGGGAATCAATGACATTTCTGTGAAGAAATGTTATCCGCTACCACTCATTTCCTCAGCCTTCGAACCGCTCCAGGGGGCCATTGTGTTCTCCATCCTTGATCTATCAAATGCCTACCACCTAGTGCGGATATGAGAGGGGGATGAGTGGAAGACCGCCTTCAACACGGCCAGCAGCCACTATGAATATCTGGTCATGCCCTTTGGCCTCACCATACCCCTGCCGTGTTCCAGGCTCTGGTGAACAATGTTCTCTGCAACATGCTGAACCGGTTCATCTTCATCTACATTGATGACATCCTCGTCTTCTCCCACTCCCCCCAAGAACACGTGCTCCACGTCTTCTGGAGAACCAGTTGTTTGTTAAGATTGAAAAGTGAGAGTTCCATCGCTCCAACATTGCCTTTCTGGGCAACATCATCTCTGCTGAGAGTGTCCAGATGGATCCCGAGATGGTGAGAGTGGTGGTGGATTTGCCTCAGCCTACATCCTCCCCAGTCTGCACTCACCTCAACCAACGTTCCGTTCAGGTGGTCCTCTGCCGCTGACCGGGCATTCCGGGACTTTAAACACCGGTTCACCACTGCTGCTATCCTGGTTCATCCTGACCCTTCCTGTCAGTTTGTAGTGGAGGCCGATGCCTGGGATGATGTCGGAGTGGGGGCTGTTCTACCCTGGCACTTTAAGCTGCATCCCTGTGCCTTCTTCTCCCACTGCCTAAACGCCATGGAGAGGAACTACGATGTGGGGAATCGGGAGCTTCTCGCGGTGAAGATGGCATTAGAGGAATGGAGGCACTGGCTAGAAAGGGTGATACATCCATTCATTGTGTGGACTGACCACAAAAACCTGGAGATTCTCTGCACCGCCAAGTGCCTCAGCTCCAGGCAAGCGAAATGGGCCCTGCTGTTTACCCGGTTCAACTTTTCCCTTTCCTACCGGCCAGGGACCAAGAACGTCAACCGGATACCCGGTCTCGCCGCTATAACCCCACGGTTACCACCCGGAGCCAGAGACCATCCTTCCCACCCCGTGCCTGGTGACGGCACTCAGCTGGGGTATAGGGAAACAGATCCGGGAGGTGCAGCGGACCTAGCCGAACCCTGGGAGGGCCGAGATAACTGGATGATTTTGCCTGACGCTGTCTGCTCAATGGTCCTGGAGTGGGCCCATTCAGCCAGGCTTTAAAAAAAAATATATATTTTATTTCAACTTTATTTAACCAGGTTGGCCAGTTGAGAACAAGTTCTCATTTACAACTGCGACCTGGCCAAGATAAAGCAAAGCAGTGCGACACAAACAACACAGAGTTAAACATGGGACAAACAAACGTACCATCAATAACACAATAGAAAAATCTATATACGGTGTATTCAAATGTAGTAACCCCCCTAGTCTAAGGCAATAAATATGCCATAGTGGCGAAATAATTACAATTTAGCATTAACACTGGAGTGAAAGTGCAGACGATGAATGTGCAAGTAGAGATACTGGCGTGCAAAAGAGCAAGATAAATAAATACAGTATGGGGACTTCCTGGCTACATGTAGTTGGGTAGGCTATTTACAGATGGGCTGTGTACAGGTACAATGATCGGTAAGCTGATCTGACAGCTGTTGCTTAAAGTTAGTGAGGGAGATATAAGACTCCAGCTTCAGTGATTTTTGCAATTCGTTTCAGTCATTGGCAGCAGAGAACTGGTCCGAAAGGTGGACAAAGTAGGAGTTGGCTTTGGGTATGACCAGAGAAATATACCTGCTGGAGCGCGTGCTCCCGGTGGTTGTTGCTATGGTGACCAGTGAGCTGAGATAAGGTGGGGCTTTACCTAGCAAACACTTATAGATGACCTGGAGCCAGTGTGTTTGGCGATGAATATGAAGCGAGGGCCATCCAACGAGAGCATACAGGTCGCAGTGGTGGGTAGTACATGGGGCTTTGGTGACAAAATGGATGGCACTGATAGACTACATCCAATTTGCTGATTAGAGTGTTGGAGGCTATTTTGTAAATGACATCGCCGAAGTCAAGGATCGGTAGGAGAGTCAGTTTTACGAGGGTATGTTTGGCATCATGAGTGAAGGATGCTTTGTTGCGAAATAGGACGCCGATTCTCAATGTAATTTTGGATTGGAGATGCTTAATTGTGATTCTGAAAGGAGAGTTTACAGTCTAACCAGACACCTAGGTATTTGTAGTTGTCCACATATTCTAAGTCAGAACTGTCCAGAGTAGTGATGCTAGTCAGGCAGGCAGGTGCTGGCAGCGATCGGTTGAAGAGCATCGCTTTATTACGGACAGACCTCTCCTCATCTTAGCTACCGTTGCATAAATATGTTTTGACCATGACGCTTTACAATCCAAGGTTACACCACGCAGTTTAGTCTCTTCATGTTTGTTGGATGGCCTTTGGGTGGTGGACCATTCTTTATACACACTGTAAACTGTTGAGTGTGAAAAATCCAGGAGCGTTGCAGTTCTTGACACACTCAAACCAGTGCACATGGCACTTAGTACCCTACCCCATTCAAAGGCACTTAAATCTTTTGTCTTGCCCATTCACCCTCTGAATGGCACACATACAGATTCCATGTCTCAGTTGTCTCAAGGCTTAAAAATACTTCTTTAACCTGTCTCATCCCCAGTCGTCTACAGTTGAAGTCGGAAGTTTACATACACTTAGGTTGGAGTCATTAAAACACATTTTTCAACCACAAACTATAGTTTTGCCAAGTCAGTTAGGACATCTACTTTGTGCATGACACGTCATTTTTCAAACAATTGTTTACAGACAGATTATTTCACTTCTAATTCACTGTATCACAATTCCAGTCGGTCAGAAGTTTACATACGCTAAATTGACTGTGCCTTTAAACAGCTTGGAAGATTCCAGAAAATGATGTTGTGGCTTTAGAAGCTTCTGATAGGCTAATTGACATCATTTGAGTCAATTGGAGGTGTACCTGTGGATGTATTTCAAGTTCTACCTTCAAACTCAGTGCCTCTTTGCTTGACATTATGGGAAAATCTAAAGAAATTAGCCAAGACCTCAGAAAAATAATTGTAGACCTCCAGAAGTCTGGTTCATCCTTGGGAGCAATTTCCAAGCTCCTGAAGGTAACACGTTCATCTGTATAAACAATAGTATGCAAGTCTAAACACCATGGGACTATGCAGCTGTCATATCGCTCAGGAAAGAGACATGTTCTGTCTCCTAGAGATGAACGTACTTTGGTGTGAAAAGTGCAAATCAACCCCAGAACAACAGGAAAGGACCTTGTGGAGGAAACAGGTACAAAAGTATCTCTATCCACAGTCCTATATCGACGTAACCTGAACGGACGCTGGCTTTTTTATGGCGGTTTTTGAGCAGTGGCTTCTTCCAAGAAGCTTCCAAGAAGCCACTGCTCAAAACCGCCATAAAAAAGCCAGACTACGGTTTGCAACTGCACATGGGGACAAAGCTTGTACTTTTTGGAGAAATGTCCTCTGGTCTGATGAAACAAAAATAGAACATAATGACCATTGTTATGTTTGGAGGAAAAGGGGGAGGCTTGCAAGCCGAAGAACACCATCCCAACCGTGAAGCACGTGGGTGGCAGCATCATGTTGTGGGTGTGCTTTGCTGCAGGAGGGACTGTTACACTTCACAAAATAGATGGCATCATGGGGGGAAAAAATTATGTGGATATATTGAAGCAACATCTCAAGATATCAGTCAGCAAGTTAAAGCTTGGTCGCAAATGGGTCTTCCAAATGTACAATGACCCCAAGCATACTTCCAAAGTTGTGTCAAAATGGCTGACCTCAATCCTATAGAAAATTTGTGGGCAGAACTGAAAAAGCGTGTGCGAGCAAAGACGCCTACAAACCTGACTCAGTTACACCAGCTCTCTACTATTATTCTGACATTTCACTTACTTAAAATAAAGTGGTGATCCTAACTAACCTAAGACAGGGAATTTTTACTTGGATTAAATGTCAGGCACTGTGATAAACTGAGTTTAAATGTATTTGGCTAAGGTGTATGTAAACTTCCGACTTCAACTGTATAGTGATTGAAGTGGATTTAACAAGTGACATCAAAAAGAGATCATAGCTTTTGCCTCGATTAGGGTGTTCGTAATGTTTTTTACACTAAGTGTATTTTATTGAGTCATCAGCATACATGTATACAGGCTTTACTCAGTGCCAGTGGCAGGTCAATAGTAAAGATTGAAAAAAGTAAGGGGCCCAGACAGCTGCCCTGAAGAATGCCCGACTCTACCCTCTGTGTTCTTTTAGACAGATAACTCTCGATCCACACTATAGCAGGGGATGTAAAGTTATAACACATTCATTTTTCCAGTAGCAGATTATGAACGATAATGTCAAAAGCTGCACTCAAGTCTAACAAATCATCTCGAAGAAGCAGCTCACAGATTACTGCACCTGTACATAGCCCACCTATAATTTAGCCCAAACAACTACCTCTTTCCCTACTGTATTTAATGTATTTATTTATTTTGCTCCTTTGCACCCCATTATTTGTATTTCTACTTTGCACATTCTTCCATTGCAAATCTACCATTCCAGTGTTTTACTTGCTATATTGTTTTTACTTTGCCACCATGGCCTTTTTTTGCCTTTACCTCCCTTCTCACCTCATTTGCTCACATCGTATATAGACTTGTTTATACTGTATTATTGACTGTATGTTTGTTTTACTCCATGTGTAACTCTGTGTCGCTGTATCTGTCGAACTGCTTTGCTTTATCTTGGCCAGGTCGCAATTGTAAATGAGAACTTGTTCTCAATTTGCCTACCTGGTTAAATAAAGGTGAAATAAAAAATAAATAAAAAATAAATAAAATCTTCTCATCAATTTCTTTCAGCTAATCATCAGTCATTTTTGTAAGTGCTGTACATGTTGAGTGCCCTTCCCTATAAGCGCTGAAAGTCAGTTGATAATTTGTGAAATGGCTTTGTATCTGGTCCAAAAAATGTTATCCAAAAGGTTACTAAGAGTTGGTAGCAGGCTGATTGGTCGGCTGTTTGAGCCAGTAAAGGGTGCTTTCCTATTCTTGGATAGCGGAATGACTTTTGCTTCCCTTTAGGCCTGAGTGCACACACTTTCCTGCAGGCTTAGATTGAAATGATGGCAAATAGGAGTGGCAATATAGTCCACTATCATCCTTAGTAATTGTCCATCCAAGTTGTCAGACCCAGGTGGCTTGTCATTGTTGATAGACAACAATACGTTTTTCAATTCTTCCACACTCAAAATTACAATGCTTGTCTTTCACAATTGGGCCAGTTATGCATGGATGTGTAGGTTCAAAATGTGTTGTTGGCATGTTAAGCTTAACTTTGCTAATATTGCCAATTAATAAATAATTCAAGTAGTTGGCTATATCAGTTCAGATGGTTTTGTGATGAATGAACAATCCGATTCAATGACTGATGGAGCTGAGCTCATGTTTTTGGCCAAAATGTAATTAAGGTCCTCCAAAGCGTTTTACTATCATTCTTTATATCATTTCTATGTTTTTCATGTTTTTTTCTTATTGTTGTTTAGTAAATTCACATGATTTCTCAGTTTACAGTACGTTTGCCGATCAGCTGTGCAGTCAGACTTATTTGCCATTCCTTTTGCCTCATCCCTCTCAACCATAAAATGTTTAAATTCCTATTACATCCACAGGGATTTAATAGTATTTACTGTCATATTCTTAATGGGTGCACGCTTATTAGTAACTGGACTAAGCAATTTCATAAATGTGTCAAGTGCAGCGTCTGGTTGCTCCTCATTACACACCACAGACCAGCAAATATTCTTTACATCTTCAACATATGAATCACTACAAAACCTATTGTATGATCTCTTATACACTATATTAGGCCCAGCCGTTGTAACTTTGGTTTTCCTAGACATGGCTACTCTATTATGGTCACTACATCCGATGGATGTGGATACTGCTTTAGAGCAGATTTCTGCAGCATTAGTAAAGATGTGATCAATACATGTGAATGATTTCAATCATGTGCCGTTTGTAAATACCCTGGTAGGTTGATTGGTAATCTGAACCAGGTTGCAGGCACTGGTTACAGTTTCAAGCTTTTTCTTGAGTGGACAGCTTGATGAAAGCCAGTCAATATTTAGGTCACCCAGAGAATATACCTCAAGCTTTACAGGAGTGCCATACAACTATGGAAAACAACACATTTTACTGCACCTCTTCGGGGTATGTGACAATAAAAAAAAATTGCTGGGTGAGTACGGGCAACTATTTTTGCACAATCAAATTTATAATCGCAACATGTAAAGTGTTGGTCCCATGTTTCATGAGCTGAAATAAAAGATTCCAGAAATGTTCAATACGCAGAAAAAGGTTATTTCTCTCAAATGTTGTGCACAAATTTGTTTACATCCCTGTTAGTGAGCATTTCTCCTTTGCCAAGACAATCCATCCACCTGACAGGTGTGGCATATCAAGAAGCTGATTAAACAGCATGACCATTACACAGATACACCATGTGCTGGGGACAATATAAGGCCACTCTAAAATGTGCAGTTTTGTCACACAATACAATGCCATAGATGTCTCACCAGAGCTGTTGCCAGAGAATTAAATGTTAATTTCTCTATCATAAGCCACCACCAACGTACTTTTAGAGATTTTGGAAGTACGTCCAACCGGCCTCACAAACGCAGACCACGTGTGGGCAAGCGGTTTAAAGATGTCAATATTGTGCCCCATGGTGGTAGTGGGGTTATGGTATGGACAGGCATAAGCTACAAACAATGAACGCAATTGCATTTTATCGATGGCAATTTGATGGCACAGAGCTACAGTGACGAGATCCTGAGTCCCATTGTCATGACATTCATCTGCCGCCATCACCTCATGTTTCAGCATGATATTGCATGGCCCCATGTTGCAAGGAATTGTACATGTATCATGGAAGCTGAAAATGTCCCAGTTCTTCCATGGCCTGCATATTCACCAGACATGTCACCAATTGAGCCTGTTTGGGATGCTCTGGATTGACGTGTACAACAGCGTGTTCCTCTTCCCGCTAATATCAAGCAACTTCGCACAGCCATTGAAGAGGAGCGGGACAATATTCCACAGGCCACAATCAACAGCCTGATCAACTCTATGTGAAGGAGATGTGTTGTGCTGCATTTCTGGTAGTCACACCATATACTGACTGGTTTTCTGATCCACACCTCTACCTTTAAAAAAAAGTTATCTGTGACCAACAGATACATATCTGTATTCCTAGTTATGTGAAATCCATAGATTAGGGCCTAATGAATGTATTTCAATTGACTGATTTCCTTATACAGCGGCATGTGAAAATATTCACCCCCCTTGGCATTTTTCATATTTTGTTGCCTTACAACCTAGAATTAAAATAGATTTTTGGGGGGTTTGTATCATTTGATTTACACAACATGCCTACCACTTTGAAGATACAATTATTATTTTTTTGTGATACAAACAAGAAATAAGACAAAAAAAACAGAAAACTTGAGTTTGCATAACTATTCACCCCCTCAAATTCTATACTTTGTAGAGCCACCTTTTGCAGCAATTACAGCAGAAAGTCTCTTGGGGTATATCTCTATAAGGTTGGCACATCTAGTCACTGGGTTTTATGCCCATTCTTCAAGGCAAAATTCCTCCAGCTCCTTCAAGTTGGATGGGTTCCGCTGGTGTACAGCAATCTTTAAGTCATACCACAGATTCTCAATTGGATTGAGGTCTGGGCTTTGACTAGGCCATTCCAAGATATTTAAATGTTTCCCCTTAAATCACTCGAGTGTTGCTTTAGCAGTATGTTTAGGGTCATTGTCTTGCTGGAGGGTGAACCTCCGTCCCAGTCTCAAATGTCTTGAAGACTGAAACAGGTTTCCCTCAAGAATTACCCTGTATTTAGTGCTATCCATCATTTCTCGGGATCATGTGACAGATCATATGACACTTAAATAAAGTCCACCTGTGTGCAATCTAACTAATTGTGCTACTTCTGAAGGTAGTTGGTTGCACCAGATCTTATTTAGGGTCTTCATAGCAAAGGGAGTGAATACATATTCACTCACCACTTTTCCGTTTTTATATATATTAATTTTTTTAGAAGAAATGCGTTTTTTTTTTTTTTCACTTCACCAATTTGGACTATTTTGTGTATTTCCATTGCATGAAATCCAAATGAAAATCAATTTAAATTACATGTTGTAATGCAACAAAATATGAAAAATGCCAAGGGGGGTGAATACATTTGCAAGGCATTGTATGAACTGTAACTTTTGAAATTGTGCATGTTGCGTTTATATTTTTGTTCAGTATAGATTCAACAATAAGCCCCTAGAGTGTTTCATAAAGTAAGCTAGTATGTATAAATTCTGCCAGTGCACCGTGACCAAGCATATCAATTAAACAGTGCTGACCTTCTTAGATATAGCTAGCTGGTGGTCTGAACTCTCTCCCTCCATCTACTGGCCTTGGCTGCTTTTCAACCACACAGCCCAGGGGATGCACCCCTGACTCCCCCCATGTGTGAGGTGAATCTGAGGCAAAGTGGGCGCTGGAGCCCTGAGCTTCTCCACCAGGAGTGCAGTGCAGGCAGAAACCCTGGCCAGCTGCATCTCAATTCCAATTAGGTAATGGGAGCTGACAGCATGCCTCCACACCCAGGCCGAGACCCAGCCAGAGGAAGAAAGAGGCAGCTGCGGCTGGCTCTCACCCCCGTACCTCAAAACCCCTCAGGGAGGATAGGGGAGGTAAGATGTGGATCAAAAATAAAATACAGAGAGGGCTATCGAGAAAATGAAGCACAGAGAGAAGGAAGTTAATATCAGAGTGAGGTGGCTATTGTGACAGATATGGAGGCAAAGTGAGAAAGGGGAGGAGGGAGAAATTTAAAGAGTGACTGAGAAAGGGAGAAATTGATGACAAGGGAGGGGACCTTATGAGCGTAATATTATGACTTCCTTCATCTAATATTCAAGAGTGAAGTGTCTCAATGCAGTCTTAGCCGAATCTAGTTGAAGGCCAACAAGGAGAGAATCAATTCCTTAATTCATTTGGGTGGCAGGGTCATAGGAATGTTAAACCCTTGTGGTTTACGTACCTAAATTAAGCAGGATTAAAGGGAGCTGATTCAATCGGATGCTCTGTGCTTTGTGACATGGAGGAGACACCAAGGCTCTTAGGTAGTAATATCCAAGGACATAAGAGGAGCTTTCTCCAGGGAATTAAAGGCCTAAACCTCTTACACCTTTCATCTTAAAGCTCTTATGGTGAAGCAGGGATTGATAGGGATTTTATTTTCAATAAAAGAAGGAAAGACAAATGTCTCAGTAGTCTGTCCTCATGTGTTCTTCTTGAAGGAGACGGAGCAGTAGAAAAAGGATTCTTTGGCACATGGAAAATGTAGAACTCTTTTTATTTTGGGCAGTTGTTTAATCCCAGTTTACCTTTATTTCCCCCCAATTTCACAGTATCATTTGAAACAAACATTCAGACACTGTCATGCAGGATTATATTTTTTCTGTCAAAGGGGGACTTCCTGCAAATTCCTTTATTTATAAGCCCCAAGTGCCTATCTTCCAACCATCTGACTTTACTCGCTTTCAGGCATTAGTTACAAGTAGATTATCAAGTAGCCAGAGCTGCTGCCATGCCCCGGATTTCTGGCAGGTGATGTAAGAGCGAGGCTCTGACCAGGGTGATCCGCTCAACCCCTCACACATGCGAGTGATCGTTCGGATGAGCACAGCCCACCTGTCCCTCCCGGCCTGCCAGGACTGAGCGACTGTCTCTCCCACCGCCCACAGCTGTTGTCCCCCTCTCCACCACCCCAGCATGCCAGGCGTGCACTTGGCCAGTCTGGCCGAGGAGGGAAGGCTGCCATTGGTCGGGAGGGAGTGTCCTGTATCAGAACGATGGTGTGTAGTCAGTGTACCCTTTCCACTCCCCTGGTGGCGCAGAGACAGATTTCGGGCAGATTTCCCTCCCTCGCCTCCTCTCATATCCAGGGCATGTGACGTGCTGACATCTGCACGGAGAGGCGAGTCGGCTTGAGCGAGAGAGATAGGCACTGGCCCCCTGCCATGCTTGCAGATGCTCCAGTACAGTATGTTAGGCTACAGTACCACTTGGGTCTGCTCCATTGCATTATCCCTTTCCCCATCCCCCTCTCTGCTTACCCATGGCGAGAGACCTGCTGAGCTAATGCTAATTATCATGGATATATTTTAGATCGCCTCCATCTCATGTGGATTAGGATTGTGAGTGGCTCACTCAATCATCCCATCCACTGTAAATGACACATTGTCCAAGACTATCGTTTTATAGACATTTCAGGACATAAATTGTCTGGTTTCTCATGCTGATGAGAATATAGCATGGGTATGTTGTTTTCAATCATTGTCTTGTAGGAGGTGTACTGTTGCATAGATAGCAGAGGCCTTGGATGACAAATATAGCTAATAAAGTGAAAGGTTTTATTATCTTCTTTTTTAAGACTCTCTAGCTGAGACCATAGTTAAGAAGCGTTTGCCATGCTTTGCCCTGGTACATTATCATAAAGCTTTTCCATGAAATAGCACTCTTATCCAACGAAAACCACTGAGATCGTCTGCTTGTTAGCTAGGTATGCTCCTCTGGTTATTGGAAAGCAATTTTTTGTCATAAATTCAGCCTGTCTGGTTATAAATGTATGCGTAACATTTGGGAGGAAACGTGTACGCTATAGGGCTAGTGAGAGCATGTAAGAGACTGAGAAATGGTGTTGCTTTCTGGTCGACACAACTTTAGTATCCATATCCTAGTTGTTTGTTGCAAAGTAATCATATTTTAAATCATTGTGGATTAGGTAAGACAGTCTATGGCACTGATGTAAGTTCATTGTCCTGAATAGTTTGACTATACTTTGAAGATAAATTAAACCTCTATTTGTTGTGCAGGTGTATGACATTGTGGCCGATATTGCAGTTTGTCATTATATTTACTCTGCTGACAAAGTATATAGTTACTATTCATTCTGAAAAAGTGGGATTGAGATAAAAATGTACTGTGTATTTCAATACATGTGAAACTGTATTTTTCTAGGGCTGAGCCCACCACCTCCTCTTCGGTTGTGTAGTATCCAGTTTTACAAAGCCTCCAATTTTATGGAGACAACTCTTTATCCTGGCACAATTCAAAGTAGTATGAAAACATCACAGACCAATAAAAACAGATAGGGTGTAAACTACTCCCACATGTCTTCCACCCGCATTCCAATTGTAAGTACAAAGGATATTGGAATAAAGTTAGATAATACCATGTTGTGAGAACTCAAATTATAATTTGAAGAATACAAATTCATACTATTTAGCTAATGCCACTCCAGTTAAAGTATTTGAGTTCATTAAAATACTGTGACTATTGTCCTTGCCTATTTTTCAGGTAAATGAAGTAGTCGTCATTCTATTTGATAAAACATTGACATATTTTATTTGACTCACAACACTGTGAAAGAAAAGGGATGAGATGAGGAATGGAATGAGAAAGATTGAGCAAATGTGGATCGAGGAGTGTGAGATTTGGAAGGAATGCTGACAGTCCAGGCTAGACCCATAACAGCTCTGGAGCCATTGTGGACTACTAGAGGATTTTCCACACAATTTTTAGCTCCATGACACAAGTGTCTGTGCTAAGCAAGCAACCCCACATTCCTTTCTCGCTGTCTCTGTCTCTCCCCACTTGGCACAGACTAGTTTTAATTTACATTTTGATTGAGTTGTCAACTAATGCAAATTCAACATGAAAACATTGGATTTAGGTTCAAAGTTGAGTAAAAATGGACAAAAAAATGTATTACATGGAAACGGCGTTGATTCAACCAGTTTGTTTCCAGTCGGTATCTCTTTCTCCGTCACACCCATCTATCCCTCAATCATCCAATTCTATTTGACAAAGTTCTTCACAATGACACCACCCTGTCAGAAGCACTAATTCTCTCATGTCTATTTGTCACATACACGTGTTTAGCAGATGTTATTGCAGGTGAGTGAAATGATTGTTTTTCTAGCTCTAACAGTGCAGTAACATCTAACAAGTAATATCTAACAATTTCACAACAATACACACAAATCTAAAGTAAAGGAATGGAATTAAGAATATATAAATATTTGGGCGAGCAACGTCAGAGCGGCATAGACTAAGATACAGTACAATAGGATATAATACAGTATAATGAGATGAGTAATGCAAACATTATTAAAGTGGCCAGAGATTTAAAGTCTATGTATATAGAACAGCAGCCTCTAATGTGCTAGTGATGGCTATTTGACAGTCTGATGTCCTTGAGATAGAAGCTCTTTTTCAGTCTATCGGTCCCAGCTTTGATGCACCTGTACTGACCTCGCCTTCTGGATGATAGCGAGGTGAACAGGCAGTGACTCGGGTGGTTGTTGTCCTTGATGATCTCTTTGGCCTTCCTGTGACATTGGGTGGTGACAGAAGAGTGAGATCATTTCCATTAGATGCCCCCCGCTACCAAAGTCAAACTGCCCGGTGGCACAGAAAGGTGGTACGTTGCCTTAAACTGAGGGCACGGTTGAGGATTTTCCTTTAGTCTACTGTGGCATGTCATATTCATTGTAGTCAGAGGTACTGTGAACATTCTGAAATGACAGAGGTAGAATGAGGCAAGTCAAGGCCATTCACCACACACAATGACTTAATCAGGCATATGCATGCATGATCTATATCTCCCTTCTGCCTTTAAATGAACTGTTTTTAAAGTAATTAAGTTATGGCTTTGCCAGTCTGCCTGCTGCCCTGACAATGTGTGGGAGTGCAACGTGAAACACTTCACTCACCTACTGCTGAGGACAACTGCAACATATTAGGTCAAAACATTCCCTTCCCTATATATTTTTGTCACTTGTTGATGTCCATTTGTTGGGAGTGTGGCGCGTGCAAAATCACAGGCATTTCAGGAATGATGGAGAAAATCATCTGGAGTGTCATGCTAATGCGGAGTATCTAAACTCAGCAAAAATGAAACTTCCCCTTTTCAGGACCCTGTCTTTCAAAGATAATTCGTAAAAATCCAAATAACTTCACAGATCTTCATTGTAAAGGGTTTAAACACTGTTTCCCATGCTTGTTCATTGAACCATAAACAATTGATGAACATGCACCTGCGGAACGGTCGTTAAGACACTAACAGCTTACAGACGGTTGGCAATTAAGGTCACAGTTATGAAAACTTAGGACACTAAAGAGACATTTCTACTGACTATGAAAAACACCAAAAGAATGATGCCAGGGTCCCAGCTCATCTACACGAATGTGCCTTAGGCAAGCTGCCAGGAGGCATGAGGACTGCAGATGTGGCCAGGGAAAGAAATTGCAATGTCCGTACTGTGAGACGCCTAAGACAGCACTTACAGGGAAAGTTCATCTATGTTCATGGACAGCTGATCGTCCTCGTAGTGGCAGACCACGTGTAACACCTGCACATTATTGGTACATCCGACATTAGACCTGCGGGACAGGTACAGGATGGCAACAACAACTGCCCGAGTTACACCAGGAATACACAATCCCTCCCTCAATCCCTCAGACTGTCTGCAATAAGCTGAGAGAGGCTGGACTGAGGGCTTGTAGGCCTGTTGTAAGGCAGGTCCTCACCAGACAACATTGCCTATGGGCACAAACCCACCATCGCTGGACCAGACAGGACTGGCAAAAAGTGCTCTTCACTGGCGAGTCACGGTTTTGTCTCACCACTCATTTCAGGCAATCTCAACACTGCGTGTTACAGGGAAGACATCCTCCTCCCTCATGTGGTACCCTTCCTGCAGGCTCATCCTGACATGACCCTCCAGCATGACAATGCCACCAGCCATACTGCTCGTTCTGTGCCTGATTTCCTGCAAGTCAGGAATGTCAGTATTCTGCCATGGCCAGCAAAGAGCCCAGATCTCAATCCCATTGAGCACGTCTGGGACCTGTTGGATCGGAGGCTGAGGGATAGGGCCATTCCCCCCAGAAATGTCCAGGAACTTACAGGTGCCTTGGTGGAAGAGTGGGGTAACATCTCACAGCAAGAACCGGCAAATCTGGTGCAGTCCATGAGGAGGAGATGCACTGCAGTACTTAATGCAGCTGTTGGCCGCACCAGATACTGACTGTTACTTTTGATTTTGACCCCCCCTTTGTTCAGGGACACATTATTTCATTTCTGTAAGTCATATGTCTGTGGAACTTGTTCAGTTTGTCTCAGTTGTTGAATCTTGTTATGTTCATACAAATATTTACACATGTTAAGTGTGTTGAAAATAAACGCAGTTGACAGTGAGAGGACGTTTCTTTTTTTGCTGAGTTTATTTCATAAAAATCATTGTCCCCTGGTGGCGGATGGGAAAAGAAGACTAACGTCATCACCATCCACAACATTTCATCACTGTAATATGCCACACATGTGCGATAGATTTTTCTATGTGCAATTCCAATGCAATTCTAAATACTATCCAAGCTTAAGTTTGCTGAAAATAAACGCAGTTGACTCCGTTATAGTAAAAGCATTGCATGAATCTATCATCTATTTGAAAAAATAGCCTTTTATTAACATTTCATGCAATTATCCATAATTTGACATATTAGCAGAATCTTTTTTAATACCAAACAAATTACAGGCTAAGTATGGTTTATTTCATAAAAATCATTGTCATCACCATCCACCACTATTCCTCAAAGAAGTGCCACACATGTGCGATAGATTTTTCTATGAGCAATTCCCATGCAATTTCAAATACTATCCAAGCTTTTATGTATCAGTTTGGTTTTGATGTTATTTGTCATACTCACAATAAGGTTTAATTTCCTCTAAAGTACTTCCTCTATTTTTTCCTCTCTTGGGTGGTCCATCTAATTTCTCCTATCCAATCAAGGCTGTAGTAGCACCAACACCAATGCAATGCCTCCCTCCCTTCCCTTAGAGACCCACCTAACCTTTCCTCTCGGCTAAATGCTTTAATGACAGCCTGGCCCAGGGAACTCTTAGTTTAGTAGCCCTGTCAGTTCACTCTGTACAGCTCACGGTGTACCTGTTAGTGCAAAACACCTGCCCACAGTCAGTCCTCTGTGAAACAGGCAAAGCACCCATTAAATTGGCATGACAGCAGAAGAATTATAGAGCAAAACGCCAGGCTACAGGTTGCTGGCAGGCAAGGTTTTTAGACACAGTAACAGCCCCTAGATGTATTGAGCTGCCTGTCTGCACTCTCTTCTTTCTTCTTTGCTCTTTAGTGTTTCGCTTCAAAGCTCTACTGCATTAAGTGGAGCCTGTTTTGTCTATTTGAAGTCTTTCTCCACTTCTCTTTCTGAGACACACTTCTGTATTGGGATGTAAATGTATAGGTGGAGTAGCATAGTATTGTCGCACCTTTTCTTGTATGCCTTTTATTCAGTGGCTCAACTTGTTTACCATTGGCTTAGAGCCTGTGGGGCATCACATTCACATTTAAAAACAGTATGTCTTCATCAATCAAAACAGAAACAAGCATTTGAAACTGATCTCTCAAAAAATCAATCTTACTCTACATGACCAACTGACATGATGTTTGGCTCAGTTGTAAACGGACCGAACATTTTCCTTACCTGGCCAATCCAGATGGATGATGGGGTCCCCCTCTAGAGTCTGGTTCCTCTCAAGTTTACTTCCCATCTAGGGTGTGTTTCCTTGCCACTGTGTCTCTGTGTTTGTTTGTTTTTTGATTTCCGGCAGCATTACAGTTTTGCACTTGTATGTCCTTGCTGATAGTTGTCCTTTCTGTAGGGAAATGCTGCCCTCTTCAGGCTAGACTGCAACCATCATCCTTGTTGTAGATCAGGACTGTTCAATTACACTCCTGGAGAAACAAAACATTTCTGGTTTCTTCTCCTTCTGACTGATTCAGACATGGGAGTAGGTTAGAGTTGGGTAAGTTGAGCCATATTTTCATTCAGCATCACTCTGTCAAGGGAAATATAGTAGAGTCGTGAGAGAGGGCCCTTTTTTAGTAAAATAAAACATTTTAAGGATCTGTTTACACAGGCTTAACACCTAACAAACACTGTACTTTAAAAAAAAACTTTTAACATAGGCCTGGCCCTGTTGTTACCTCACATCCCAGTGATAATTCCTTGCTTTACATCTTGGAAGAAAATTAAATTAAATTTGCTCAAGTTACCCCAAAGCAAACTTTTTGACTACATTAGCCCACACAGTTACAGGGATGCACTTTCATGCTAGATTTAGGACCTCATAATGAAGCTTAGAGACCCCAACTGGTGTATATAACAAATCTTTAAATGATCTATACTGAACAAAAATATAAACACAACATGTACAGTGTAGTTCCCATGTTTCATGAGCTGAAATAAAAAAAAATCGCAGAAATGTTCCATACATACAAAACCCTTATTTCTCTCAAATGTTGTGCACAAATTTCTTTACATCCCTATTAGTGAGAATTTTTCCTTTGCCAATATAATCCATCCACCTGGCCCTTGTGGCAGATCAAGAAGTTAATTAAAAAGCATGATCATTCAATCAAATCTTATTTGTCACATGCACGCAAATACAACAGGTGTAGAAGTTAGGGAAATCTTTACTTACAAGCCCTTAACCAACCATGAAGTTAAGAAAAATAAGTGTTAAGTAAAAAGTAGATAAGTAAAACATAAAAATAACAAATAATTAAAGAGCATCAGTAAAATAACATTAGTGAGGCTATATACAGGGGTACTGGTACAGAGTCAATGTGCGGGGGCACAGGTTAGTCTGGGTAGTTGAGGTAATATGTACATGTAGGTAGAGTTAAAGTGACACAGGTGCACCTTGAGCTGGGGACAATAAAGGCCACTTTAAAATGTGCAGTTTTGTCACACAACACAATGCTACAGATGTCTCAAGTTTTGAGGGAGTGTACAGTTGGCATGCTGACCGAAGGAATGCCCACCAGAGCTGTTTCCAGAGAATGTTAATTTCTCTACCATAAAACTGCTTCCAATGTCATTTTAGACAATTCGGCAGTGCGTCGAACTGGCCTCACAACTGCAGACCACGTGTAACCACACCAGCCCAGGATCTGGTGAAACTATACTTAAGCATTGCCTTTAGTAGGCTAACAAGGACATCCTTTCTCTTAACATATAATAACCATATTCTAAGACGACCTATTAGGACCTGGATGAGGTTGTGACACAGAATATTTTCAGGAGGAACATCACGGACTCAGATGATGTATTTCATCCAAATCCATGGTTACATGCATAGGTAGAGACAGGTGTATTGTGTGTGTATGCCGGTGTGTGTTTGGGGAGGAAGGTCAGGGGGTCTAATACACTCGTTCAAACAGGCGTCTCACACACACACACACACACACACACACACACACGGTATCCCCAAAGCAATACCATCCTAACGGCCATGGTGCGTTGTCAGACTGCGAAGAGACATGGAGTTGCATGCATCAGTCCCTGTCATAGTGTCCTTCGAATTTGCTACAACACCGTGGATAGTATATTTTAGAGAGTAACAGCTAGGCAGGCCATCAGCCTAAAAGGTTAACTTACACATTTGTGAGTAATAGCATGGTGTTTTATGTAGGCTACACATCCAATGAAGTAGCCTCCTAGGCCTATGTTTTTATTTTTCTTTATAATTATTTATTACAAAAAACACAAGGAAGGGGTAACATTAAAGTATTAGAACATGAAGGACAAACAATACAGCATCAAGACACTATGTAACATGTATCAGTCTTTCCGCAACAGAGCCATCCTTATGTGCGAGAGTGCATGTGCATGATAGTGATATTAAAAATATGTCAGGTTCCTTTTTCATGATCACAATCTTGTGAAACCCGAACCCTCCAAGATCCCCCCACAGTTCCCCAATAGCTGTCCCTCAACCATTCGAGATCCTTTATATTGGGCAGACAGACCTGTTCCCTACCTCCTCCCGCTGCCACCCGCCTCCTCCATTTTTGGGGCAATGCTGTAATCAATTGGTTGTACTCTTGGATTGAGCAGACCTTCCTGTACAATTCTGATAACGCCATGAAGGACATAACTCTAGCATTACAATTTACAATATCATTTAAGAACTAAATACCCTTTTCAAACTTTCCCATAAATACAGGTATTTTATCAACCAGCACATTTGAGTTCAGCCATAATATTTGTTCTATCTTTTCAGGGGGATGAAATTGAAATTGTAGCCAGCTCTGCAATGTTTGTTTGAAAAAGACAGATAATTTGAAAAAAGTATAATTGTCAATTAATCAAAATGAGATAAGGCAATCTGTAAAGGCAAAAAGGCCATTTTTAAACCATGGATGAGCTTCTCTTATTAATCTACTTGAGAACCATTTAGGGTTCAAATAAAACTTTTAAATGAGTGAAGCTTTTAGAGCGGTTTAGTGCTTTTATATTTAATCTCAACCCACCTAATTCAAATTCATTATATAGATAGGCTCGTTTTATTTTGTCTGGTTTAGCGTCTCAGATAAAGTGAAATATGCTTTAAAAAATTAATCATCAGGAGTAGGCAGCGCCATAAGTAAGTGGGTAAACTGAGAAATGACTAAGGAATTAATCAGGACAATTTTTTCCATAAATAGACAGGTATTTACCTCTCCATGGTTGCAGGATCTTGTCTATTTTTACAAGTTTTCTATAGAAATTTGTTGTGTAGAGCTTATTTATATCTTTTGTGATATGAATACCGAGTATGTCTACTTCACCATCAGCCCATTTTATAGGTAAGCTGCAAGGTAATGTAAATGTTGTATTTTTTAAGGATCCAATACGTAATATTGTACACTTATCATAATTAGGTTTTAGACCAGAGAGTACAGAAAAGTTATCTAGATCTTCAATGAGACATTGCAGGGATCTAGCTTGCGGACTTAACATAAAACTTGAGTCATCGGCATACATGGACACCTTTGTTTTTAAGCCTTGGATTTCTAATCCTCTAATGTTGTTATTGGATCTCATTTTAAAAGCTAGCATTTCGATGGCCATAACAAATAGATATGGTGACAGTGGACACCCTTGTTTAACTCCTCTTGACAATTCAAAACTCTCTGAGAAGTAGCCCTTATTTACTATTTTACACCTGGGGTTGCTATACATTATTTTTACCCATTTTTAGAAGAGAATTGTCGAAATTGAAAAAAATCCAGGCATTTATAAATAAAATGCAGTCTTACTTTATCAAATGCCTTTTCAAAATCTGTTATAAATACCATTCCTGGCCTCTTATATGTTTCATGATGTTCTATTATTTCTAATAGTTGTCGTATATTATCTCTAATGTATCGTCCATGTAAAAAACCTGTCTGATCAAGATTAACAATTCGCTCCTATGGCCTATTTATTGCCTACCTCCTCATGCCTTTTGCACACAATGTATATAGACTCTTTTTTTCCTACTGTGTAATTGACTTGTTTATTGTTTACTCCATGTGTAACTCTGTGTTGTTGTCTGTTCACACTGCTATGCTTTATCTTGGCCAGGTCACAGTTGTAAATGAGAACTTGTTCTCAACTAGCCTACCTGGTTAAATAAAGGTGAAATAAAAAAAATAAAAAAATGAAAACAATACCTGGTAAAACCCTTTTAATTCCGAGTGCTATGCATTTTGTTAGTATTTTTGCATCACAACATTGAAGTGTATTTGCCATCTCCTAGGCCTATGTTTATTATCTTGTGAATGTAGGTCACGGAGAATGATTGCGCGGGCTGCCCCCTGTCATGGACCTTGCATAGCCACGGAGCAGGGGCACAGGGATTTGGGTAAAGCCCCGTCTGAGACAGTAATTTTACGTTCCATTATTATTATTAAAAAAAAGTTTAAACCTTTAATTAACTAGGCAAGTCAGTTAAGAACACATTCTTATTTTCAATGACAGCCTAGGAACAGTGGGTTAACTGCCTTGTTCAGGGGCAGAACGACAGATTTGTACCTTTTCAGCTTGGGGATTCGATCTTGTAACCTTCCGGTTACTAGTCCAACGTTCTAACCACTAGGCTACCTGCTGCCCCATTATTAAAACAGCCAACAGGTCTAGCCACTAGCCTCTATGTGGTTAACAAGTGGTAGCCAAAATGAGCGGTATAACTAATAGTCTATAACAGAGACAATGTCCTTGTGTTGGGATAACCTATACATCCTTCATTCCTCCCTCTTTGAAAACCAACCTGTTATGGTAGGCTACCAACAAAGTAATGTCAGATCAATGATTATTTCAAGAAAGGGAGACTCCGTCGATGAATATTTTCAAACAGCACTGCAGATTAGCTGGTTTGTGCATGCTGGAGTGGTCCTTGACTTTCCTCTCCTCCCACGGTCACTTACAGCTGGTAAAACCCCTGCTTAGTTGTTCATTCTTCCCGCAGCCATTGGATATGCATGTAATTTACTTTCACTTGCCCACTGTAACGTATTATTATCCTACAGGTCAAGGTATTCAATCTAGTGGGCCACTATATGTTTATAATGGGCTGTAAAATAGTGGTTTTGCAGCGAATTTGGAGAGCAGCTTGACGTGGGACTCCAGGATCCCAAGAGAATTCGTTATTTTTGTGTGCTCACCTAGGCTGCATTCCAAACACTTAACAGACACACCCTCTCCCCTCAGCCCTCAAATGAAGTGGACACTTATGACGTATCATGACGTCTGACGAATTTACACTTGCAGGGTAAGCGGCAAGGGAGGAAGGAATGAATTTGAAATGGACCACCCTTCCCGGAAATTCGTCACTCCTTAGTCCCGGGACGATTGTGTTTTCAGCCACCGGTAGCTTGTGGGTGCTTTATCACCCGATACAATTGCAATCAGTTGATTTTAATCGACAACTATCATCAGAAATCAAGTGATATGAATCAGACAGTGAGGCACCACCTGAACCCACTAGTTGGTCAGAAGGTTCAAATCAACGTTTCATATCGTGGTGTAGATGTACTGTATATGGAATTGCACTCAAGAATTGTTCTTCCCTACTATGGGTCATATTAGTGGGCTATCCCAGGGTTAACAACACTTTTAAAAATCCATTATGTACCTTTGACGAAGGGAAAGGACATCAGAAGATCTTCTAGTTTCAGTTACAACACAATAAAAATTATCATTACCGCCTACTCGGAAATTACGATATGAAATGTTGATTTGAACCGTCTGACCAACTTGTGGGTCAGGCAGCACCCCACTGTTTGATTCATATCGTGTGATTTCTGATGCTTGTTCTCAATTATATCGACTGATTGGTTCTGTATGAGGTGACTTTAGATGCGCTACAGTCAATTATGATTGCATGTCTCCTTATATTATAATAATGATACAGTTAATATATGCCTACTGTATGATAGCTAGCAAATTAATTAGCTAAGTAATGTTAGCCTGCCTAGCTGGAACTTCTGAAGGAAAATGTTTTAATACTACAATTTCCAAAAGCTAACCAAACAAAAACATATTTACTTTTACGAAACGTGTGTGTGCATTAGTAGCACAATTTCTATCTTATTTACATTCGTTTTTACTTACACTTGTATGTTGACTCCATATTGATGCGTTTCAGGCTCAGAAGTGAACATAATTGTACACTCGCAAACTCCATTAAAAACGAGGGCTGAGGGGCTTACATTGCAATCTTCCCTTGTCTGGCTAATAATTTGAACCGACGACAAATATGGCTGCGGGGATTCCCCCAAGGGCATAAGGCGAGGGCAAGTGGACGAGGGTGTGAGTTTGAAATGCAGCCCTAGCCTACAGTCACATAGCCTACAACACCCCCCCAACAAACACGATTACCGACCTGTGGTTATAAAATCAGTAGTTGTTTAGTTAACTGTCAAACATGAACTTGCTTGACCATACTGCAGGTGATAAGCATTTCGCTACACTCGCATTAACATCTGCTAACCATGTGTATGTGACAAATACAATTTGATATAACTGTTTGTTACATGCAATATTTGCTTTGTGGACTTCACCAACATTATATGGCTTGGCTTCCTCAGTGATTTTACCCACACACAGCTACTGTCTATGGCACAACCTTTTCCAGTTTCTAATACTTATATTAATATGGTTATTATGTGCTAAAAGAGCAAGGATTTCCTTCTTACTAAAGCCAAATTCTAAAGTACAGTTTCACCAGGTCATCTAACTGGGGCATTTCAACATTGGCACCACAGCAACAGGAAGCCAGGGAGACATGCAATTAACCAAATCCCCTACATTAGTCTTGAAATATAACTGCGAATTTACTTTATTTCACAAAATTACATTTTTACTTAATTCTCAAAATATTGCCACTTTTTGAAAGTATTATCATGCAAAAAGATTATAATCCAACTACCACCACCCGTCGCTTTATATCTATATATATATATATATCTATATATATATAGATATATATAGATATAAAGCGACGGGTGGTGGTAGTTGGATTATAATTTTTTGGCATATATATATATATCTATCAATCTATATATATATATTTCTCTTCACTTAGCCCTGATCCTCTTCTGTAGATAATACTGTATGATGTACACTCAGTTATGTCATATTATGAGTGGTTTTGTCTGTCTACACTAGGGGGCAACCTTTGCCAGTGATTACTGGTTTACGAGCTCAGTGCATAACCCTGCTTGTGTTTGAAGCCCCCATTAGTTGCTTAGATCCTGTGAAAAAGGATGAATGGAATGGGTATGAGTTGACCCTAACCACTGATTCAAGGCCAGATATTTTTTAGTCCCCTTCCCCAACATTTAACTTGTGTGGAAAAGAACCATATCACTTAGAAGTAGAGTTCTAATACTCGTTAAACCACGTCTTCCCCTCTGTGTTTGTATGCACTGTACATTTGAAGATATATCTATGGACGGAGAACAGTAATTGTTATTTTTAGTTGATTACAAAGGTCCTTTCTTTTGCAAAGATCTGGGAATGTGTTGCAGGGAAAGGGTGAGGTTGAAAGAGAACATCAAATCAAAGTTTATTGGTTGCGTTCACAGATTTGTAGATGTATCGCAGGTGCAGCGAAATGCTTGTGTTTCTAGCTCCAACAGGGCAGTAATACCTAGCAATGCAAATTTGAGTTATTTAACCTTTATTTAACCAGGTAGGCAAGTTGAGAACAAGTTCTCATTTACAATTGCAACCTGGCCAAGATAAAGCAAAGCAGTTCGACACGTACAACAACACAGAGTTACACATGGAGTAAAACAAACATACAGTCAATAATACAGTAGAAAAATGAGTCTATATACAATGTGAGCAAATGAGGTGAGATAAGGGAGGTAAAGGCGAAGTAAATACAATATAGCAAGTAAAAATAAAAAATTAAATAAACACTGGAATGGTAGATTTGCAGTGGAAGAATGTGCAAAGTAGAGATAGAAAAAATGGGGGTGCAAAGGAGCAAAATAAATAAATAAATAAATACATACAGTAGGGGGAGAGGTAGTTGTTTGGGCTAAATTATAGATGGGCTATGTACAGGTGCAGTAATCTGTGAGCTGCTCTGACAGCTGGTGCTTAAAGCTAGTGAGGGGATAAGTGTTTCCAGTTTCAGAGATTTTTGCAGTTCGTTCCAGTCATTGGCAGCAGAGAACTGGAAGTCGAGGTGGCCAAAGTAAGAATTGGTTTTGGGGTTGACCAGAGAGATATACCTGCTGGAGCGTGTGCTACAGGTGGGTGATGCTATGGTGACCAGCGAGGTGAGATAAGGGGGGACTTTACCTAGCAGGGTCTTGTAGATGACCTGGATCCAGTGGGTTTGGTGACGAGTATGAAGTGAGGGCCAGCCAACGGTCTGTGGTGGGTAGCATATGGGGCTTTGGTGACAAAACAGATGGCACTGTGATAGACTGCATCCAATGTATTGAGTATGGTATTGGAAGCTAAAATGACGTTGCTGAAGTCGAGGATCGGTAGGATGGTCAGTTTTACAAGGGTAAGTTTGGCAGCAGGAGTGAAGGAGGCTTTGTTGCAAAATAGGAAGACAATTCTAGATTTAACTTTGGATTGGAGATGTTTTATGTGAGTCTGGAAGGAGAATTTACAGTCTAACCAGACACCTAGGTATTTGTAGTTGTCCACATATTCTAAGACAGAACCGTCCAGAGTAGTGATGTTGGACGGGCGGGCAGGTGCAGGCAGCGATCGGTTGAAGAGCATTCATTTAGTTTTACTTGTATTTAAGAGCAATTGGAGGCCACGGAAGGAGAGTTGTATTGCATTGAAGCTCGTCTGGAGGTTTGTTAACACAGTGTCCAAAGAAGGGCCAGAAGTATACAGAATGGTGTCGTCTGCGTAGAGGTGGATCAGAGACTCACCAGCAGCAAGAGCGACATCATTGATGTATATAGAGAAGAGAGTCGGTCCATACAGAGAAGAGAGTCGGCACCCCCATAGAGACTGCCAGAGGCCCGGACAACAGGCGTTCCGATTTGACACACTGAACTCTATCAGAGAAGTAGTTGGTGAACCAGGCGAGGCAATCATTTGAGAAACCAAGGCTATCGAGTCTGCTGATGAGGATGTGGTGATTGACAGAGTCGAAAGCCTTGGCCAGGTCAATGAATACGGCTGCACAGTATTGTTTCTTATTGATGGCGGTTAAGATATCGTTTAGGACCTTGAGCATGGCTGAGGTACACCCATGACCAGCTCTGAAACCAGATTGCATAGCGAAGAAGGTATGGTGGGATTCGAAATGGTCGGTAATCTGTTTGTTGACTTGGCTTTCAAAGACCTTAGAAAGGCAGTGTTGGATAGATATAGGTCTGTAGCAGTTTGGGTCAAGAGTGTCCGACCCCTTTGAAGAGGGGGATGACCGCAGCTGCTTTCCAATCTTTGGGAATCTCAGACGACACGAAAGAGGTTGAACAGGCTAGTAATAGGGGTTGCAACAATTTCGGCAGATCATAAAAATTAAAAAAAGGGTCCAGATTGTCTAGCCCGGTTGATTTGTAGGGGTCCAGATTTTGCAGCTCTTTCAGCTGACTGAATTTGGGAGAAGGAGAAATGGGGAAGGCTTGGGCGAGTTGCTGTGGGGGGTGCAGTGCTGTTGACCGGAGTAGGGGTAGCCAGGTGGAAAGCATGGCCAGCTGTAGAAAAATGCTTATTGAAATTCTCAATTATAGTGGATTTATCGGTAGTGACAGTGTTTCCTATCCTCAGTGCAGTGGGCAGCCGGGAGGAGGTGTTCTTATTCTCCAAGGACTTTCAGTGTCCCAGAACTTTTTTGAGTTTGTGTTGCAATTTCTGCTTGAAAAAGCTAGCCTTGGCTTTTCTAACTGCCTGTGTGTATTGGTTTCTAGCTTCCCTGAAAAGTTGCATATCACGGGGGCATTTTGATGCGAATGCAGAACGCCATAGTATGTTTTTGTGTTGGTTAAGGGCAGTCAGGTCTGGAGAGAACCAGGGGCTATACCTGTTCCTGGTTCTAAATTTCTTGAATGGGGCATGCTTATTTAAGATGGCGAGGAAGGCATTCAAAAAAATAACCAGGCATCCGCTACTGACGGGATGAGGTCAATGTCCTTCCAGGAAACCCCGGCCAGGTCGATCAGAAAGGCCTGCTCGCTGAAGTGTTTCAGCGAGCGTTTGACAGTGATGAGTGCATCCCATTACGGATGCAGGCAATGAGGCAGTGATCGCTGAGATCTTGGTTGAAAACAGCAGAGGTGTATTTAGAGGGCAAGTTGGTTAGGATGATATCTATGAGAGTGCCCGTGTTTACAGCTTTGGGGTGGTACCTGGTAGGTTCATTGATAATTTATGTGAGATTGAGGGCATCAAGTTTAGATTGTAAGATGGCTGGGGTGTTAAGCATGTTCCAGTTTAGGTTGCCTAGCAGCACGAGCTCTGAAGATAGATGGGGGGCAATCAGTTCACATTTGGTGTCCAGAGCACAGTTGGGGGCAGAGGGTGGTCTATAGCAGGTGGCACCAGTGGCACCAGTGTTTTTAGAAAGGTGGATTTTTAAAAGTAGAAGTTCTAATTGTTTGGGTACAGACCTGGATAGTAGGACAGATCTCTGCAGGCTGTCTCTGCAGTAGATTGCAACACCGCCCCCTTTGGCCATTCTTTGGCCGCTGTAGTTCGGAATGGAGATTTTAGAATTTTTGGTGGTCTTCCTAAGAAAGGATTCAGACACGGCTAGAACATCCGGGTTGGCAGAGTGTGCTAAAGCAGTGAATAAAACAAGCTTAGGGAGGAGGCTTCTAATGTTATCATGCAGGAAACCAAGGCTGTTACGGTTACAGAAGTCATCAAAAGAGAGCGCCTCAGGAATAGGAGTGGAGCTAGGCACTGCAGGGCCTGGATTCACCTCTATAATCACCAGAGGATCAGAGGAGTAGGATAAGGGTACGGCTAAAAGCTATGAGAATTGGTTGTTTAGAACGTCCGGAACAGAGAGTAAAAGGAGGTTTCTGGGGGCGATAAAATAGCTTCAAGGTATAATGTACAGACAAAGGTATGGTAGGATGTGAATACAGTGGAGGTAAACCTAGGTATTGAGTGGTGATGAGAGAGATATTGTCTCTAGAAACATCATTGAAACCTAGTGATGTCATCGCATGTGTGGGTGGTGGAACTGAAAGGTTGGATAAGGTATAATGAGCAGGGCTAGAGGCTCTACAGTGAAATAAGCCAATAAACACTAACCAGAACAGCAATGGACAAGGCATATTGGCATTAAGGAGAGGCATGCTTAGTCGAGTGATCATAAGGGTCCAGTTAGTAGTGGGGTTGTTTGGGTTAACAGCGATTCAGACAGCTAGCCGGGCCATCGGTAGCAAGCTAGCGTAGGACGGTGTTCTGTTTTTAGCCACTTCGTGCATTTCCGTTAGTAGATTAGTGGGGTTCCGTGTGGTAGAGGGGATCAATCCAATTGGCAAAATAGATATAGTTATAGTGACCCAAGAAAAATTGTCAGAGAGCCCTATTCAGATAGCAGCTGATAAGACAGCCAACGATTAGCGGGCCGCAGATGGCCGTTCAGGTAACGTCGCGACGGAGGAGCCAGTTGGATAACTCCTTCGTGCAGATAACGTCGGTAGTCCAGTCGTGAAGGCCCAGTGGGGCTCCGCATCGGCAGTAAAATGGGTCCGGATAGGTGATAGTAGCCCAGGAGTGGTTGATGGAACTCTTCAGCTGGCTAGCTCTGGAATAATTGAAGTTTGCTCCAGGACCGACGTAAGCCAATAGACACACGGATTGCAGCTAGTTAGCTGCGAGATCCAGGTGTAAATGTTCAGAGCTTTCGGTTGAAATCCGGTATATTCTGGTCTGAGTCGCGTTGTACAAAACTGGCGATAGCTTTTCGAGCTAAAGGATAGCTGATGACCATCAACAGTGGTTAGCTAAATACTAACGTTAGCCAGTAAACTGGCTAGCTTCTGGCTAGCTTTTGGTTAGCTCCTGGATAGCTTTTGGCTAGCTTCTGGTTAGCTCCTGGTTAGCTTCAGGCTAGCTTCTATTGTGGATTTCATATTTGAGGTAAATAATCATTTTTTTGTGTTTTGAAGTTGAGTTTTTGGAAAAGAAAATATATAAAAGATATGCGAAGAAAGATGTAAATATATATATATACACGGGACACGACAAGACGAGGACAAAGGACGTCTGACTGCTATGACATCTTGGATCAGAATGATCCAATCAATACACACAATCAAAAGCATTTAAAGAAAGAAATATCAGAACGAGCAACATCATAGTCCGAAATATAAATATTTACATAAGCGGAGGATGGCTAGATGGCCATTGTAGGATGAGGAGCCAGGTTAGGAATGTAGCTAAGACTTCAGCAACTCCTTAGCAAGTGCCAGGTGATCTTGAATGATACTTGAGAGTCAGGACCTACTTCCAACCGCTTACCTAGAGCTTTGGGGTCTTCTTAACTTCTGCCATAGGCTTTCATCTCAACTTAGATAACAATGTAAGCCGAGACTAGAGTCTCCTTCGACCAGAGTGCGGAGTACACACTATATGTGGTTAGAAATAGGGCCCGGATGATACCAGTATCGCAATAGTCGTTAGTATTGTGGCAAGGAAACAAACCAAGCAGATTTAATTTTGTGAGAAAAACAGCCCTGTTGTCATCCAGAGTCACATGTATTTATTTTCCAAGCTATAGCACACAATATTATTCATACAGAAGGTTTTTAAAGGACCAAATAGTAAGGTCTGCTTCGTGTTTTAACTTTTGCCATGGAAAAAATATTGCGATACTTGTATCGTCCCATCCCTAGTTAGGAAGTGTACAGATTAACTACTGTAGCCTATCAATTTAAGTTTAACTTTGTAAATCAATCTGCTGTGCAACTAGATGATGCAATTGCGTTAGGTCTGTCAACAGGTGAAAATAATCTGTGTTAAAATCAGGGTGTTAGAAGAATCACAATGAATTTCAATGGGCTGCCGTCCAGGACACTTCTGAAGTGTGAGAATGAGGCACAGACTTAGGTGACGTCAGCAGTGACAAATTCCCATGTACAGTAGCTAGCAGAGGCTACTGTACTTTTAAAAGCTGTAGTAAAAGTGAGAACTCTACCTTTCCCAACCTCTTGCTTTTCCATTTTTGGAGTTAAAGGAAAAATACACCAAAAACCACCTATTTCTAATTTACAGTGTTAAATAACACTAATATTTTTTGTGAACAAATGTTTCATTTTGGCATTATTATAAGGTTGGTAGCAACATGAAAAATCCACAATGCAATGCACTCTATGGATGGGCTGGTTGGCTGGCTAGCTAGCTAGCAAACGTAGCTACACACAATAACACTAAAGACAATATCATCATGTAACATAACTAGTTAGCTGTAAAATTGCCTAAGCAAACTGCACTATCAATTTACGAGTCTACAATCTCACTATGTGCCTCTAATATTGCCTCTAATATTCGCAACGGCAGATACACTTTTGATGAGATGGGAAACTTTGCCAATGTTACCTGAACGGGCCGCGTGGTCTATTCTGGGTGAATCTGGGACAAGGAGCACTCTCCTTTAAAGGAGAGAATGGGAGTCTATTGTGCACTAGCTCAAAAACCCAACATTTTTTCAACAAAAACCCAACATGAACAAAAACCCAACATGAACAACATGAATTTCAACAACAAGAAGTAAAACATAACTTGCTATCTATAGTATCGTATAACTTTTGAATCGTGACATTATGTACTTGAGGAAAATAGACACGTTTCTTGACATTTACACTGACCATGAGAAAGGACTACGTGACGATTATCTTAGCAACCGCGTGACACAGCATAACAACGTGAACGCGATTGTTCGACAGTCTGCTGGGTGGGGGGGTTAAACGGTCTTTCATTCCTTGGATTGCTATCTCCTTTCTAAAATATTTCTGGCAACGGCACCATGCAATGCACCCTGGACTAAATAGGCAGACAGAAAAAAACATGTTAAATCACATTTCTCGAGGTAGGAAAGTCGCAAAAATATGATCAATGGCTCATTCGAGAGAAGACATCCTCCCGAGTTATGACATTAGCCAGTAATGAAATCTGACATGTATGTTAGACGTTTTCGCGATCTAAATGTCGTATTCCGATTAAATTCCAGTGTAATGAGTGACTTTATCACTGTGCTACGTCATACTGGCTGGATTTCTGCATGCTTGAACGCCAATAACTCAGATACACATGAAAACATGAAATGACCCAGGGAAGCGATAGAACATCACTCAGAGATGCAGAAAAACCATATAACATTCAAAATAGGTATACTTTTCCTTTTAATATCCCAGGGCTGATCAGTGATTTAGAACTAACTACTGTTGAAGTTTTTAGGTGTTGCATTTTAATGGTGCCCCCAATTCTCAGACACACACACACACACACACCAGCTATCATTGATGAATATATTTACCCTGCTAACACAAATACCAATGGATTTTATGACATTGTGTAATCGCTCACTGTTGTTCCATTCCCCTAACCTGTAGTTAGTTTCCATTGCCAACATGTGTTGCCAGGCAATTCAATCCCCCCTGGGCCCCATTGTTATGAAATAGAGCCTTACGACCTTTCTCTCTGGGGACGCAAAGTGTTCTACTACACACTTGTTGTGAGCACAAGGTTACCACTAAGTGGCTCTGAACGCAAGGCTCTTCATGTTTCTTCATGTTCTCCAATGTTTCCACGGGGCTACAACGGCTCTCACGGGGGAAATCATCAAGCCCTACACGTGCGCCAGCCCCATTGTTCACGCACTGTCAGCCTCCGTCCTTCCACCACTGAGGGCTTGGACAGATCAATGAGCTGAAGTGCATGGGACTGCAGATGTGTGTAAAGCAGCTTTTTTCTGAGCATGGAACACACGGCTCACATCGCTATCCATTGTTTGTAATGTTCAAAAGTGTTGACTCATCACTTTTCAGAAAAGCACACCTGTCTTCACTCTTCCGGGCTGACTATGATAATAATTAGAATGTGGTCATTTGTACAGTGTTTATACACTTTATGTTCTTCGCTGTGTTTTCTCTAAATGTTTAGTCTAAGACCACCAGTCTGTGGACTCCGAGAGACAAATATCTGCCAAGAAAACAACACTCATCGATGTAAACTCCTCTCACGTTACATAAGAGTTGCCACGGGACTCATTAGTGGGAAAAAAACTTGCATGAATAGTGTGACTCACTAAGTGCGTAGGTACAGTACGTCACCAACAGTATGACAGTCATGACCTTTACCTCCATGTCATGATGTCACAAGATCACTAACACCTACAGGTAACTGCTAAAATAAAGGAAACACAGAGTTAGAAAGCTGGCTGTCAGAAGTTTAACAATGTAAGTTTACTTTTAATCCGTCAATCTGCATATTTCAAGACATGGCATACGAGGGTGCGGTGTTGGACAATATTATTTTCGTCACTTATATTGAAGAAGCTATTATTTACAGGAATTCAAATGGTTCTCCAATGTTAAGAGAATGGAAGAATCAAATGCTTTATTATTGAAATATAGAAAATAATCTGGCTACAGACAAACACAATATGAAGTCATATGGAGTCTTAAGGGTGGGAACATGTGGGTCTGAGCAAGTGTGATGTCATTAATGTTTGTTGAAATGTATATACAGTATGTGAGTGTTTGGTAGTCTATTGTTTTTGTCTGTAGTCTTTTGTTTGTCAAAACATTTGAAATAAAATATAAAACGAAACACCAGCATACAGTATAGTGTCGTAATAGGGCGTTGGGCCATCATGAGCTCCCAGAACAGCTTCAATGCACATATATTCTGCAAGTGTCTAAAACTCTATTGGAGGGATGCGACACCATTCTTCCACAAGAAATTCTATCATTTGGTGTTTAGTTGATGGTGGTGGAAAATGCTGTCTCAGGCACTGCTCCAGAATCTCCCATAAGTGTTTAATTGGGTTGAAATCAGGTGACTGAGACACACACACACACACCTTAAACCAGTGGCGGTCAGTGCCATTTAAGATGAGGACTTTCATATATTATGACCATGGCCTTATTTCTATTACAGCGTATTGGATGACTGTCATTCATATTCCATTCACCCAGTTCAATGTAACATCGATAGGTTTAGGCTACTACATCATATTAGAATTTCCCTAAACCCATCATGAGGTTGCAACAACCCAGCCTATGAATTAAAGTTTACAACATAGGTGCACACAGGTTGAGAGAAAATTTGAGGTGACACATTCCATACCGCCTTGCACACTCTTGCCTGCATGTAGCTGACCTATGGTGTAATTATTAGTCCAACAGTTGCAAACAATAGTTTATTGGACAAATAATTCAGGTATGTTTATCCCCGTTTCATTCTGTTTGCTTCCGTTTAAGAAGAAAAAAAATCTACAGAATCTCAGAATGAATACACCCCTGATCACAGGTAAACACAGTTCACTTTCATAGCAGCCACGTTGCATTCCTTCTCACATCTATGCACTCTCCTCCTCTCACCTTCTCCCTTCGCTTGTGAACTTCAATGCACAACACATCAGCTGTATGTGACCAGGCGAAAAACCTTTCCAAGCCAAACCATATCATAATCTCTACACAGCCTGCATC
Organism: Oncorhynchus kisutch; assembly: GCF_002021735.2. Classification (NCBI taxonomy): domain Eukaryota; kingdom Metazoa; phylum Chordata; class Actinopteri; order Salmoniformes; family Salmonidae; genus Oncorhynchus; species Oncorhynchus kisutch. Next base: position 29,575,498 of record NC_034201.2, on the reverse strand, counting down.
GTTGTCACCATATTATCTAAAGTAACGTATTACGTAATAGTCAACATAGTTCATCAATGTAACGTGTTTGTAAACCCGCTGAAATCATGCCGTAAAATTATAGTGTAGAGTGAGTAAGCAGTTTTGTAGTTATACTGGCAGGCCCTGGTGGCAATTAAATGAGTAAAACCAAAAGCTTACTTTGACACTGGAACACTCAGTTCCAGTGTCGTGTTGGCTAATCATAGCCAGCTAGCTAACATAGCATCCCTCTGTTTGAGCTGGGTGTTTGAGTAGGCTAAACTAGCGAGCTGCATTTGCTAGCTAAGTGAGTGAAAGGGGGGAAAAATGATGAAATATATAGTTCTCTCTCTTGATTCTCCTTCATTTTTGAAGAAATTAATTTGTTCAAAACTGTTCAACTATTGTCTCTCTTTGAGCCAACTACTCACCACATGCACTGCAGTGCTAGCTAGCTGTAGCGTATGATTTCAGTACTAGATTCATTCTCTGATCCTTTGATTGGGTGGACAACATGTCAGTTCATGCTGATAGGTTGGAGGATGTCGTTCGGGAAGTTGTCATAATTAATGTTTAAGTCTGGAAGGGGGTGAAAACCATTAGCCTTCTAGGTTGTGTATTGAAGTCAATGCACCCAGAGGAGGACGGAAGCTAGCTGTCCTCTGGCTACACCATGGTGCTACCCTACAATGTGCTGGTGAGGCTACTGTAGACCTTCATTGCAAAACAATGTGTTTTAATCAATTATTTGACACGCGAATATATTTTGTATAGTTTTATCTAAAATGGATGACTTATTTTTATGAAATTCACTGAGGAGGATGGTCCTTCCCTTCATCCTCTGAGGAGCCTCCACTGCTTTAAACACCCTATACTCCTTTAAGAACCCTCTTTCAAAGTCTCAGAGATCTCTTCTTCTAGACATGGTCGTTCGTCAAATAATGGGCAACTGGGATTTTTATACTTGACCTTAAGCATGATGGGATGGTAATTACTTAACTCAGGAACCACACCTGTGTGGAAGCACTTGCTTTCAATATACTTTGTAGCTCTCATTTAGTCAAGCGTTCCCTTTATTTAGGCAGCTACTGTACCTGTATATGATATTACCCAGGACACCTGTTATTATTATCTGGTTATTAAGCAAATGTTAAATAACTGGTCAATAATTTTTTTAAATTACAACTTAGAATAGGTTTCATATTGTATTGACAGTCTTTATACACAATACAGAAAAGCTAGGCAAATCATTTATAAGCAAAGTCATCCTCTAAAGTGTGATAAGATCATTACATTATTTCACCTGTCCAGTCCACTTAAATTATGTATACACAGGTGAAAACAATGGTGTACAGACCAGATCTAGTATGCAGAGCAGATTTGGAGATAAAGTATGATAGATTGAAGACTATTTCATTTGGTCCTGTTTTCATGCATTATTTCCTACATTTTCTACATTCTAACTCTGTAATCTGAATCAAAGACTTGAACTGTACTTTTTATATCAGCATGTAAAGATGAATTAACAACCTAATTAGGCCTAACTTAAGGAGTATTTTCTCAAATTTGCTAATTAATCAACAAGAAGCATGAGATGATATCGTTATATCAAGCTGTTACCAAAGTTGTGTTCCACTCTATACAAGCTTCAACATTTAAAAAACGGTGTCAGAGGATTGTTTTTTGTGTGGGACCACCTGTGTAGACGTACCCTTCACATACAGAGCTGTGAGTTAGTCATCTCCCTCACTCTGCTTGGTGTGGAGTCAGCAAATCACGTAGAGAGAGAGAGAGCGGAAGGGAGAGATCGAGTAGGGAGTGCAGTGATGAACATGCTGGAAACCATGGCAACGCCAGGGAACAAACACCGGCCATGCTTCAGTCTCCAAATGAGTCAGCCACATATTGAGGCATGGATGACCACTGTGTGCCAAAGGTAGGCAGGGCTGCTGACTGATTCACAGTTGGTGGCTTCTCGATGAGTCCTTGATTCCTACACCTACTCTGTACACGACAAGGGGATTGGATGAGTATGTGGGGGGTGACTCACTCACTGTAGGTGGATTAAAGTCCAAGCACAATACAGTAGGAGGCTGCCAGTTTTATTCTATTTCATGTAGGAACAGCTGGATTCAGTGGGTGACTCACGCCAAGACGTCAGCTAGAGTAGAGTTGAAAATGTAGTGGGTACAGCACGTAGAAGTTATGAATGGGTGTGAGGAGTTGACAATGCTTGAAGGACAGAGAGGAGTATAGCATTTACATCAGGTGTGGGTCAGTCGGTGGTGCGTACATGACTGGTTAAGGGAGGGCTTGTGTGGTAAGAGGTTTTGAAAGAATGTCTGGAGTCGCTGTTATTCTGCATGGTTCTGATGAAAAAGGTGATTAGTCATCGCTCATGGCCCACTCATCAAAATAGTTTCTAGCTGGACACTACTTCAAATGGACGAATACAAAATGTATTAATTCCCATTTGTTCCTCTGCACTAATAATGTTAACTATTTCTTTACATATTTACGATATTTGCAAATATACAGTTGAAGTTGGAAGTTTACATAAACTTAGGTTGGAGTCATTAAAACTAGTTTTTCAACCACTCGTTAACAAACTATACTTTTGTCAAGTTGACTAGGACATCTACTTTGTGGATGACACAAATAATTTTTCCAACAATTGATTACAGACAGATTATTTCACTTATTCACTGCATCACAATTCCAGTGGGTCAGATGTTTACATACACTAATCTGACTGCCTTTATACAGCTTGGAAAATTCCAGGAAATGGTACCATGGCTTTAGAAGCTTCTGACATCATTTGAGTCAATTGGAGGTGTACCTGTGGATGTATTTCAAGGTCTACCTTCAAACACAGTGCCGCTTCGCTTGACATTATGGGAAAATCAAAAGAAATCAGCCAAGACCTCAGAAAAATGGTTCATCCTTGGGAGCAATTTCCAAATGCCTGAAGGTACCACGTTCATCTGTACAAACAAATGTACGCAAGTATAAACACCATGGGACCATGCAGCCGTCATACCACTCAGGAAGGAGACGAATTCTGTCTCCTAGAGATTAATGTACTTTGGTGCGAAAAGTGCAAATCAATCCCAGAACAACAGCAAAGGACCGTGTGAAGATGCTGGAGGAAACAGATACAAAAGTTTCCATATCCACAGTAAAACGAGTCCTATATCGACATAACCTAAAGGCTGCTCAACAAGGAAGAAGCCACTTCTCCAAAACCGCCATAAAAAAGCCAGACTACGGTTTGCAACTGCACATGGGGACAAAGATCATATTTTTTGGAGAAATGTCCTCTGGTCTGATGAAACAAAAATAGAACTGTTTGACCTTAATGACCATCGTTATGTTTGGAGGAAAAAGGGATAGGCTTGCAAGCCGAAGAACAACATCCCAACCGTGAAGCACGAGGGTGGCAGCATCATGTTGTGGGGGTGCTTTGCTGCAGGAGGGAACTGGTGCACTTCACAAAATAGATGGCATCACGAGGGGAAAAAAATTACATGGATATATTGAAGCAACATCTCAAGACATCAGTCAGGAAGTTAAAGCTTGGTCGTAAATGGGTCTTCCAAATGGACAACGACCCCAAGCATACTTCGAAAGTTGTGTCAAAATGGCTTAAGGACAACAATGTCAAGGTATTGGAGTGGTATTACAAAGCCCTGATCTCAATCCTATAGAAAATGTGTGGGCAGAACTGAAAAAGCGTGTGCGAGCAAGGAGGCCTACAAACCTGACTCAGTTACTACAGCTCTGTCAGGAGGAATGGGCCAAAATTCACCCAACTTATTGTGGGAAGCTTGTGGAAGGCTACCCAAAATGTTTGACCCAAGTTTAACAAATAAAAGGCACTGCTACCAAATACTAATTGAGTGTATGTCAACTTCTGACCCACTGGGAATGTGATGAAAGAAATAAAAGCTGAAATAAATCACTCTCTCTACTATTATTCACATTCTTAAAATAAAGTGGTGATCGTAACTGACCTAAGGCAGGGAATTTTTTATAGGATTAAATGTCAGGAATTATGAAAAACTGAGTTTAAATGTATTTGGCTAAGGTGTATGTAAACTCCGACTTCAAGTGTATGATGTATTTATGAATGTTATAATGTGAACCTATTTAGCTCCCACAGGATGAAGGTCTCTGCAAGATCACTCCACAGGCTCAAGGTAGAAGTAATACTGTATCGGAAGAGGGAGAGAGAGAGCTGCAAATGGGGACTCAAACCGTGACTACTACGCATTATGGATGATTACAGCAGTTTGAAAAAGTCACGGTAAATACTGTCCAGCATCAACCAAAGTTAGCAACAGTCTGACGAAGGCTTAACGTGGGTTTTGTGGTGTGTGAAAATGTGGTGAAAGGCAGTGACAGTTCGGGAGATTTTTCAGCCTTCTAAGAGGACCAAATCTGAAAAGTGGTCGTATTTTGGGTTTTACAAGAGTGCTGAGGGAAACTTAATCAAAGATGGTCACCCTGTTTACAGAACATGCACCAAAAAAAGCTACGAAAGGGGACAACAATTGAGTCGTCTTCGTGACCACCACCCACTACTTAACAGTGAATACAAGGTAAGTTAACTTTTAGCTCAATGCATGATGTGGGGATTTCCGAATGGGGGAAAATGTCATGGTTTGTCTGTCTAACTTGCTAATAGCTTGTCAATAATGTAAACTGAGGCTTTCAGTGTTACCTACTCTTGTAAAAAAATACTACACGTTGTTCAGCTGCTGTATGCGTAGTGTGTCTGCAGACTCTACTCGCCCATTGCACACGATAACACATTATGTAGTTGTCACCCAACCAACATATTTTGTTCATTTAAAATCCAGCAGTCATCTTGGTTGTAAAGGTGTTCCAACAGGAAAAACACCATAGACTCCTATATAAGACTCATTTGTGTTTATGTAAATTGTGCATGGGGTCATGCATATACTCGAATGCAACACAGGAGATAGACTGTGTGTGAGTGAGTGATAATAATTATAATGTAACACCACCAATAATAATACATTTTCTATTCCCTTGTTTACAGAGTGGGTGTGCAGCAGGCAAAACCAGTGATGCTACTGGTCCCTGCTCATCTACAGTTGTGACATACACTCAAGCAAGCATTTAAAAAGGCAGACTGCTTATGCACCCACATCAAAAAAAGCTTGAGACCTCACTGCAGCCCTTTCATATTACATTGCAATGGACATGGTGCCATTTCAAATTGTTGAGAGGCCTGGCTTTCTGAGGCTGATGAAGGTTGCCGTGGTCCACCTACAAAGTGCCATCATGAACACTCTTTTCCAAGACTGAAATCCCAAACCTGTACAACCAGGTTAAAGCTGATGTTGGAAAATGTTTGGCTCAAGGTACATGGTTTGCTGCAACTACTGACCTCTGGACCAGTGGTCAACCCTACATCAGCTTCACTATCCATTACCTCGCCCCAGACTGGCAACTGGAATCCAACTGCCTGGAGAAACAGGGATCAACAAGAAAGACATGGTCTGCATAACCACAGACAACGCAACAAACATGATCAAGGCTTTTGAAGAGTTCCCAGATCTGTGGCTTGGGTGCTTTGGCCATAATTTTAACCTGGTCATCTCAAAGGCTTTGAAAATTCAGAGAGTTGACACAGCAGTCAAGGCCTGCCGTCATCTAGTCCAAGGCTTCTCACAGAGCTGGAAGAGGAGGGAACTGAGAGAAAAGCAAGCTGCCCTCAAAATGCCACAGAAGGCTCTGATCCATGATGTGGTGACCCGATGTTGATCTACATACAAGATGCTTGAGCCTTTCCTCAGCCAACAGCAGCCAGTCTGTGTGACACTGGCTGGAGAAAGAGGAACATGGCATCTGATGGCCAAGGATGCTGACATAAGTGTCATGGAGCAACTGTGCCAGCTCCTTGAACCTCTGAGCAAGTTTACAGATGCACTTGCCTCAGAGACCATCAAGCCTGTCCTGGACCACATCACGTGTGATGTTCTGGTGGAAAAGGATACGGAGCCATCCCTGACCAAGGGGATGAAAAGGGTCAAGAGAAGACCTTATCAACAGATACACAGAGAAGGCAAAGAGAGTCATGCACATGGCTTGTTTCATTGACCCCCACTTAAAAAGGAGCTTTATAGATGGCAGCTGCACAAGTCAGGGAAGAACCACAAAGCACCAGCAGCACCTCCAACACCCCCACAGCGGCATCAGAGGGGAAGGCCTGGCTGGGTTGCTGAGAAAGATCTGCTGCCTTGTTGAGGTAAAGAGGGTCAGATTCCGACCACCCCAGAAGACAGAGTAAAATAATAGATCAAGGTCTACCTGTCTCTGCCACCCATTCCAGCAGAAGAGGATCCACAGGTGTGGTGGAGGGGCCATGCATCAGAGCTGCCTCACCTTGCCAGGGTTGCCAGGAAGCTTTTGTGCATCCCAGCAACCAGTGTGCCATCAGAGAGAGTGTTCAGTGCAAGCGTGCACATGGTTTCCCCTCGCAGATCAATACTTAAACCGGACAAAGTAAATATGCTGACATTTTTACATTTGAACATTTACAAGTGAACAGAGATGCATACATACAGGATGTTAGGCCAGCAGCACCTTATTTCTTTATGAAGGAGAGAACGGACATACAATCAGTGCTGTTCATTTGATTTGTTTACATATGGTTGTATTGTTCTTACATGCACATTGCTTTACTTGTGTTGCTTTTATATGCGCATTTGATTTGCTTACTTAAGGTTGTGTTCATTAAAACCTGCACTAGGGAATCTTTTACCTCATGGCCACATGGTGCCATTTTTAATGTTAATGTTATTATTTTAATGTTTATGCAGACAAAAAGTGCATAGTGCTGTTAAAATATATTTGTTGTTTGTTGGTTTTCAATATGTATGTGTGTATCAGTACTTTCTGAAAATGTTCCGCACATTTGAACAATACCACAATAATACTGATAACCGTGATAATTTTGGTCACTATAATCGTGATATTACATTTTCATACCGTTTCATCTCTACTACGCATGTATATTGTGTTACAGTATTCCCCCTCCAGAAAGAAGCCAGCACTGAGCCTCAAACTCGCACAAGTGTATGCTCCCCAACACCTCGTGAGACCACTGGAATGATCCCTCCACTGCCACCAATATAGCAGGAGAACAAAAGTCGCAACAGGGACTCAAAACAGTGCAGAGGCAAGAATCCAATAGACTGTTCCACAATAGCCCAGGCAGAGGTGGTACAACGATAACATACTCTGTGTTACACAACCAACTGAAAGTTGAGGAAAAAGAGCAAACCTCGCATGACAGAGTTCACCCTGCTTGTTCGTTTGTCTGCCCCCCAGGGCTCCATGTGCTGCCACCAGCCATCCCCCGGGAACCTGTCCCCCCTCTGGATCCAGCACATTGGGGGATTGGTCAAGACCAATGGCTGGGGGTGGATTAGGCCAGTACACTCACTCAATGACTCATAGGTATAGTGAATGGCAGTGCCTGTGCCTCGCTCTCCCAACCCCATTTTCTCCCACCAATGTCCTTCCAGACTCATGCTGGCTGTGGTAATCATATGCCGAAAGCAAGATGGCAAGGAGTCAATAAATCAATGCAAATCACCTGACATTCGCTTCACTGTGGCAAATGTATTGTATTCATGTAGAGTGGCATTAGCTGGAATGGAAGAGGTACGGACGGATAAGAGCATCTGCTAAATAGCAAAACATGCAAATGTGTGAGGAGAGTGAAGATAAAGGAGAAAGTTTGCTGTCAAACATGAAAAATATATGTAGTTTACTCAACAATATGTATAGAAAGTAGATACACATGGATTTATGTTATGTAAAATGTAAACAACTACAGAAACCTTTCATTTTTTTTGACAGGTTCAGGAAAAGACAGTGTCACAGTAGCAAATGTTTGCTAACTGTAAACAACCTTAGCTGACTAGATAACCATCTTGGCTAACTGAGGCGAAGCAGTTATTTAATTAGCAACCACACTACCACTATTCACTAGCAAATGTTACAGAAAACTGCAATGTGTCTCCAGCAATGTTCCCTCAAATGTATTGGGGCACTGAGCGCAAACTTGAACATTGTGAACATTCTGTGAACTTCCAGCGCATGTCTACTGTGAACACAGAGGCTGTGCCCGCTTTAAGTTACAGTCTTAACAGTGACCTTGTTGGCTACTATGGCTATTTGATTATAATGTAGGCCCACCAGAATGACCTACCATCAAAAACAATGGTGAAAATGCATCCCCTAACATTTTAACATGGAAATAGCTGTTCTATCATTCAGCCTACAGTAGGAGCCAATGTGTGGTGTTCAATGTAGGCCTACATTCCATGAGACTTTTGAAAAAAAAAACATGTAGGGCTTGACATTAACCTGTTTATCCACTTGTTCTTCAGACAAGTGTAACATATAGTTCCGTTCCCTCTGCTTGACATCGCCAGTCTACTAACCACAGACCCTGGCAACCATTATTACACACACCTGCTCCGCATCATTACGCACACCTGCTCCGCATCATTATGCACAACTGGACTTCATCATCACCTTGATTACCTTCCCTTTATTTAGCCCTCAATAGCCTAGGTAATCAGGCAGTATTGGTTTGTTTTATTGTTCAGTATGCATCCCCCGTTTTGTTCATTTGCCTAGCATTATTGTTATTAAACTCTCATTCTGCACCTGCTTCTTGACTCCCCGTGTATAGGTGACAACAAGGTGACTGAAAATGTTGTTTGATGCAAGAAACCACTTTACAAATAAAATACATTATCATTCCCATACCACTATTACAGAGAATCAGACAAATTATGCTACCCTCTGCCTATTGGCTACTTAGCTTATTCAAGCCTTTCTCAAAATACAAAACTGCAACTTTAAGACCAAAAAAAGAGAGAAGATCTTTACCTGACTCGCTTACGTTTTGTGCTAGTGTAGGAAGCAATCACCCCTATTACTGACTGAAAATGATCTTTAACTGGGCTAATAACTTACTAGTGAAGAATATGAATAAAATGTCAACACGTGGCTACATGCAGCTCTCACTTTGATCTCAAAACAAGTGCATCTACTCAAGACCGCTCATGCTGTAAACACAGTCCAGTTCAAAGTAAATGGCACAGATCCATATACGGCAAGGGTCTATTTGCATATAGGCCTAGTGAGCTCTGATTGTTTATGCCACACCGGTCTGTGTAGAGTACGGGCTGAGTAGTGCATGTCAATGAAATTGAATCATACTCTGATGCTTTCTGTCTACAACAAAATCTCTTGTATTTCTGTGTTCATCTTTCAGAAGAATGGTGAAAAAATGCATGATGAAGGCAAATAAATCCACTCTACAAATTATTACTCACCCAAACAGTGGTGAACAATGAGGGCCTTCTACGCTTTCAGAGAAAGGCACAGTATTTACAAATAATTATTATTTTCAATGTTCTGATTTAATCTCTTCCGTTTTTGCTAGAATGTAAAAGGTAACACTGAAGAGAAAAAAATATCCATCGGGATTTTTCTCTGGTGGTTTCTGGGGCGATAAATCTAGCTAGCTAAGTCAGACATTGACTAGGACATCAGATGCTTGATATAAAGCATCTGCCATTCAACTGTATATGTGTCACGTTCGTCGTATGAATCGGACCAAGGTGCAGCGTCGTATGCGTACATTCTTTAATATTATAAGAATGAACACTGAACAAACTAACCCAAATAACAAAACGACATGTGAAGCTATACAAATGAGTGCTGACAGGCAACTACACATAGACAAGAATCCACAAACACAAAAGGGAAATTGCTACCTAAATATGATCCCCAATCAGAGACAACGATAAACAGCTGCCTCTGATTGGGAACCATATCAGGCCACCATAGACATACATACTACCTAGATCTACAAAACCCCTAGACATACAAAACCACTAGACAATGCAAAAACTAGCATACCCACCCTAGTCACACCCTGACCTAACCAAAATAATAAAGAAAACAGATATCTCAGGTCAGGGCGTGACAATACGGGCAACATTCTGGAGTGACAGTGGAATGAACCAATCACATGAACTTGTAATGGGTGGGACTGTTTTTTACAATAACGTATGGAAACTGCCTTCTCGAAAGCCAACAGGCCACTGTGCAATAGCGAGTAGTAGTTTGCCCACGGTCCAGCTAGCTAGTTTTTGCTGTGGGCTAGTTTGCAACGGCTGCAGCAGGTGTTATTGAAGAGGATGTTGTTGCTAATTTGTTATCTTGTGGCTTTAAGAATAAACTTTCAACAAGTTAAGTTTCAAATTATCATCTGGTGAGTGGAACTGTGTTTTTTGTATTGCAGCTCACATGCTGTTAGCCATCTCTTTGAAAATAACTTGTGTGTGAAACATTGTTGCATTTAAACTTTAGATCACCGGTTGGTTACTTTGTGTGCTAAATGTGAAATGTTTTTGCAATGGGAAGTAATAGTTGTACATTTCAATTGGGAAATGCTTAGCCTAATGGTTGTGTTTTTGTTTCTTATGATTGGGACCTACTGGCTTATTTTGTCTGAGTGAATGGACTGATTATCCTTTAACATCATGCTGTGTGACTGTTGCCTCTCCATCGGCCCTATGCAGTGACGTAGTGTTGCCTGGAGAAATGGGTCCTGTGTGAAGGAAAGGCGTCCTGTGTGTGAAATACTATTTTCACTCTCAAAATCACTTTTTAAAATAAATTTAAAAAGTGATGTTAAGTCCACAACAATCCTTAAACCGCTTCAGCAGACCATTTTTGAGGTCTGGAACAAATATATTTTTGGAGGATGAAGTTGCCCTTTAACTATACGTGGCTGTTTATTTACCACCACAGACAGATGATGGCACTATGATCAGACTCAGTCAGCTGTATAAGGAAATAAGCAAACAGGAAACCGCTCACTCAGAGGCGGTGCTCCTAGTGGCTGCAAACTTTAATGCATGGAAACTTAAATCAGTTTTACCTAATCTCTATCAACATGTTAAATGCGCAACCAGAGAGAAATTAATTCAACTGAGCAAAACAAAATGCCCTCCCCGTTGATACAAATCAGCATTATATATTTCTGTCAGTTAGGGCTTCATTGCGGTTAACATTTAATTGGGACGTTTTTTTGGGAAAGCCTTTAGAAATGTTCATGATGCATGATGACTTAATTGAGCATTGCAAATAGCCTACTAACCAAGACTGAGGACCAAACTTTTTCAATACCTGGTTTGCATACTCAGTTGCCTTAACATTTACTGGTAGATATAAGTTGAAACATTTTAACTACCTACCAGCTACCGATGTCGTTCTTCTGTGAGCTGCTCCATGCATCAACCAGTTTAGAGCTACACACTCTTGCTGCCTAAAGCTAATACTCCGCTGAAACTAAGCTGTGTGCTGCTGGTATGGGAATATATTTCATGGTGTTTTGCGATTGTGTAGGCTACTTTGTGCATGATTTCTCTATTGTACTACATAAGTCATATACTTCCACTACACTACTTTGATACACAACTGTACAGATTAAGAAGTGAGTATAGGCAATGTCCACTGAAAAGCAAAGTGGGTATAGCCTCCACTACACCACTGGCCATTTGTGCTTTACAAAAAGTGCTATCTCTGACCAATATGAGTTCGCTTGTATTATGGTTGCTGTCCTTTCACCATCACAAGCCTGTCACACACTGAAGGCCTAATAGGCTCGACACTGGGCATGCTGCCAGTTTATTCATTATTACGCACACCTGTCACCATCGTTACACGCACCTGCGCCTCATGAGACTCCATCACCTTCCTGATTACCTCCCCTATATCTGTCACTCCCTTTGGTTCTTACCCCAGGCATTATTGACTCTGTGTTTGTGTTTCATGTCTGTATGCTATAATTTAAAAATAATGGTCCAAACAACAATGCATTGGCAGGGCAATTCAAGCAAAGTAGTCATAAGTAGTCTGGGAGGTGACCAAGAACCCGAATGGTCACTCTGACAGAGCTCTGGAGTTCCTCTGAGGGGAGGGGAAGGGGACAATTTAATCAATTTTAGAATAAGGCGGCAATGTAACAAAATGTGAAAAATTTCAAGGGGTCTGAACAGACATGGTTTGTATTGTACCTTGTTTGCGTAACAACCCATTCAGTCGTGTTTGAGACGCATTTATTTAGATTTATTCCACCCCAACTATGCTATTTACCCAGCCTTCATACAAATTAATGACATGCTTCCCTCGAGGCAGACACAGCACATGGTGGCTAATAGAATATTGCATTACCATAATCACTCCAAGACAGCATTACTGTACAGTACAATGCTAATAAGAAGTATCTGACCGAGAGGGGAAAAAAGTTGCCATTCTACATCTCTCTTAAAATGAGAGGGAGAGTTTGAGTTGCATTGGCCTATTGCAATGTCTTTGCAATTCAAATGAAAGCAACTAAGTGTCACAATTGCCATTTTGCCCTGTGTCCATCCAATCCAAACCATTGGGAATATTATTCATATTAATCAGCCAATTTTTTTCATGTCATTAAGATGCATTATAAGGGGGAACATAGCTACAGTATATTTAATAAAATTCACCCGTTCACATAATATATTTTTTAACCTATTATCATGGTTCTTCTTGATGAATTTGTCCAAAATCATATGACATAAAACATAACTTTTCTGTCCTTGCGTTTATGGCAGTTTATGTTGTCTTTATATGATATATTAAGCAATAATCAGTTAAATTAGATGTCGAAGGCCTCGCGGGTGGCGCAGTGGTCAAGGGCACTGCATCTCAGTGCTAGCTGTGCCACCAGAGACTCTGGGTTCGAGCCCAGGCTCTGTCGCACCCGGCCGCAACCGTGAGGCCAATGGGGCAACGCACAATTGGCCTAGCGTCGTCCGGGTTAGGGAGAGTTTGGCTGGTAAGGATATCCTTGTCTCATCGTGCACTAGCCACTCCTTTGGCGGGCTGGGGGCGGTGCACACTAACCAGGCCGCCAGGTGCACGGTGTTTCCGCCGACACATTGGTGCGGCTGGCTTCCGGGTTGGATGCGCGGTGTGTTAAGAAGCAGTGCGGCTTGGTTGGGTTGTGTTTCGGAAGACGCATGGCTTTCGACCTTCGTCTCTCATGAGCCTGTACGGGAGTTGTAGCGATGAGACAAGATAGTAACTACTAACAATTGGATATCACGAAATTGGGTAGACATTTTTTGACATTGAACCCTGTAAGAATCTTGGATCTAGCAGTCAGACACTTTTTCGTATTGAGATCTCAGAAATGCAGTGTTGAAGAACCATGTTAATGACAGACATGTATGTTACTTGGTGAAAACAGTATTCATGGGCACACAAATCCAAAATAAAGTATGCATTGCAAAATGTAATGCTTTAACCGAAACAGTCACCTTACCTTGATACTTAAAATCTAAATTAATACTGTCATTAACATGGTTCTTCAACAATTACTTGTTGGATAAGCATTTGGTGTCCAGCTGATTTAATTAAGACGTGATATTTTCACACATCATCATCTGATCCAGGAAGGAATTTTACAGATGAGAGTGGAGTGATGAACAGCTGTTGTGACAGCGCAGGTGACGCAACAACAGCCCAAGTACTGGCAAAAAGGTGGAATGTCCAAAATATTTGGGTGTCTCATTTGTTACGCCAGTAAAGGCATTTGTACTTGGATCCACGTTGGATCTAATATCCATAGCGAATTGATGTTGATCATCCGTTGTTGTCTGCATGTTTTCATATGTTTTAGTGCCTCGGATTGGACACAGAGTCTACTGTGCCCAATTGTGTAGGATAGACTATTGCACAACAGCCAATGCTATTCCTATACATTATTCAGGATATAATGACTTACATGGCCTAGTGGGCTTATTGACAATATGATCTGGTAATGAAATAACATGACAAATACACGTTTTCCATGTTAGACCTGCAATTTTAAATGATACAAGGGGGCTTGAAGTAGCCTGCTTGAACTTGAATTTGGAGCTCAGAAATTCAATTTTACCTTGAAAATCAGACATTTTGTCAATTTGGCGCTTGAAAAGTTTTTGTAATTATTGTAGCCAATTTACAAGTTCTCCTGCACCCTTATACTGATCTGTGGTTTAATTTTTTATCTGTCTTGGTGGAAATAGTGGACTGCGTAGGGAATAGCGTGCCATTTGTTAAGTGCTACACTCTAATTCTCGTCAGTGTTGACTGCTCTAAGTTTGAGTATGTGAACTGTTATCGAAGACGTCATAGGCCGACCTGTGTGGCCACTTGGGCTATTTCCAATGAACAATAATATATTCTGCTCAGTTGTTTTTGTTTTTTGTTTTTTCACATGCAAACAAAGATTGGCAATACACTTAATAAGATGCCTTACCTCCTTAAAGGAAAAAACTATTGTGGCCCACCTCTGGCTAGTGTTGCCTCCTACAGTATATCTCCCCGACACTGGAGACACCATTCTTTCTCTTGTCTGCATTTTGATTTTCCTTCAGCTCCCATCCACTCACATTAATACATGTTGACAGGTCTATGATTAGATTTTAAACTCTTAGCGCCGTCCTCCAGTGCGCCCTACCCCTCTACTCTCTGGTACATTTCTCCAATTATTTCTCGTTAATTACATGGGAGCTGCGCCCTGCCCTGCGCCCTCTGCCGCCTCCATTCAAGAGAGTGACAGTGCAATATTTGCACCTGGTTGGCCCGAGCAGCGGAGCCCCTTCAGGGAGGCATCAATGGCTTCATTGATATTCAGAGTCGTGCCTCTGATCAGGGGAGGATCAGAGGAGATGGAGCGGCCTAACATGAGGAAGTGACACGCAGTGTCAACAACAGGCTCTGCGGGGATAATGAAGATGACTGCTCTCCTAGAGTGTGTGTCCTCCCCTTAAAGACATGCTCCGGTACTTTGGGGCCATTTTCCCCCACGTGGGCAGGCCCCTCGATTTGAGTTCTAGCCAAATAGCTTCAGCCCCTCGCATTAGACTGACAGCTAGCAAGAGGCCTGGCCAGCATTATCCAATGAGGTTGCAGGGCGGGCACGACTCAGTGAACACAGCAGAGAGAGAAAGCTTCGGCGATGTCATTTACAAAATAGCCTCCAACACTCTACTCAGCAAATTGGATGCAGTCTATCACATTGCCATCCGTTTTGTCACCAAAGCCCCATATGCTACCCACCACTGCGACCTGTTAGCTCTCGTTGGCTGGCCCTCGCTTCATATTTGTCGCCAAACCCACTGGCTCCAGGTCATCCATAAGTCTTTGCTAGGTAAAGCCCCACCTTATCTCAGTACACTGGTCATCATAGCAGCACCAGCAGGTATATTTCACTGGTCACCCTCAAAGCCGATTCCGCATTTGGCTGCCTTTCCTTCCAGTTCTCTGCTGCCAATGACTGGAACGAATTGCAAAAATCATTGAAACTGGAGACTCATATCTCCCTCACTAACTTTAAGCACCAGCTGTCAGAGCAGCTCACAGATCACTGCACCTGTACATAGCCCATCTGTAAATAGCACATCCAACTACCTCATCCCCATACTGTTATTTTTATTTTTAGCTCCTTTGCACTCCAGTATCTCTACTTGCACATTCATCTTCATCTATAACTCCAGTCTCTATCACTCCAGTGTTAAATTGCTAAACTGTAATTATTTTGCCACTATGGCCTATTTATTGCCTTTACCTCCCTTATCATACCTAATTTGCACACACTGTATATATACTTTTTTTCTATTGTGTTATTGACTGTATGTTTTGTTATTTCCACGTGTAACTGTGTTGTTGTTTGTGTTGCACTGCTTTGCTTTATCTTGGCCAGGTCGCAGTTGTAAATGAGAACTAGTTCTCAACTAGCCTACCTGGTTATATAAAGGTTAAATAATTGTATTTTTTTTAAAGCAATGACCTGGTGCACATAACTGCACATATGTGACATGGTATGCAATTTTTCAGGGACCCCCTTTGGCTCGTGAGTGCTACTGTAACGGCTTTCTTCCGTCGAAGGAGAGTCGGACCAAAATGCAGCGTGGTTAGTTCGATACATGTTTAATGAATGAATAAACATGACAAAAACGGAACGTGAAAACCTATACAGCCTATCTGGTGAATACAAACACACTGAGACAGGAACAATCACCCACAAACACACAGTGAAACCCAGGCTACCTAAATATGGTTCCCAATCAGAGACAACGAGAATCACCTGACTCTGATTGAGAACCGCCTCAGGCAGCCATAGACTATGCTAGACAACCCTACTCAACCACAATCCCAATACCTACTAAAACCCCAATACAAAAACACACCACAAAATAATCCCATGTCACACCCTGGCCTGACCAAATAAAGAAAGAAAACACAAAATACTAAGACCAAGGCATGACAGCTACTTTCAGAACTACTGGCTAAAAAGTATACAAAAGTACCGGGAAATCTCTAACTACCCCGTGGGAAATATGGGGTGTCATTTACAAAATAGCCTCCAATACCCTACTCAACAAATTGGATGCAGTCTATCACAGTGCAATCCGTTTTGTCACCAAAGCCCCATATACTACCCACCATTGCGACCTGTACGCTCTCGTTGGCTGGCCCTCGCTTCATACTCGTCGCCAAACCCACTGGCTCCATGTCATCTACAAGACCCTGCTAGGTAAAGTCCCCCCTTATCTCAGCTCGCTGGTCACCATAGCATCTCCCACCTGTAGCACACGCTCCAGCAGGTATATCTCTCTAGTCACCCCCAAAACCAATTCTTTCTTTGGCCGCCTCTCCTTCCAGTTCTCTGCTGCCAACGAACTACAAAAATCTCTGAAACTGGAAACACTTATCTCCCTCACTAGTTTTAAGCACCAACTGTCAGAGCAGCTCACAGATTACTGCACCTGTACATAGCCCACCTATAATTTAGCCCAAACAACTACCTTTTTCCCAACTGTATTTAATTTTAATTTATTTATTTATTTTGCTCCTTTGCACCCCATTATTTTTATTTCTACTTTGCACATTCTTCCATTGCAAAACTACCATTCCAGTGTTTTCCTTGCTATATTGTATTTACTTTGCCACCATGGCCTTTTTTGCCTTTACCTCCCTTCTCACCTAATTTTCTCACATTGTATATAGACTTGTTTATACTGTATTATTGACTGTATGTTTGTTTTACTCCATGTGTAACTCTGTGTCGTTGTATCTGTCGAACTGCTTTGCTTTATCTTGGCCAGGTAAATGAGAACTTGTTCTCAACTTGCCTACCTGGTTAAATAAAGGTAAAATAAATAAATAAATAAATAAATACTGACATACATGATCATCCACCATCCAGATGTTTCAACAGATCAGGTGTTGTTCCAGCCCCAGTGATGTAGACCTGTATTCTTCCCCTTCCATGGAGTGAGCTCTGATAATATCAGTCATCAGAGTCCCAAAGAGTCCAGATTTAATTTAGGATAAGTTTCATTAGACTTGTGGTTTGACTATAAGGTGTTAATGTTGCCTTTGCAGGCAATCAGTAGTACCATCAATGTCATCCTTTTTTTGTGGGGTAGTGCATTGTTTGTTTGTGAACAAAGACAAAGCTAATTTTTGTTGATTCACTTTCATCCTATGAAATTGAGGCCAATTTCTATCTCTTTCAAATTTGATTAACTCACACAATCTGAGAATGAACTAACTCGCTCAAAGTCATCTCTCTTGACAGACTTTTTGCACTTAAAAGATATTTGTATACTCTGCAAATGGAGATGCTACCCACCTCAGAAGCACCACCAAAAACCACTGGGCCCTATCCTACTTTGGTGATAGAATGACCTGACTGCGTAAGAATTCATAGTCACTCATAGCCATTGAGATGGATGGTGTGCTGTAATAAACCAATCCTTCACTAAAAAGATTTCCCCAACTGATACAGGAAATTACTTCTTCTCACCCACTCCTAGTGTTACCTTGAGCGATGAGAGGACCCATTGGCTCTTGAATGGAGATGGAGGATTGGCAACAACACCTCCTCCACACGGACTCTTAATAACACAGGGGTCCCCAGGGGTGTGTCCTCAGTCCTCTGCTATACTCCCTGGACCCAGGACCGTGTGGCTTTGCACGACACCAACTCCATCATCAAGTTGGCTGACGACACCACGGTTGTAGGCCTGATAATCAACAACGACCAGTCAGCCTATTTATGAGTTGCACGTTTTGTCACAATATCGTTTTAAACATTTGTTCTGGACTGATGCCGACTGAGCGTTCTACTCAATGCACTGTCAATGATTTTGTCAAAAGTGCATTACAGTGGCTAGGAAAGACAATGACATTTCAAAAGGAGGCAAATAATTTGTAGGAAAACATTTTGTCATCATTTTGATCCCGCCAGATTGATTTTAGATAAAGTTAGTTTCTCTATTGTGTTATTGAGTGTACTTTTGTTTATCCCATGTGTAACTGTTGTTGTCTGTGTCGCACTGCTTTACTTTATCTTGGCCAGGTCGCAGTTGTAAATGAGAACTTGTTCTCAACTAGCATACCTGGTTAAATAAAGGTGAAATAATTTTTTTTTTTTTTTAAAGCTAGCTGGAGGAAAATGGGGGGAGTGTCATGCTTTTTAAATTTCAGTCATGGGGAGGGTTTAGTCTTTTTTTTAAATATAGTCCAGGGAATGGTCATTGATGACATATCAATATTTCTCAGTGTTTTAGAATTAGTTGCTTATTAGGCTATATATATCAATGTGAGCCTGATGCTGATCTCTGATTCTACGCAGGGCGTGCGATATCAAGTGAGCCTATAAGCTTTTTAGTGTGGTCTCAATGAAATGATCCATAGGCTATAAGCTACAAAGTGCATGCTCAGACAAGCACAGAGCAAAGTTTCTAAGATAGCTGCTGGGATGGTGTTAATAAACTAGACTGCATTACACACGGCACTGGCTGATCAACAACTATTTTTTGTGTGCTGCCTAACCAATGGCTATGCTCTGTAGGCCTATGGTGGCATCAGGAGGAGAGTTTCTTCAGAAAATTATTTTGAATTAGGCCTAGTCCAAAAAAATGTTGCATGTGGGCTCGCCTACAGCCTATGTTCTGTTCAGTTTCAGAAGGAGAGCGTGAAGAGGAGGACCGGAGGTCAACTTTGATAGCTTGCTACTACAATAATAGATTTGATTAAAAACAAATATTGTTTTTATCAGAGTTATTGACCTCACAATAATCCAGATTCGAGTAACTTACATTGTGGTGCTGAAACTTGAAGCAGCAGCCGTGGAACAATCAATCGGAAATATACAGCACATCGTGCTGAAAGTAGGCACATTTTAGTAGGCATAATTCATTTAAACCATCTTAATTTTAATTAGTCTTTACTAACAAGAGATTTTTGTGTTGGAGCCTATTTCTTTCTATTTAAGAAAGAGATAGGCCTACCTGTGTGACAGACAAAATTAGGCTATAGGCTGCTATATCCATAGATTCCTCCACCCACAATGCACTCTTTAAATAGCCAACATCTGTGTCATTGAAGGGCTCTTAAGTAAAAACCAAAACTCAAATTGAGGGGGTAAGAGAGAGTATACCATATGCCTTTTATTAATGAAAAAAGCAACAAAAAAAGCACAGGCCTACCCCCTCAAATAAAAAATAATAAAATGCATCCCATTATATAAAGTGATCTACAACAGCACTTCGGTTGTATGCTAGAAACAAGTTTTAAAATACCCGTGAAAGAAGTGACTTGGATGCATATGAGGATATCATTGTTCTGTTTCTTTGACATTCAGAGGCTGAGCTACAGCCTTCTATAGCTGAGGAGATTTTTTTTAAACTTTGCTTGGGAAGTAATCTAATTCTGTCGCTATCAATTGATTAAGCTTTTCACTTTCTGTACAATAGAAGATGTTTAAACCCAGACAACTTTTAGAAAAACACTTGTGACCTTCACTCGTTGGGTTAAACCATGGAAGAAGAGTAGCCAGCAGTTAACTTACATTTTTATGCGTCGTTAGGCCTACTCTGTCTGGAGTGGAAAGGTAGGCCTAACTTTTTAAAGTTTCATGCTCAGATTCCGAATGATGTCTCAGATTTAATTATTTGCAAACGGATTGACACTGATTTGGCATTGGAGAAATATGATAAGAAAACACAGGCCTTGCTGTTGTGCACTTGAGCGAGGACCCAAAAGCGGTTTAACAAAAACAGAGTCCTTTAATGTAAACACAGGGAAGACATAGATCCTCTTCAGATGTAGATAATGGAAAAATAGACAACCCGCAGAGAGGGCGACTAATGAAACAAAAAGTCCTTCTGATAATTACAAAAGAGCCCCCTTCTTAGCAGCAGAGGAGAATAGCTGGGTTAGCGGCGAAAGGCTGCAGGTCTCTCTGGGTAGGCGCGGGTCGTAGAGGAACAGTGGTACCTGATCTCACGTAGCATCAGATGAACTGGACACAGTACAAACGATAAGACAGTTAGCTGAGTACAGGATGCACTTGCCAGGCAGATTCCGACAGGACGGGACGGGACAAGGGTGAAGCAAACGAGACGATAGTTTGTTTCTGGCATGAGAAACTCAAACGAGAATCTGACAAAGAAAGAAGCAGGAACAGAGAGAGAAATAGAGACCTAATCAGAGGGAAAAAGGGAACAGGTGGGAAAAGGGTGAACGAGGTAGTTAGAGGAGATGAGGAACAGCTGGAGGAGGAGAGAAAGAGAAGGTAGCCTAATACGACCAGCAGAGGGAGACAGAGTGAAGAGAAAGAACAGGAACAAGAGTGAAGAGAAAGAACAGGAACAAGACATAATATGACAAGACATGACAGTACCCCCCACTCACCGAGCGCCCCCTGGCGCACTCGAGGAGGAAACCTGGCGGCAACGGAGGAAATCTCGATCAGCGAACGGTCCAGCACGTCCCGAGAGGGAACCCAACTCCTTTCCTCAGGACCGTACCCCTCCCAATCCACTAAGAACTGATGACCACGGCCCCGAGGACGCATGTCCAAAATTTTACGGACCCTGTAGATAGGTGCGCCCTCGACAAGGATGGGGGGGGGAGGACGAGCGGGGGCGCGAAGAACGGGCTTAACACAGGAGACATGGAAGACCGGGTGGACGCGACGAAGATATCGCGGGAGAAGAAGTCGCACTGCGACAGGATTAATGATCTGAGAAATACGGAACGGACCAATGAACCGCGGGGTCAACTTGCGAGAAGCTGTCTTAAGGGGAAGGTTTTGAGTGGAGAGCCATACTCTCTGACCGTGACAATATCTAGGACTCTTAGTTCTACGCTTATTAGCGGCTCTCACAGTCTGCGCCCTATAACGGCAAAGTGCAGACCTGACCCCCTTCCAGGTGCGCTCACAACGTTGGACAAAAGCCTGAGCGGAGGGGACGCAGGACTCGTCGAGCTGAGACGAGAACAGTGGAGGTTGGTACCCAAGGCTACTCTGAAAAGGAGATAGACCGGTCGCAGACGAAGGAAGCGAGTTGTGGGCGTATTCTGCCCAGGGGAGCTGTTCTGACCAAGACGCAGGGTTACGAAAAGAAAGACTGCGTAAGATGCGACCAACAGTCTGATTGGCCCGTTCGGCTTGACCGTTAGACTGAGGATGGAAGCCGGACGAGAGACTGACGGAAGCCCCAATCAAACGGCAAAACTCCCTCCAAAATTGAGACGTGAACTGCGGGCCTCTGTCCGAAACGACGTCTGACGGAAGGCCATGAATTCTGAAAACATTCTCGATGATGACTTGTGCCGTTTCTTTAGCAGAAGGGAGCTTAGCGAGGGGAATAAAATGAGCCGCCTTAGAGAACCTATCGACAACCGTAAGAATAACTGTCTTCCCCGCTGACGAAGGCAGTCCGGTGATAAAATCTAAGGCGATGTGAGACCACGGTCGAGAGGGAATGGGAAGCGGTCTGAGACAGCCGGCAGGAGGAGAGTTCCCGGACTTAGTCTGCGCGCAGACCGAACAAGCAGCCACGAAACGACGCATGTCACGTTCCCGAGTGGGCCACCAAAAACGCTGGCGAATGGAAGCAAGCGTACCCCGAACGCCGGGGTGGCCGGCTAACTTGGCAGAGTGAGCCCACTGAAGAACGGCCAGACGAGTAGGAACGGGAACGAAAAGAAGGTTCCTAGGGCAAGCGCGCGGCGACGGAGTCTGAGTGAGTGCTCGCTTTACCTGCCTCTCAATTCCCCAGACAGTCAACCCGACAACACGCCCCTCAGGGAGAATCCCCTCGGGGTCGGTGGAGACTACTGAAGAACTGAAGAGACGAGATAAAGCATCAGGCTTGGTGTTCTTAGAGCCCGGACGATAAGAAATTACGAACTCGAAACGAGCGAAAAATAGAGCCCAACGAGCCTGACGCGCATTAAGTCGTTTGGCAGAACGGATGTACTCAAGGTTCCTATGGTCAGTCCAAACGACAAAAGGAACGGTCGCCCCCTCCAACCACTGTCGCCATCCGCCTAGGGCTAAGCGGATGGCGAGCAGTTCGCGGTTTCCCACATCATAGTTACGTTCCGACGGCGACAGGCGATGAGAAAAATACGCGCAAGGGTGGACCTTGTCGTCAGAGAGGGAGCGCTGAGAAAGAATGGCTCCCACGCCCACCTCTGATGCGTCAACCTCGACAACGAACTGTCTAGCGATGTCAGGTGTAACAAGGATAGGTGCGGATGTAAAACGATTCTTGAGAAGATCAAAAGCTCCCTGGGCGGAAACGGACCACTTAAAGCACGTCTTGACAGAAGTAAGGGCTGTGAGGGGAGCTGCCACCTGACCGAAATTACGGATGAAACGACGATAGAAATTCGCGAAGCCGAGAAAGCGCTGCAGCTCGACGCGTGATTTAGGAACGGGCCAATTAATGACAGCTTGGACCTTAGCGGGATCCATCTTAATGCCTTCAGCGGAAATAACAGAACCGAGAAATGTGACGGAGGAGGCATGAAAAGTGCACTTCTCAGCCTTCACATAAAGACAATTCTCTAAAAGGCGCTGGAGGACGCGTCGAACGTGCTGAACATGAATCTGGAGTGACGGTGAAAAAATCAGGATATCGTCAATGTAAACGAAAACAAAGATGTCAGCATGTCTCTCAGGACGTCATTTACTAATGCCTGAAAGACAGCTGGAGCGTTTACGAGGCCGAAAGGAAGAACCCGGTATTCAAAGTGCCCTAACGGAGTGTTAAACGCCGTTTTCCACTCGTCCCCCTCCCTGATGCGCACGAGATGGTAAGCGTTACGAAGGTCCAACTTAGTGAAAAACCTGGCTCCCTGCAGGATCTCGAAGGCTGAAGACATAAGAGGGAGCGGATAACGATTCTTAACTGTTATGTCATTCAGCCCTCGATAATCTATGCAGGGGCGCAGGGACCCGTCCTTCTTCTGAACAAAAAAAAACCCCGCTCCGGCGGGAGAGGAGGAGGGGACTATGGTACCGGTGTCGAGAGCTACAGACAAATAATCTTTCGAGAGCCTTACATTCGGGAGCCGACAGAGAGTATAGTCTACCCCGGGGGGGAGTGGTTCCCGGAAGGAGATCAATACTACAATCACACGACCGGTGCGGAGGAAGAGAGGTGGCCCTGGACCGACTGAACACCGCGCGCAGATCGTGTCTTAGAATATGTGGACATCTACAAATACCTAGGTGTCTGGTTAGACTGTAAACTCTCCTTCCAGAATCACATTAAGCATCTCCAATCCAAAATTACATCTAGAATTGGCTTCCTACTTCGCAACAAAGCCTCCTTTACTCATGCTGCCAAACATACCCTCGTAAACCTGATTATCCTACCGATCCTTGACTTCGGCAATGTCATTTACAAAATAGCCTCCAACACTCTACTCAGCAAATTGGATGCAGTCTATCACATTGCCATCCGTTTTGTCACCAAAGCCTCATATACCACCCAACACTGCAACCTGTATGCTCTCGTTGGCTGGCCCTCGCTTCATATTCGTCGCAAAACCCACTGGTTCCAGGTCATCTATAAGTCTTTGCTAGGTAAAGCCCCGCCTTATCTCAGCACACTGGTCACCATAGCAGCAACCCCTCATAGCACACGCTCCAACAGGTATATTTCACTGGTCACCGACAAAGCCAATTCCTACTTTGGCCACCTTTCCTTCCAGTTCTCTGCTGCTAATGACTGGAACGAGCTGCAAAAATCACTGAAGCTGGAGACTCATATCTCCCTCTCTAACTTTAAGCATCAGCTGTCAGAGCAGGTTACAGATCATTGCACCTGTACACAGCCCATCTGTAAATAGCCCACCCTAGTACCTCATCCCCATATTGTTATTTATTTTTTTGCTCTTTTGCACCCCAGTATCTCTACTTGCACATTCATCTTCTGCACATCTATCACTCCAGTGTTTAATTGCTCAATTGTAATTTATTTCACCACTATGGCCTATTTATTGCCTTACCTCCTTAATCTTACTTCATTTGCACAAAAATGACTGTACGTTTGTTTATTCCATGTGTAACTCTGTGTTGTTGTTTGTGTCGCACTGCTTTGCTTTATCTTGGCCAGCTCACAGTTGCAAATGAGAACTTGCTCTTAACTGGCATACCTGGTTAAATAAAGGTGAAATATATATTTTTTAAAGTCTTTACTATCAACTGTTGTGACAGAGAGAAGCTGCCGTCCACTTTTGTGTGCAGTATTTTGTATAGAAACTTGGCTCTCGCTAAATCATCTTCCAGACCATTAGCCTGTGTTGAGCCAGACACAGACATATTTCTCCTCTGCTGATTACACTTTGAAACGAGCAGTGCAGACCAGGGTGAGTGAGTGGATTGTCAGAGTAACTGATTCCATGCCAAACCTGTCAGTGATTAAGCCATAGTTCTACCTGTCATCAGGAAGGACCTAGTTGGCTGGCTGTCTCGTGATCACATTGGAAAGTATAACGCAAGAGTACGGTGACAACCTTTATTGACACACTTCTTATGGACATCATATGGACATCATCTGAGTGTGAACATGCTGTTTGTACTGATTCAATACCAAACCATTAAACCACCAAACCAATCAACAGTTTTGGTAAAAAGCTGAGGAATGGGGCTATAATTCATAGACAGAGCTACAATATGTTTGCAAGGACTGAACATCCATGATACCAAATTATAGTTTGAACCATGTTTTGCGGCTATATAGTGTTTGTTTATATTTACCTTGTTTACAAACATTCAAGTTAAACAAGTTATTTTGGGGTTCTGACGGGGTACGACAGTTGAACTAAGCTCAAAATACTTTTGTGTTTTTCAAGAATTAATGGGTACATATTAATTAATAAGTCCAACAAATGGATATAGCAACTGCAGATTGCCCCTTTAAATCTGTTTCAAGTCTGTTTTCTCTCCCCAGAGCTATTGAACTTATTCCAGAGGCTGACCCAAAACAACGCCGGCGAAGGAGATGTACTCGAGGCGGTCTTCTACTTAGTAAGCGTGCACACCACCCACCGCTCCTGAGTTTTTTACTTGCTAATGTCCAATCTCTGGATAATAGTTGATGAGCTCAAGGCGAGAGTTGCTTTACAGAGAGACACCAGGGATTGTAACATACAGTACTCTGCTTCACAGAAACATGGCTCTCTCGAGATATACTGTCTGACTCTGTAAAGCCAGTTGGGTCCTCAGTACATTGCGTCGACAGGAACAAACATCTCTCCGCGAAGCAGAAAGGTGGAGGTATATATTTTATGATCAACGACTTATGGTGTAACTGTGATAACATACAGGAACTGAAGTCCTTCTGTTCAGCTGACCTAGAATATCTCACAATCAAATGCCAAATCTCCCGAGAGAATTATCATCAATAATAGCCACAGCGGTCTATATCCTCCCTAAAGCCGATACCACGACCGCCCTCATAGAACTTCACTGGACTTTATGCAAATTGGAAACCACATATCTTGAGGCTGCATTTATTCTTGCTGGGGATTTTAACAAAGCCAATTGTCACACCGGTATGATTGACTCGGGAGACAGGTGCAGGAATGCGTAATAGGGTTTTTATTTACACCCAAATTACAGCGTGCCGTGTAAAGGCACTGGGACGAAGACCAAAAAATCATTATACAAAACACAGGGTTGAAACAAGAAACAAAAGAGCGAGGAGTACCTCAAATAAATAAAATAAGCATACAATGATTAACTCATGGGACGGGACTTGTAATCATCTGCGCAATCCACAATGGCACGAAAGCAAAAACACACAGCACAGGTACTCACACTCACCAACAGAAATAGTAACAATAATCGACAGGACATTGGTAAACCAAGGGCGCACTTATACAATTACTAATCACTGGGAATAGGGGCCAGGTGTGCGTAATGAACGTTCCTGAGGGATCCGTGACACCAATTTGAGGAAAAGGCACCAGAAATTCTATCAACATATTGATTGTGGTACTCGCGCTGCTAAAACTCTCGACTATTGTTATAATACCTTCCAGAATGCATATAAGGCCCTTCCCCGCCCTCCATTCGGAAAATCGGACCATGATTCCATCGTACTCCTCCTATAGGCAGAAACTCAAAGGACTATTTAACACTGGTCTGACCAATTGCAATCCACGCGGACACCGACGTCTTGCTTCCGGACAGGCTGAAAACCTTCTTCACTCGCTTTGAGGACAATACAGTGCCACCGATGCAGCCCGCTATCAAGGACTGTGGGCTCTCCTTCTCCGTGGCCGATGTGAGTAAGACATTTAAGCGTGTTAACCCTCGCAGGGCTGCCGGCCCAGATGGTATCCCAAATCGCGTCCTCAAAGCATGCACAGACCAGCTGGCTTGTGTGTTTACAGATATATTCAATCTCTCCCTATCTCAGTATGTTGTCCCCACATGCTTCAAGATGGCCACCATTGTCCCTGTACCTAAGAATGCAAAGGTAATTGAACTAAATTACTATTGCCCTGTAGCACTCACCTCTGTCATCATGAAGTGCTTTGAGAGACTAGTCAAGGATCATATCACCTCCACCTTACCTGTCACCCTAGACCCACTTCAATTTGCCTACCACCCCAATAGATCCACAGACTATGCAATCGCCACCACACTGCATACTGCCCTGTCCCATCTGGACAAGAGGCATACCTATGTAAGAATGCTGTTAATTGACTATAGCTCAGCATTCAACAACATAGTACCCTCCAAGCTCATCATCAAGCTTGAGGCACTGGGTCTGAACCCCGCCGTGTGCTACTGGATCCTGGACTTCCTGACGGGTCACTCCCAGGTGATTATGGTAGGAAACAACATCTCTTCACTGATCCTCAACACTGGGGCCCCCAAGGTTGTGTGCTAAGCTCCCACCTGTAATCTCTGTTCACCCATGACTGCGTGGCCAAGCACGCCTCCAACTCAATCATCAAGTTTGCAGACAACACAACAGTAGTAGGCTTGATTACCAACAACGACGAGACAGCCTACAGGGAGGAGGTGAGGGCTCTGGGAGTGTGGTGCCAGGAAAATAACCTCTCACTCAACAAAACTAAGGAGATGATCGTGGACTTCAGGAAACAACAGAGGGAGCACCACCCCATCCACATCGATGGGACCACAGTGGAGAAGGTGGAAAGCTTCAAGTTTCTCGGCATACACATCATTGACAAACTGAAATGGTCCACCCACACAGACAGTGTCAGCGCCTCTTCAACCTCAGGAGGCTAAAGAAATGTGGATTAACACCTAAAACCCTCATAAACTTTTACAGATGCACAATTGAGAGCATCCTGTATGGCAACTGCACCGCCCACAACTGCAAAGTTCACCAGAGGGGGGTGCGGTCTGCTCAATGCATTATGTTTCCGGGGGCAAACTTCCCACCCTACTGCACCCGATGCCATAGGAAGGCCAAAAAGATCATCAAGGACATTATACACTCAAGCCACTGCCTGTTCACCCTGCTATCATCCAGAAGGCGAGGTCAGTACAAGTGCATAAAAGCTGGGACCAAGAGACTGAAAAAAAGCATCTATCTCAAGGCCATCAGACTGCTAAACAGCCATCACTAGCACATCAAAGGCAGCTGCCTATAGACATAGATTAGAAATCAAATCAAATGTTATTTGTCACATGCGCCGAATACAACAGGTATACAACAGTGAAATGCTTACTTACAAGCCTTAACCAACAATGCAGATTTAAGAAAATGCCCCCAAAAAAGTAAGAGATGAGAAAAACGAATAATTAAAGAGCAGCAGTAAATAACAATAGTGGGGCTATATACAGGGGGTACCGGTACGGACTCAATGTGTGGGGGCACCAGTGTCAAGGTAGTTGAGATAATAAGTACATGTAGGTAGTGTTATTAAAGTGATTATGCATAGATAATAACAGAGAGTAGCAGCAGCGTAGAGGGGACGGAGGGGCAATGCAAATAGTAGCCATTTGATTAGCTGTTCAGAAGTCTTATGGCTTGGGGGTAGAAGCTGTTTAGAAGCCTCTTGGACCTAGACTTGGCGCTCCAGTACCGCCTGCCATGCGGTATCAGAGAGAACAGTATATGACTAGGGTGGCTGGAGTGTTTGGCCATTTTTAGAGCCTTCCTCTGACAACGCCTGGTATAGAGGTTCTGGATGGCACTACCCTCTGTAGTGCCTTGCGGTCGGAGGCCGAGTAGTTGCCATACCAGGCAGTGATGCAACCCGTCAGGACGCTCTCGATGGTGCAGCTGTAAAATCTTTTGAGGATTTTCAACACGCTCCACTAAAGCCCCATTGATGAGAATGGGGACGTGCTCGGACTTCCTTTTCCTGTAGTCAATCATCTCCTTTGTCTTGATCACATTGAAGGAGAGGTTGTTGTCGTCACACCACGGTCAGGTCTTTGACCTCCTCCCTATTAGCTGTCTCATCGCTTTCGGTGATCAAGCCTACCACTGTTGTGTCATCAGCAAACTTAATGACGGTTTTGGAGTCGTACCTGGCCGTGCAGTCATGAGTGAACAGGGAGTGCAGGAGGGCCTGGGCCTGCACCCCTGAGGGGCCTCCGTGTTCAGGATCAGCGTGGCGGATGTGTTGTTACCTACCGTTACCACCTGTGTGCGGCCCGCCAGGAAGTTCAGGATCCAGTTGAAGAGGGAGGTGTTTAGTCCCAGGGTTCTTGGCTTAGTGATGAGCTTTGGTATGGTGTTGGTTATGGCTATGGCTATGGTGTTGAATGCTGAGCTGTGGTCAATGAATAGCATTCTCACATAGGTATTCATTTTGACCAGGTGTGAAAAGGCAGTGTGGAGTGCAATATGCAGGTATATTGCATCATCTGTGGATCTGTTGGTGCGGTATGCAAATTGGAGTGGGTCTAGGGTTTCTGGGATAATGGTGTTGATGTGAGCCATGACCAGCCTTTCCAAGCATTTCATGGCTACAGACGTGAGTCCTACGGGTCTGTAGTCATTTAGGCAGGTTACCTTAGTGTTCTTGGGCACAGGGACTATGGTGGTCTGCTTGAAACATGTTGGTATTACAGACTCAGACAGGGAGAGGTTGAAAATGTCAGTGAAGACACTTGCCAGTTGATCAGTGCATGCTCGGGTACACGTCCTGGTAATCCGTCTGGCCATGTGGCCTTGTGAATGTTGACCTGTTTAAAGGTCTTACTCACACCGGCTGCGGAGAGTGTGATCACACAGTCGTCCGGAAAAAGCTGATGCTCTCATGCATGTTTCAGTGTTACTTGCCTCGAAGCAAGCATGGAAGTTATTTAGCTCGTCTGGTAGGCTCGTGTCACTGGGCAGCTCTCGGCTGTGCTTCCCTTTGTAGTCTGTAATGGTTTTTTAAGCCCTGTCATATCCAATGAGCGTCGGAGCTGTTGTAATAGGATTCGATCTTAGTCCTGTATTGATGGTTCGTCGGAGGGCATAGCAGGATTTCTTATAAGCTTCCGGGTTAGAATCCCGCTCCTTGAAAGCGGCAGCTCTACCCTTTAGCTCAGTGCGAATGTTGCCTGTAATCCATGGCTTCTGGTTCAGGTATGTACGTACAATCACTGTGGGGACAACATCCTCGATGCACTTATTGATAAAGCCAGTGACTGTGTACTCCTCAATGCCATCAGAAGAGTCCCGGAACATATTCCAGTCTGTGCTAGCAAAACAGTCCTGGAGTTTAGCATCTGCTTCATCTGACCACTTTTTTATTGATCTAGTCACTGGTGCTTCCTGCTTTAATTTTTGCTTGTAAGCAGGAATGAGGAGGATTCCTTAGATATCGTACACCAGCTGTTGTTTACATATATGCATAAGCCCCCGCCCTGTGTCTTACCAGAGCTTGCTATTCTATTCTGTCGATAGAGTGTATAACCTGCCAGCTGTATGTTCTTAATGTCGTCATTCAGCCACGACTCAGTGAAACATAAGATATTAAATCAAATCAAATCAAATTTATTTATATAGCCCTTCGTACATCAGCTGATATCTCAAAGTGCTGTACAGAAACCCAGCCTAAAACCCCAAACAGCAAGCAATGCAGGTGTAGAAGCACATATTACAGTTTTTAATATCCCGTTGGTAGGATATACGTGCTTTCAGTTCGTCCCATTTATTTTCCAGCGATTGAACGTTAGCTTGCAGGATGGAAGGCAAAGGCGGATTAGCCACTCGTCACCTGAGCCTTACAAATCACCCCAATCTTTTTCCAAGAAATCTCAGTTTCCTTCTCCAGCGAATGCCGGGGATCTGGGTCTGGTCGGGTGTTTGTAGTATCTCCCTCCCATCCGAAGATCATTGAAGAAAAACTCTTCGTCTAATCTGAGGTGAGTAATTCTGATGTCCAGAAGCTCTTTTCGTTCATAAGAGATGGCTGCAGCAACATTATGTACAAAAGTTACAAACAACGCGAAAAAACTAACAAAATAGCATGGTTGGTTAAGAGCCGGTAAGACGGCAGCCATCCCCTCAAGTGCCATCTTCACATCACTGGCCATTTTTAGAAATGGATCACTAGCCACTTTAATAATGTTTCCGTATCTAATATTATTCATCTCATATATATATAAACTGCACTCCACACTATTCTACGGTATCTTAGTCACTTTTAAATTGTGTTTACATATTTCATCACTCATTTCATATGTATATACTGTATAGTATTCTATACTACACCACTGACTGCTAAACAGCCATCTCCAGCACATCAGAGGCTGCTACCTATAGACATAGATGAGGAATCACTGGCCACTTTAAGGAAATGAAACCCTAACCACTTTAATATCTCATATGTATAAACTGTACTCTATACTATTCTACGATATCTTAGTCACTTTAATTGTGTGTTAATATTGAATCACCCATCTCATATGTATATATTATATTCTATACTATGCCACTGTATCTTAGTCCAATGCCGCTCTGACATATATGTATATATTCTGAATCCATTCCTTATTTAGATGTACATGTATTTTGGGTATATGTTGTGAAACTGTTAGATATTACTTGTTAGATATTACTGCACTGTCGGAACTAGCAGTACAAGCATTTCGCTACACCCGCAATAACATCTGCTGAACCCGTGTATGTGACGTATAAATTTGATTTTGATTTGATATCACTTCTTTGAATGTTTTAGTCACATTGTGAATCTATATGATCCCTTTGATTGTATTTATACAGTATAATAAGATATCCTTTTCAACTAAGTCATTTATGATGAGGGGGCACAAAGTGTTAATGCTCACATTTAATAATAAGTCATTGTCACATCTACTCCCGTTCCTCCGCTCCAGCGTTCGACGTCTCTGGTTTACCAACCACTGGTCCTGGGAACCATCATTACGCGCACCTGGCTTTAATCATTACGCACACCTGCGCTTCATAATTAAGCACACCTGGACTCCATTACCTCACTCATTACTTTCGCTTTATCTGGCACTACCTTAGGTTCCTTTCCCAGGCAGTATTGTTTCTGTTGTTTAGACGCTACGCCGTATCGGTCCATGTTATTTGTTATATTAAACTTACCACCTGCTTCTCGACTCCCAGTGTCTATGTTACAGTCATATTAAACTCTCTACTTCTCTTCACTGTGTGACAGCTGACAAACACCTCATGAGTAGTGTGACCTGTGCAAGAAATTTACACATACCAAAAGTATAGCTTTCCACGGGCTGCTTAACGAATGCATCTACTGTACAGTATGTTGTCATTTCATAATTTTCAAACTTTTTTGACTGTTGATTACATAAAACAGTCATGTTTGGAAAATGAAGAGGCTTTGTGATAATGTAAGTACATTTTGCCGTCAAAGCTGACCATTACCACCTCAAAAAGTCCTATACTTAGACCTCCGGTCCTAAATATACTCCATGAAGTTGTGCTATCGAGGATTTTGAAAGGGCAGCCTGTAAAAATAGAATACAGAGTACAAATATTTGTCTCCCCGGTAAATCATTTCTGCTTTGTTACATTCCTTTTAACGTTTGACCCAATATCCCCTTGCTAAACAGCCCCAGTCCCTCTATTCCTGTTACTATATCACCGTTGTGACCCTTTGGCTGCTTTTGCTCTGAAGTTCCCTCTTAACAACGGGGCTTTCTTAAGTTAGTCAGTTGAAATCTCTGGTTTTGCGGCGATATCCCTTATTATCACTTTGGACACAAATGAACTGGCCACTCGGGCTTTCCCCACGGTAGCAATTAAGCCTAAGCACCACCATAAAACATTAACCGTGGCCGCAAAGCATGCTGGGCCACGATTGATCAGGGCGGCAGGGTAGCCTAGAGCGTTGGATTAGTAACCGCAAGGTTGCAAGTTCAAACCCCTGAGCTGACAAGGTACAAATCTGTTGTTCTGCCCCTGAACAGGCAGTTAACCTGTCATTGAAAATAAGAATTTGTTCTTAACTGACTTGCCTAGTTAAATAAAGGTAAAATAAAAATTATCGCCCCGCTCTCCATTGAGAAAATGAGAATGGATTTGTGATGGAAGGCACTCTAGGGCTCTTAAAGCGATCTTGACTATGACAGAGCTTCACCTTGTTTATTGTAAAATACTGGATGCATGTCCAGGGAACTCACATAATATACAGTACAGTAAGGTCCAAAGGTTTTGGGACAGTGACACATTTTTTGTTGTTTTGGCTCTGTAGTTCAACACTTTGGATTTGAAATGATAAAATGACTGAAGTTAAAGTGCAGACTCTCAGCTTTAATTTGATGGGAATTTTCATCTATATTAAATGAATTGTCTCTGCCTTTGTCCATTTAGCTAGAAGATGGAGAAATACAGTGAAATCCAATGATCTTTTCTGGGCAGTATATTGATTGAGAAACCTTGAACACATGCTAACTACAGGTAACTGCCAAAATGATAGAAACACAAGTTAATTAAGCAATTAACATCCTGTCATGTATAAAATGCTGGGCAGGCCATTTATTTGGCCATTATTTTGGCTACCACGGCTATGCCCCATAGGATGACAATGGGATGGGGGATCCACTGTGTAAGAGTGGTCACTGAACGGTTTGATGAGCATGAAAACAACGTAAACCATATGCCATGGCCATCTCAGTCACCAGATCTCAACCCAGTTGAACCCCTGAGATAGCTTTTTGCACCACCATCAACAAAACACACAATTAGGGAATTTATTGTGGAAGAATGTTGTTGTATCCCTCCAATAGAGTTCCAGACACTTGTAGAATCTATGCCAAGGTGCATTGAAGCTGTTCTGGCTCATGGTGGCCCAACGCCCTATTAAGACACTTTATGTTCGTGTTTCCTTTATTTTTGCAGTTACCTGTACATGTCCAATTGGGTCCCTATCTGGAGTTTGCTTGTGAAATGCCATGAATCCATGCAGTGTCAGCCAAAAGGGTCTGTCATTAATTGCTTCAATGTGTTCCCCCCACCCCCGAGGACACACATACAGCCCCTGACAGTGGAAGACAACCTGACTGGCTTTCTGAATCTGGCTGTTAGCTGTATTGCAGTACATGTATGCTCAGCTTGGACCTGCTAACATGTAGTTAATTCATTTATTCCCTTATCTTTGATATAAAGCTGAGGCGTTCACAAATTCATATCTTTCTAGGGTTTTCAGTACTTTCCCAGACTAAATAGCCCCTACTTTAAATTAAGCCACATTTAAGTGCACTTCGGCTTTACAATAGCTCAACTAAATGGCGGTTTTATTAGCGGTAGCAGAGAGAAGAGATCGTGTTTAGTCAGGGCCAAAGAAAACACAATAGCGAAAACACATACTACATTAAACTTTAATTATGCGCCGGGAGATGTGGTAATGTGTTCCAATACAGTGGGATGCAGTGTTAATCACTCACGGAGAGCCAATGCTAAACCGGCAGACAGAGTTATTAACATTGCTGGCATATCACAAGGCGGCCCAACAACGGGAGAGAGTGGATTGTGGTGGCACAAATCAAATTATACACAGGACCCTGTTTATCCACGGGGACTAGCCAGGCTTGACAACAGTCTCAGTGTAGGGGGGAGAAGTTGCCTAGTTGCTTATGTCTATCCAATTGTTTCAGATCTACCTAGATGAGTTTCTGGGGGTTAAGCATGAATGTTTAATTCTGCATATCTATCGTAAAAGGATTGTTTCAGGGTGTAGATGGACGTTGTTAGCAGTAATCCATAGCATTTTGCTTTTCACCATTTTGGGGAACTCCAGCCAAATCCCTTTAATGCTAGTCCCTGGAGGCCCTACAGGGTGTGCATGCTTTTGTTCTAACCCAGTAGCACACTTGGTTCAAGCCCTTAGATAATTTAATCATTCAGCTTTTCAACCCGGCCCTTGATGAGGTGAACAGGTGTGTTAGTTACGATGGTCTCCAGGACCAGGACTGAAGAACCCTATCCTCACTATCCTCAGGGCTGAGGGTTCAGCGGGTCCAGTAGAACTGAGATGTGCTGATAGTGCAGCAGAGCAGCGAGGTGTTTGAGATTCACAGCAGCACACGTCTGCCTCAGACACAGCCCCAAATGACCAGCAGGGCTAAGGCAGCAGCACCATGTGTGCTGAGAGAACTGTAATTACAATCCCCAGGGCAGGAGGCGTTGCCACTCTCTGATGGTGTCCACTTCTGTCAACTCAGCACAACTGGAGGGGGAAAATAAGAGAGCAAGAGGGCTCAGTCTGTAGGCTACTGTACAGGAAGTCTGGTGATGCAGATATTCAATCTCACTCTCCTTGAAATTACTTGAAATGTAGAGAGGACCCACTACACAGAGACCGCTACCACCCCCTACCCCCCCAAACACTGATATTGTCCACACACACACACCTTTCATGTGCTCTGAAGACACATTGATACACTACATAACCAAAAGTATGTGGACACCTGCTCATCGAACATCTCATTCCAAAATCATGGGCATTAATATGGAGTTGGTTCCCCCTTTGCTGCTATAACAGCCTCCACTGAGCCACAAGAGCCTTAGTGAGGTCGGGCACGGATGTTGGGCGATTTGGCATGGCTCGTA
This sequence comes from Oncorhynchus kisutch, assembly GCF_002021735.2. Taxonomy (NCBI): domain Eukaryota; kingdom Metazoa; phylum Chordata; class Actinopteri; order Salmoniformes; family Salmonidae; genus Oncorhynchus; species Oncorhynchus kisutch. The sequence goes on along the minus strand of NC_034201.2, from coordinate 29,539,997 downwards.
GTTGGTGTTCCAATTCATCCCAAAGGTGTTTGATGGTTGAGGTCAGGGCTCTGTGCAGGCCAGTCAAGTTCTTCCACACAGATCTCAACATACCATTTCTGTATGGATCTCACTTTGCGCATGGTGCATTGTCATGCTGAAACAGAAAAGGCCTTCCCCAAACTGTTGCCACAAAGTTAGAAGCACAGAATCGTCTAGAATATCATTGTATGCTATAGCATTAAGATTTCCCTTCACTGGAACTAAGGGGCCTAGTCTGAACCATGAAAAACAGCCCCAGACCATTATTCCTCCTCCACCAAACTTTACAGTTGGCACTATGCATTTGGGCAGGTAGTGTTCTCTTGGTATCCGACAATCTCAGGTTCGTCCATCCAAC